>NC_046294.1:28946368-29253868 GCF_004115265.2 Rhinolophus ferrumequinum | reverse complement strand
GAAGGAGATAATAAAGATCAGAGCAGAAATAAATAAAATAGATACTAGATAAACCATACAAAAGATCAATGAATCCAAGAGCTGGTTTTAGAGAAGATAAACAAAATCAACAAACCTTTAGCCAGACTCATCAAAAAAAGAGAAAGAGGACCCAAATTAATAAAATTAGAAATGAAAGAGGAGAAGTGACAACACACACCACAGAAATACAAAAAAAAAATTTAAGAAATTACTATGAGCAACTATATGCCAACAAATTTGACAATCTCGATGAAATGGACAATTTTCTAGAAGCATACAACCTTCCAAAGCTAACTCAAGAAGAAATGGAAAACCTGAATAGACCAATTACCACCAGGGAAATTGAATCAGTAATCAACAATCTCCCAACAAACAAAAGTCCTGGACCAGATGGCTATACAGGTGAGTTTTACAAAACATTCAAAAAAGAATTATCACCTATTCTCCTTAAGCTCTTCTAAAAAATCCAGAAGGAGGGAAATCTCCCAAACACTTTTTACGAGGCCACTATCACCCTGATCCCAAAATCAGACAAAGACACTACAAAAAAAGAAAACTACAGGCCGACATTTCTAATGAACATAGATGTAAAAATCCTCAACAAAATATTAGCAAACAGAATTCAGCAATACATTAAAAAGATCATACACCATGATCAAGTGGGATTCATCCCTGGTATGCAAGGGTGGTTCAACATCTGCAAATCAATGTGATACACCACATGAACAAAATGAAAAATAAAAATCATATCAATATGATCATATCAATAGATGCAGAAAAAGCATTTGACAAAACCTAGCAGCCATTTATGATAAAAACCCTTAAGAAAGTGGGAATAGAGGGATCATATCTCAACATAATAAAGGCCATATATGATAAACCCACAGCTAACTCAATGGGGAAAAGCTAAAACCATTCCCCTTAAGATCAGGAACAAGGCAAGGTTGCCCACTTTCTCTACTTCTATTCAACATAGTACTGGAAGTTCTAGCCACAGTAATCAGACAAGAAAAAGAAATAAAAGGCATCCAAATTGGTAAGGAGGAAGTAAAAATGTCATTATATACAGATGACATGATACTATATATAGAGAACCCTAAAGACTCCATCAAGAAACTATTAGAGCTGATAAATGAATTTAGTAAAGTAGCAGGATACAAAAAAATCAGTTGCATTTTGTATATACCAATAATAAAATATCAGAAGGAGAAATTAAGAAAACAATCCCATTTACAATTGCTTCAAAGACTATAAAATACCTGGGAGTAAATTTAACCGAAGAAGTAAAAGATCTGTACTCAGAAAATTATAAGACACTGAAGAGAGAAATTAAAGAAGATACAAATAGATGGAAACACATACCATGTTCATGGATAGGAAGAATTAATATAGTTAAAATGTCCATACTGCCTAAGGCAATATACATATTCATCGCAATTCCTATCAAACTACCAAGGATGTTTTTCACAGAAATAGAACATATAATCCAAAAATTTATATGGAACCATAAAAGACCCTGGATAACCTCAGCAATCTTGAGAAATAAGAACAAAGTGGGAGGTATAACAATACCTGACTTCAAATTATACTACAAGTCTACAGTAATCAAAACAGCATGGTACTGGCATAAAAACAGACACATAGATCAATGAAACAGAATAGAGAGCCCAAAAATAAATCCATGCCTATATGGTCATTTAATCTATGGCAATGGAAGCAAGAATTTACAGTGGGGTAAAGACAGTCTATTCAATAAATGGTGCTGGGAAACCTGGACAGACACATGTAAAAAAATGAAGCTGGACGACCTCCTTACACCATATACAATAATAAATTCAAAATGGATTAAAGACTTAAATGTAAGATCCAAAACCATAAAACTCCTAGAAGAAAATATAGGAAGAAACTTTACAGACATTATCCGGAGTAAGATTTTTACTGATATATCCCCTCGAGCAAGGGAAGTAAGAGAAAAAGTAAACATGTGGGATTACATCAAACAAAAAAGTTTTTTTCACAGCAAAGGAAACCATCAGTAAAACAAAAAGGGATCCTACTGAATGGGAAAAGATATTTGCCAATGATATATCCAATAAGAGGTCAATATCCCAAATTTATAAAAAACTCACTCAACTCAACTCCAAAAATACAAACAACCCAATTAAAAAATGAGCAGAGAACATGAAGAAACATTTTTCTAAAAAGGACATACAGATTGCAAACAGACATACGAAAAAATACTCAACCTCACTAACCATTAGAGAAATGCAAATAAAAACCACAATGAGATACCACCTCACCCCAGTCAAAATGGCTATCATCAATAAATCAACAAACAACAAATGCTGGCGTGGATGTGGAGAAAAGGGAACCCTTGTGCACTGTTGGTGGGACTGCAGATTGGTGCAGCCACTATGGAAAACAGTATGGAGGTATCTCAAAAATCTGAAAATGGAACTACCTTATGATCCAGCAATTCCACTCCTAGGTATCTATCCAGAGAAATCCAAAACTGTAATTCAAAAAAATTTATACACCCCTATGTTTAGCACTACACACAATAGCCAAGACATGGAAACAACCAAAATGCCCATCGATAGACGACTGGATTAAGAAACTGTGGTACATTTATACAATGGAGTATTACACAGCCATAAAGAAGAATAAAATCTTACCATTTGCAACAATATCGATGGACCTAGAGAACATTATGCTAAGTGAAATAAGTCAGACAGAGAAAGATAAGTACCATATGATCTCACTTATATGTGGAATCTAAAGAAAAGAATAAATGAATGAACTAATCAAAAACAGTCTCAGAGTCATAGAGGAAACACTGAGGGTTGCTAGATGGGGGAAGTAGAGATAAGAGGGAAGGTGAGGGGATTAGAAAGCACAGTCAGTAACCACAAAAAAAAAAAGTAGTATGATTCTTTTGAGTTTGTCATCAAATTTAGAGGACTTTTTGTTTTCATTCCATTCTGGAAAAGAATATAGACACACCCAATTAAATGAGAAGCTCCATGAAAAGACTTCTCCCTAATTAGAGCTATTCCTAAGCATCATTGAATTCTTCCTGGGCTTTTGTCTTTTATTTGGAGAATTTAGTCCATGGAAGGTCCTGATTTCCAAATTTTATCCCCCAGCCTGCCAACACCTCTGCTTCTCCCTCATCCTCTCAAATGCACCTTTTTCTTGCTTTCTCCCTATCTCCTACTTCCCCCCTTTCCATCTCTCCTTTTTTCCTTCCATACTGGTTTTCTCCTTTTTAGCAAAAACATAACAGGAAACCACAGCTCTAGCTCTATATGACCTCCCAGCTGCTACACCCAAAAGCAACTGACACTAGCTTCCTAACCAATCCTAATTCCTGGAAGAAAACATGGAATTGGTTTTACTTGGTGTGAATGTTCACCCACTGTGCTTTCATTGGGCCCCCTTGCCCTTCCTCTGCTTTGCTCTATAGCCCAGAGCCTGGCCCCTGTGGGAAGTTTCTCAACCTCCCTGTCAGCTGACTCCTGTTGAGTTCAGCCATTGGAAGGCATTATTGGAAGATTGAAGAACCAACGAAGGGAAAAGCCAGGGTATTTCCCCCTCCTGCTCTGCCTCGTGGCATCTTGGGTAGGGAACGCATCTTCCCCATGGCTCCAATTCCTGCTGTCAGGCCTTCTCTGGTTCCAGACTCTCATTGGTGATACTCACCCCTGGACTCAGGTAATACCACCTTCTCCCTTTGTCCCTTCCAACCTAGGGGTAATAATAGTGACTTGTGGCTGTAGTTACCTTGGGTCGCCTTCCTGCCCTCTTAGGTTTCTCAGCTCTTCTATCATGTGTGTAACCAATTACCTGCATTTCATTTCCTATGACTTAAATACTCAGTAGTTTAAGTTATTCCTGGTAGATCCTGACAGAACCATCCTGGTCTAGTAGGCTGGGGTGGTAGGATAATGACGCCCTCTGCCCCGTCTTGGACAAGACGTGGGGGCAAGCAGACAAAATGACAAACATGTCCTCTGCTGTTGACTGCAAGGAATACAGAGGCAAAGGGAGCTAGACGTGGCAGGAACCCTAACTGAGCACTGTGGACACAGGAAAGAAACATCTTCAGCCCACAATTTTCTTTCAGCCACCTTGACCTTGGTAAGCATAGCAAGGAGGGACTCAGGCTATTCAGTATCAAAATTTCCCAAGGCTCACATTAGTGTAACCTAATTCTTCATCTGGCTGAGGCAGAAAACAAATCACTCTTTGTCCATTGCAAAGTTGTTGCTTTCTCACACACAATAGGGAAATGGGCAAACCCTGTGAAATGGCAGTTCACTTCTAAATCTCAAGTGTGAAGCTTTTTTTTTTTTGGCAAAAATGTCAAGTATTTGTGAGTTTACAGCTCACTAAATCAATCTATTGTATGTTTAAGTTAATGGAGTTTTCTTTACAGAATCAATGCACACTTGCCTCTAGTAATCCTTGCAATAAAAATAAAGTCTGTCCCAAGTTCCTTAGCTATGGGTTAATCAGTATCAGTCAGAAAAGCTCAGCTCAATCCCCTGAAAGAGGTTAGCTAGCTTCAGATATGTCTAAGTTTATTTACTGCCTTGTTTGTGCTCTAAATCCCATACTGGGAGAATTACCTGTGTTTGTAAGGTTTCCTTTCAAAGAACAAAGAACTTTTCACAGGACAGGCAGCACTTAAAGCTCATGAAATGGAGAATAAAAGACAAAACTGGCCATCTGGCATTCAAAGGAAAAAAAGCAGTGAGAAAGTAAACAATCTTATAGTTGTCAAATCTAATGAACCATGGGGTACAGAACCGTATTTGGGGCAATTCCCAAGTAAGAAAATTGCTGAAGTAGTTTGAGAGGAAGCGTGTTCCACAACAAAACAAGATTACAGAGCCCTTTGGAGACACTGGGGTCTCACCTGGTGCCCCTAAGTGCCTCTACATTTTCATTTAGAGGAGAAAACTTGAGGACTTGCGTGCCTGAGCCTTTGAGTATGTTTTTTAGGCAGGACCTCCATCTAGTGGTTTGCACTGGAAATTGTCCCACAGCCTTTATTTAAACACACACAATTTCCTTTCGCAAACCTTAGGAAAATAGAAAAATCCCTTTTGTCGCCTGGCAGGGTCCCTCCTGAACCCAGTGAACTCTGTCCCTTCATGGCCAAGAACTACAGACTTCTTAACGTCTAGATTTTGCTATACTTTCTTCTTTCATGGACATCTCACATCCAGTTTATATCTTTGCACATAGAAGAAAAATGATTTCTAATGACCGAAAGGAACAAAGGGGTGTGTGTGTGTGTGTGTGTGTGTGTGTGTGTGTGTGTGTGTGTGTAGTGGGCTGGGGTGTTCTGAGAAAGAGCCCAGTTGTGGAAGAGAGTGGACAATGGCAATTGCTAAATTGGAGACAATACAAATTAGGAAGAACAACAGGAGAATGAATGAATGAGAAGAAATAAATGGACAATTGTCGCATCCTGCACAATAAGGGTTGTGGGGAGGGAGAAGGGCAGGGCAGGGTTAAGAAAGGACAGTAGCCAGGAATAGACTGCAAGCGGGGCCAAGGGGCTGCAGCCTCAAGGACTGGCTCCGAATCGGGCCAACGCATAGTTTTTATTGGTAAACTTCTAAAGAGGTAAAAGATTGTTAAGCTCAAGATCTGTGTGTTAGTAGCCTGCTGGCTGTCTTTCCGAAAGTTCCCATTGTGCTCCAGCTTGTATTTTGCCTTCACACACGCACATCTCCAAGGAATCCATTGAAGGGGAGGGACTGATATGATTCCCTCGGGTCTCAGTCTGCTGAGACTTCCCCTCAAAGGAGCTTTTCTGATCTCTCTCCATCGGGCCTCAGTTTGCTGAGGCACTCCCTTGTGAAATCCTGGGAAGAGCGCGGGGGGGAAAAAACGGTTTGGCAGCTGTAAGGCAACAGTCAGATAAAAGCAGATGTACAAACTTCCAAGGGAAGGACAGCATGGTGCCTCACAGGACTGGGAAGCAAAGTATGGCCCAAATGAGACAAGTAGCAACTGTAATACATAGAGTTCATGGTCTTGAACAAGTGACCTCAGGTTGCCAGAGCTCCCCTGCTCCAACCAGCATGTGACTTTGATCAAGCCCTTCTCTGTCCGACATTATCAGTGTATTTTAAAGCTTCTTTGGCCATATACACCTTTGCGGATCTCATAAGTGCTCTTCTCCCATTTATATATTATTTTGCACATAATTTTGATGGTTTAAGGATGTCCCCAAAATCCATCCCAGATCTCTAGGTTCACTCCTCCTTCAGAAATAGGCTTGTGACACTAGTGCAATCTTCCCCATCCTCAAATACATCCTACGTCTACTCTTCGGTGTTCTTCAGGCCCTTTTTTGTGTGCTCTCACATATCATTCAATGTCATTGACTATTTTTCCTCATCATTGTTCATTCCAGCTTGTGTTTCCGTTATTTATGTATGTCGTTTCTCTCCATCTACATGCTTTCTTTATTTGACATGTCTGCTTTCAGCTACACTAAGAACAAACAATCTTTGTAAAGGAAATCTTTATGCCCATTAAGGGAGAATCAGAAAACATGACTTGGGAAAGCAGATGAATGAGTGGATAGGAAAGGAGTTCTAAGAAGCCCTTAGAGAGTGTGAAAACAAAGAAATACAGAACGATACCAGGTAAATACCCATCAATTATAGGACAGCAGCTTTCAGCTTTTGTGAGCTTGTAGCATATTTTCAAATGCTAGAAATCTTGGCAGCATAGCTGAGGTGGATGTATGGCAGAATTTTTTCACAAAGATGTCTAAAACAATGTATCTTGTTCCACAGACACTTCTTAAAATGTGACTTTGGCACTCTGCCCATTAAAGGTGGGTCTATATCCGCAGCCCTTAAATCTGAGTGGTCTGTGACTCACTTAGAACCAATAGAATGCAGTGGAAGTAAATTCCCAAGTTAGGTCAAAAAGGGTGAGGGTCCCTCTCCCCTGTCCCCTGGAAAACCTGCACTGGGGCTTTTAGTCACCATGTAAGCAGTTCAACTGTTGAGAGGCCGCCATGCTATGAGGAAGCCAAACTAGTTCATAGAAAGAGACCACATGGAAAAGCCCCGAGACTATATGAAGGAGAGATTCAAGAGAGAGATCCCTGTACGGTCCCCAGCTGCTTCAGACCCCTAGTGTTCCAGCAGCTGCAGCCACCAACTGACAAATTACATGAAAGACTCTAGAACCATCCAGCAGAGCCTTTCCCCCAAATTATTACCCCACAGAAACCAAGAGAATAAAATAATTGCTGTTTTAAACCACTAAGTTTTGGAGTACTTTGTTACACAGCACTAGGTAGTTGGAACAGAATGAAAGACTTAAAATAATACTGAATTAATCAGGAATCATTCGAATGCAATCATTACTATAGAATTATTGTGTCTCACGCCGTCTACAAAAACATGCTGATTTCTTCCACACCTTCCCCTGAGCAGGGCTCCCTTTGGGTAGGCTTGAGCTCCAGTACAGTGAGCACTTTCTTTGATGTTGGCTTGATATTATTATCCTATATCCTGGCCTACAGGGCCTCCCTGACCAACTCAAGTCTGTTTTATTTCACAAACATTAACATAACAGTAGGAGCATTTGGATCAAAATCTAGTGGCTCACCCCGTGTCCCCCATCTTGGTTTCTAATACCTACCATTCCTCAATAAAAGAAACCAGGGTTCCTTGGTGAAATGGCCAATTTCAGAGCTGGGGCAAGGAAAGTACAAAGTGAATATGGAGAAACTTGCAGAGCCAGAAAGTAAGCATGTGTTCAAAAACAAAAGAATGGAGGCATGCCAAAGGTAGACAGAGTCAACCAGAAAGAACTCCCAATGGCCAAAGCCAAAACAATTTGAGCAACAAAGTAACATAGTATTAGGTTATTACCCAAAATGCAAAATAAGTATTCATGAAACCTTCCTTTATAGATCATAGTTGCATAACAATTATAGTTAATAACAATAATTGCTTACGTATAGACTTACTATGTGACAGGTCCTGTTCTAAACATTTTTCAAATATCGTTTTAATACTTGCAGAACCCTATGGGGTGGATACCATTGTTGTTACCATTTTACAGATGAGGAACCTAGGTTTGTCTTGCAAACATAAAAGGATACCATTTGTACAGCACATTGTAGGGACCGGCAGCCATAAGAAACCATCTGTGGGGCACCGGTCACGTTAGTCCCTGTTCAGTCACCCAAGAGCAGAGGGCTTTAATATACCATTTCAGGCACACCAAGAGGTTCGGATATAATTTTCTCAATGTCCCACAGCCTAGGATGTACACTTAGATCTATCTAACACCAAAGTGTGATCTCTTGAGTTCTCGGCCCTACAGCCAAAATAGTCAAGGCCAGGACTGTAATAATAATATTAAGATTATACAATTATACTAAGATTTGATATAGTCTCAGAAGTTGTACAAAGTGTCTGACGCCCTTTAACCTCTTCAGTTAAGACTAAGTGAAGTACCTGCCCACGCAAGAGACCCGAAACAACCTGCTCCACGGAGAGGCATAGCAAAACCTCTCAAGCAGAACCAGTTAACTGAACACTCTGTCCCCAGAATTTTAGCTGATTCAACTTCTAGGGGAAGAAATACACAAGGGAACAAGCTGATTTTTTTTCCCCTGGACTAAAATAAAATTCACAACAACATCCAGGGGTGTTCAAGGGGTCAGAACAAATTCACGGTTCAGCCTGCGGCCCCTAACACCACACACACACACATTATTAGAACAAAGAATAATGGCACCGTGAGAGAGAGCAGAGAGTGGAGAGGGGGTGGAATATTAACTATAAAGCACCTGCTATGTGCTAAGAACTGTGCCAAACACCATCCAACACTTTATTGGTTTTCATAGCAACCTTTTTGAGAAAAGTTTTATTACCGCCATTTCACATACGAAGCCCAAATTCAGAAAGGTGAAATAATTTGCCTAAGGTCACTCAACTAATAAGAGATGAAGATAGCATTTGAGTCCAACTGTGACTGGCTCCAAAGCCCCTGTCTCTCTTTGTAAAACCACAACAAAGGAAGGGTAGTTAAAGGTAGAGGCAGACTCCTGAGCTCATGGGAAGGCTAGTTCCTAGAGAAAGAGATCCAGACAGGACCTCGCTGCTGGATGACAGAGTGCACGTCCCAAATTCCATGTTCATATGTAGGGACTAATTCAAAACGGGAAATGAATGGCACATCCTTCTAAATAGTGGTGGGTAACTTAGCAGCAAATAGCTAAATAGGGAAACATTAGGGAATCTGTCCTAGAAAGCTAGATTACAGAGGCAGGCTTCCTGTCTCTGAGGAAGGAGGGAAAGTTCCACTAACATATCCTTCAGTTCTCCCCGTCACCTAACATTTGTTGAGTGCTAACTCTAGGCAGAATACTTTCTTGCTTTTTCACACTTAGTTCTCCCAACAGCTCAACGAGAGAGATATTACTATTATCTCCAATTCATAATGAGAAACTCAGAGCTAAATTGCTTTCTAACCTAATGTCAGAAAGTCAGGGTAGAGCCAGGCACTTTGATGCCAAAACCCAATTTCAACCAGTAAAAGGAAAGGAACTAAGTTCAAATACTGAGATTCAAACCATGCCATAAAGTCTATTTGAAATGGTAAATTTTATTGCCATATAATACTTTTATTTTATTCTAGTAATGAACTTTTATTAGCATTAAGTTTCACTACCATAGTTTTGAATTTTAGTATAGCTACAATACTTGGCTTGTTATTATTATATTGCATGTATTATCTTAGTACTGGGTTTTATGGTGACGATTATTATCATTATTACAGTTCTAGATTTTATTATCGCTACCATGTTTAGTGTTTTTGTAATTAGTTTTGTGGCCTGGATAGAAGTAGAAAAAAAAATGACAATCATGATATGAAACCAATCTCAGGTTTGCATATGTCAAATGAAGAATGGGTAAATGTAGCACCCTGTGCTGCAAATTGGTTTACCCAATACCTGTTCAAAAACCCTTCTCATGTGCTTTCCTATACTGTAATTACTAGAAAGTGGAGGAAACTACATTTCCCAGAATCCTCTGCAGCTAAGCTATGCTATGACTTACAGTCTGTGAAGACACACATCCATTCAAACCTTGGAAAACCGAAGTGACACTAAGTAAAGTAATATGAAGTACTGGCCACACTCCATGAGACCAGATCTTCCGGAGCATTTGGTTCTTCAGTATAGTTATGTTTAAGGTTTGATACCACAGGTGATAAGAGGTAGATATCATTGGCAGTGGGATTTCTTCTAAATGACTTCATATTGTAGTTGGGGGTTTCTCCTTGCTGTGTTCTCTAGCTGTGTAGCATTAAAGAAAGTTCCCTTGCCCTCATTTAAATTTAACAACCTAATTAATATCCGTAACGTTAATGTCCATAATGTAAAATCCCTTACCAAGAGTGGATTCTGCTATTTATAACTAAGAATTTTTACTAATACACACATTTCCATTGACTGACAGACTTTGGAAACGGGAAAGAACATATAGAGGTTGTTACGTTGTTGAGTTTGAACTATCTATCAGAGTGGGAGACCTTTTCAAAGTAATCTTGACATTCAGCTTCCTTTTTATGCCTGCTAGGTAAAAGGGACTGACTTTTGCTACTTGAAATCCCTTGCAGGTCACAATGCTTTCATCTGGCATTTCCTAAAGTGTCATCCATAGGTAAAGTTTTACATATATGTATTTAGGATTCCATGGTTTAATCAACTTGGGGGATAAATACTAGATTAAATAAAGGAGAGAGGCAAGAGATTCCACCTCTGCATGTGAGATTTCTTTACTGCAGAATTTCTCAAAGCCTTTCATATACTCATGTTTATAGTTAATCTTCAAGAAGTAGATGAACTGTGCAATTATTTCCCAAGCATTTTTCTTTTTTGGAGGATCTCCCAAAATTACTGTTACATGAGAAACTTTTCATGGTACGTACTTGCCTTAAATTAATGGATTATATGAAGAATGGGAATTTCGGGCTTCAAGATAGACCACATAAGAGGTTGTTTGGAAACCAAAGGTCTTCTGGCCCCCTCAGATAACAACACAGAAAAAGCCACCAACTCCCCAAGGTTGAGATTAGTCCTTTTGTCCAATCGCCCCAACTCAAGAGGAACTCTGTTGGGATTACCTGAGCTGCTGCCTCTGGTCTGATGTTCTGGGTACCTACTGCTATGTTACAAATCACCCTGAAACTTAGTATAACAAAAATAGTACATCGAGATCCCATATAACCATCACCTAGATTCCCGTAATGTTTACTTCTCATACAACATTAATACATTCTCACAGCTAAGAAATTAACATGGTACAATACGATTAACTACGCTACAGACACTATCAAATTTCACCAGTTGATCTACCAATGATCTTTTTCTATTCCAAGATCCTGCATTGTATTCAGTTATTTCTCCCTTAGTCTCTTCCAATCTGTAATAGTACATCATCCTTGTTTTCCAGGGTCTTGACACTTTTGACAAGTACTAGTCAGTTATTTTGTAGAATATCTCTCAATTTCGTTCTTTCTGATGTTTTCCCAAACTTGGAATGAGGTTACGGTCAGACTACTTACATGACATCTGGTTTCTAAGAGGGAAGAGAGGCAGCTGCCTGTCTTCTTACAGCCTGCAGCACAACACTTTGTCTGCATTCTATTGGTCAAAGCGAGGCAAAGGGCCAGCCAGATTCAAAGGGGAGAAATAACAGATTTGGTGCCTAGATGTGACCTACAGGAATGGACTAATAGAGAGAGGGTGGCCATCTTTGAAGAACATCTGTCACAACTGGGTTTTCAAAAATACTTTAAAAATTCACTTAACAAGACAAACATGAAACCTAAGAATTTGCCACTGTCACATTGAACATTTTTAATTATCTGACATTTCTGACAAATAGGACCTGCTCTGCCTACTTCATAGGGTGTGGCAGCTGTGGACGATTACATGCTAAGATCTCCCCTAAAGAGGAAAAACTGCCAGGAGGAATGTAGTTAGCCAACAGTTTCCAGCTGCTGCATTTGAGGCATCTGCAAGCGCATTCACACCAGGACCACACCCTCCCCAGGCTGCTCCCAGGAGTGATTGAGCACAGCAGTGGAACTAGAACCAGACCATTTCTGCGTGTCACAAGATTCCTCTAAGGAGCACGCTGCTCGGGAGGTTCCCATCAGCCCATAGAGACTAACTCACAGCTATACCTTAGTCTGAGGCTCTTCCTCCCCAACTCTCCTTCCTCCTCGTATCCTGTCATGGCTGTTAGAACCTACACTGTACTTGAAGGCTCTCCCTGCCTGCTCCTGCTCCCTCTCCCCTTTACCTTTCACGGACATATCCCTCAATAACTCGTTTACACTTTTGATTTTTTTTCTCAGCATCTGCTTCCAGGAGGACCTGACTTGACACACAGGATGCTGTGAGGATCAAATGAGAACAAGGATGTAAACATCCTGTAGCAGGAGGAACAAATATTAGGAATTATTGAGACAGGTTAGTTAGTATGATTGCTAGGTAGATAGGTAGGTCCCTGGTAAAATAAAGAAAAGACAGCTATATCCTAAAACTTCAGGTTTTGAAATCACTCCTTTGCTCCAGGACATAATGTAACAAGGCCTTGAGGTTAATCATAACATTCCTTTTGGCCTGACAAATGGAGCAGATCTGATAGATAAGAGTGGGTTACTTTGCTGATTCCTTTAGGATGGGCAAGCAGAACAAACCTGGTAGACGAATTTGATTAGAAGGTGTCAGTTCCCTTCTTCAAACAGTTCCCTTCTTCAAACAGCTCCCCTTCCCCAAGCAGGCAAGGGAAGGTATAAAAGTAAGAGCTTTTGCTTCAGTCATGGGGCACCCCCATTCGGGACTGCCTCCCACTCGGGACTCGGGAGCTGCAACCTCTTCTCCTGCCTCTAATAAACTATCCAGTTTTTAAAACTTTTTGCCTCTCCCTGGTCCGTGTTTCCATTCTTCGGCTTCACGAGACAGGATCCCGGCCCACACCCAGAAACTGCCGGCAGATCCAACATCACCTACATCATCACTTCTTTGAAAAGTATAGGACAGATTGTTTCATACAATTCAATAGCCTTTTGGAACTTGTTGCATTATTACCCCATTCATTAATTAATATTGATATTTCATTCAAAGAATATTGGTGTTCTTAACGATAGTGCTCAGTAAAAAAAAGAAGAAAGGTTATATATTATACTTAATAGAACACAGCGTAAGAATTCATCTAAATTGGTATTGAATTGAAAGAGATTTTCATCCAAAAGAGAATTTCATTCTTAAAGGGATAGGTTTCAGTTACCTGGGATAGTCATTCAGGGTAAAAATCTAGGTGTCTTTCTTTGTTTAATCCTCCTCTTGGGACACCACCTTTTCCTGGGAAATGGGGGAGATCTGGTTTTATGGCTGAAGCCCCCACTGAGAGATCCCAAGAGGATGAGGATCATTCCCTCTTTTTAGTACAATAACTCACAGAGCAGGAGTCCTCCACAGCCTGGATCCACCAAATTCATCTTGCTCCCACCCAGTCCATTCTATGCTCAGCAGCAAGGGTTGCCATTCCTCTGCTTGATACCCTTATTAG
Source organism: Rhinolophus ferrumequinum (assembly GCF_004115265.2). Classification (NCBI taxonomy): domain Eukaryota; kingdom Metazoa; phylum Chordata; class Mammalia; order Chiroptera; family Rhinolophidae; genus Rhinolophus; species Rhinolophus ferrumequinum. The sequence goes on along the minus strand of NC_046294.1, from coordinate 29,240,210 downwards.
CTTCACTATCACTTGTAGGATAAAGTCAAAACACCTTAAGATGTTTGATCTGACCACAGGCTCCCCTTGGTCCACCTCACCCTGCTCCCTGCAACACACACCCTCTCTGCTTCAGCTGTATTTCGTCATTCTTGGAGATGTGCACATTTTTTTCACATCATAATACCCTCCTCCCCACCCTCCCAGGATTAGGACACATCTGAAAATCATTGTAGAACAGGCAACTAATTGTTTTGGCCTTGCATGCACAAACATGAAAAGCACCAGCTTTAAAACTGTCAGAATGGGTGCTAGCTTGTAAGAAAATCCCAGAAACAACAGTGGACCACCCTTTTAACCCCTAAGTACCAAATGCGGGGAGGTGGGGGAGTGAGGTGGTGAATCAGAGGCATTTAGCAACATTACCCAGGTGGGAATCTCAAAAGAAGGCTAATTCCACATACTCACAAGCACCGCTTAGGAGCCCAGCCCCAGCGGCTTTCAGTTCATCCATGAATTCTTTAAAGAAGTGCTGTTATCACCAACGCTCTTGATCACATTGTGTGGAAAAGTTTGAGGTCGGTGCCTCTGAATCAAAAGTGCCTTTCAGAAGAATCTGACTCTAAAAGTGAAGTTCCAGAAATACTGAAAAGCAAATTATTTCATATATTTTTATTTTGCTATATTTGATACAGTGCTATGTGTTAAAATATATGTCCAATTAAGAATTTAAAAAGAGCTCTTTCAAAATGTATTAAAACCCTGGGTGATAAGAATCCTTTATATCATAGATTAAATGGCAAACCACCCCCCCGCCCCACCACAGGGATATAAAAAATAAAGGCATGTCTTAAAATGAATGGTGTCTCAGAGTAGATGAAATATGGTAAAGCCAATTTATTCTCTTGCTTTCGCCACTCGCTGGGCTTGCATGTGTTCTTCTCTCCCTTCCTAGAACACTTTTCTCTCTTCCTGGTTAACTCCCACCACTCCTCTGAGTTTCAGCTTCATTAGGACTTCAAAGAAGTCTTCCTTAACCTCCCACCTCCACCCTCAGACTTAGTTACCCCTGCTGTGTACCTCCCCAGCACCCCATACTTCAGCTCTCAAAACACAGTTATCATTCCTCACTCTAACTGCTTGTGGAATGTTCTGTTTCCCCCACAGGCTATAAACTCCTTGAAAACAGGGACTTCCTCTGTTTCTCACATTGTGCCTGCAAGAGTTGGCACTCAATAAATATTCATTCAGCAATGAATAAATTAACAACTGAGTAAGTGTCTCCATTGCACAGCATAGAAATACATTCATTCAATTTTGAACAGTGTAGCAGTAAGAATTTTATCTCACAGATGAGAAAACTTAGGCACAGAGAGTAAGAGGCTAATTAATGGTAAAGCCAAAACTAAAATTTCTTAAGATCCCCTGTAATAATAGTGACATGTCACATTTATTGGGCATCTGCTATGGGCCTGGCACTGTTCTGACTTCTGCATATGCATACTCTCACTTAACTCTCACAATAACGTCATTAGGTAGGTTATTAGTATTCCCGTTTTATGAAAAGGAAAATTGGCATGCAGAGCGGTAAAACTTCCTGAGATAACAAAGCCTATAAGTGGTGCAGTGGAGATACAAATCCAGGCACACTCCAGGAGCTGCACCCTTAACCACAACGTGAGAAATGCTGATAAATTGAGTCAGAATATTTAGCAATAGTAAATACTATTATTTACTAGCAGATCACCTCTCTTCAGAATGTGTTTTCAAGCTGATCCAAGACAAATAGCTTCATTTCAGTGGATATTAATACCCTCCTCCCACCCCCAAAAAAGAATTAAGCCTAGTGTAGTTGAAAAGGCACTCTACTACAAGTTCAGAGCCCTTGGTTCTGCAAAGCTCACTCCTGAAGTAGCCATATAACCCTGGATGAATCACATATCGTCTCTGGGACTCAGTGTCTTCACTATTTAAAAAATAGTGGGGTGATGCAAATGTACTCACAATCCTCTGATCGGGTCTGTCCCTTTATCTCAAAGCAATTAACAGATACACCAAGTGGAAGAAATTACGAGTGGTTATTAGCCTATGCCAAATATTGAATTCGAGGATGTAACTTTGTTGGTTCTACAAAACTCAAATAATGTTTGGCAAGTGAAGGGCTCTTGATCCTCTACCTGAAAGCATAGGTTTTCAAATTCCAACCATGGCCTTTTTTTCCTTTCCTGCTATTGACAGTGTTTGCCTTGGTGGGGAGAGGGAAGCCCAGACTTGTGTTGACAGAGTTTGACTGTTGGGGAAAAGTACATACCTGGAGGGGGAACGGTATTTAATAAGAAAAAAGGCATCAGTCTCCACCTGACTCATTCCAACTTGGGCCTCCCTCCACTGTTGCTTTGTCCCAACATTAGATCAGAGGCTCATGTGGAGACTTGCTGAAATCAAATGCTATCAAAAACTCCAGCCCAGCTATGCTGGGGCGGAAAACAAGATTCTCGCCAGATGGGTGTTAGAGCCAAGGCTACTGAGAAGAGCTAGAGACACACACCAGAGCTCCAGAGCACAACCAGGCTTCACCTTTCAGGGTCCCAGGGCTGCTGAAAGTATTCGTATTTATCCAAAACTTTCGGGAATGCTTTTCTAATAGTCATTGGTACTCATTTTCTTTTCTTGACTTTGTAAGAAGTGAAAGGTCTATGAAGTCATCCCCAAGCTGCGCCTCTAAACCTATATTCCTATTCCAAGGCATTCAACGTGTTCAGACTTTATGCTTGCATTTTGAGCTACATAATTTTGAGTGAATTGCTCAGCCTCTTAAAGGTTCAGTTCCCTAATGCCCACACTTGAGGATTTAAAAGAGACAACAAGTACACCTACATACAGTATCCTTAATAAGAGAGAGCTCTTTTATATTTCTTTTTTATTCCCCAACTGTATGTCTCTTTTTATTCTTTTGGTAATCTCTTCCAGAGTTAACTACTTCTGTTTATAGGTGATGAAATGACTAAGGAATCCACTTCAAATGTCGGCTGTGCTGTGAGCCTGGTCTTTCCCTTCACTTCAACTCAGAATTAAGAGTTTTGATCCTTATTTTTTTCTATTCCAGTCTCAGATGTACTTTTCACTGTAGCAGTTTTCTGAAGACAGTCTTACGCTTTCCAGTAGCGGCCTACAACCAAGCTCTAGCCTCTCCAGGAACATTACACAGGATGGATTTAAATATGTATTAATCTAAGAGAGGCATTCTCCCAAATGAATTTAAATGCACTTTATTTTTAGACAACCTACATGACCTGTTTTTCTTAAAAACAATGCCTCCGCCCAAACAAATCAAGGTCAAGATCAACAAAGAGCTCAAGGTAACCTCAGTCCCATCTGTCCTGGTCCCGGTCTGTGGATGAACAGCAGCAGCCAGTTATGATGATGACAGGTGATGGATCCCAACGGCCAACTGTGTTAATATTTTTCCATGTCTAAACCATCCTTGAGGAAAATCATATATGGGGATCACACCATCCTCACGGTGGTCCAGGAGAGCAACCATGCCATCTGCATTCATGTGTTTACCAATTAAAAACTGGTAGTGTTTGAAATTAGCAAGGATGTGCTTGATTTGTTCTGCAGCCCCTGTCATAAAAGGTGCAACTCTGTTCTGCAAGTTTCCCTTTGACTTATTTCATGTAATCCTTGATATACTTCTTATAGCCTTCTTTTGTGAAGCTGCTTTCCTGCAAATGATGGTTCAACACAATACCGACACCAGTGACAAATGCGCTTCCGGTACCTTTGCCCTCGGGGCCTTCAGCGGAGGCACTTCCGCCAATGAGCAAGTCATCAATGTCACCCTCTCTCCTCCTAACCATCTTCCCCTCCACTCCAGGCACAGCCTGTCTGCCATCTCCGGGACATTGTGGATGTCGGAGAGCAGGTCATCATGGCTGGTAAGATCTGGGTACATGACCATGATGGCGGCTGGCAGGAGACGATGGCAGCACTGGCTTAGCAGGAGCCCAGAATGAGCGCAGGGCAGCTGAAGCAGTGCCAGCGGGGAGGAGGGAGAGGGCGAAAAAGCTGTAATTCTTTTACTGAATGGCGCCACGAGGTCAATCATTTTTAAATCCTCTAAAACCCATCAAATGTGGGGGGTCAGCTCTTACACTGAAAGATTTTATAGAAAATTGTTTTTCTGTAGCTTGGAACAATTCATCTTCACACAATTAGGAAGAAAAAAATGTTGAGAGGTAAACTGCATTCCCTAATTAGTATTTATTCATTCAATAAACATCTGAAAGCATCAGACTTTGAATAGGGTAACACTGCTTCCTTTCTAAAGCACTTTGACTCACGCGTTTTTCACAAACATTCATTCATTTGAACCCCCTGCCCCACCATATTCTAAGAAAATAGATAAGGATCCTTATTCATCTATTGGACGTGGGAGTGAAAGTCATAAAGAGCAGACGAGTGAGTGCTTGCTATAAGACCATAGTCCTTCATATCAGACACACCTGGGCTTGGAAGAGGAGGAGTTACTAATATGTTTGGTCAAAATTCTGGATCATTTTTCATGTCATATTTTCCTTGGGGTCAGATTACCATGTGTTAAAGGTATAAACTCATCTATCCCTTTACCTTCTCCACGTGGCTGGGAGTATACATTCAGGCAAGCCAACCAATGTGTTCATGTACATGCCTAAGCATGCCCCCCTTGCCTCTCTCTATATAACTGAGCTGGTCAGAAGGATTGAGAGTCAAGCTTTCACCCCAGTCTTCAGCATTTTCCCCAGAGCTCCACAGTGAGGCTTCTTGAGTACTCCTAAGGCCAATCAGAATTTAACGGCTGCTCCTCGTCTCTATTCCATTGGAAAATCACCTAGGAGGAAAAGTGTCTGGTAGGGTAGATCTAAGCCTTCTCAGGTTCCTGGACATAAAACCCTTAAAAATCCCACCTTGATTCCTAACACTTTTGTCACCTTCCTTCTTTAAGCCTGGCCCCTTTCCTCTGTTCCCAGCCATTCATAGGTCCCTCACCCTACAGCCATCCCCTAAACACTGCAGACGCCCCAGCCTATGCTCCTCTGGGCCCTGAGCCCAGAATGCCTTTCCCTGGCTTCTGTGTAATACCGCTGTCCTTCAAGACACACGGCAAATCCCTCCTCTACGTACCTGAAGTCTTCCGTGATTCCTGTCGGAATACGTTCTCCCTCCTCTGGCTCACATAGCACTTAATTTTTCATTCAGTTATAGCACTTACTTCATTCTGCCTCATGTTTCAAAAAGTTGTTTACAACAGGTCAGTTTTTCCCACAGGACTGGAAGCAACTCAAAAGCAGGGAGACTGACTTAGTCATTTCTGATATTCCTCAGCCTTTACCATGGTGCTTTGCAAACCACAGATGCACAAAAATATATTTGGGAGCTCAATAATTTCCCAATAAAGCTGATCAGAAGAATTACATGTATTATACTATATGTAATTAATATAATACATATATTAGATCATAAATAGTGTATCTGTTTTTTGCAAAGAAATATATACGTTTGTTTGATTGATTGTTTGTTTAGCTTGAAGGCCAGGTTAAATTGTTAAAGAACCCAGTATTAGAAATTCCAGTGACATTGAACATCTTGTGGTCCTTCTGAAGGATAAGTAAAAAATACTTTGCCAGGAACAGGAAAGAACTCATCAAAGCAATCATCATCTTTGGCCTGCCTGGGAGTCTACTTGTTTTCCTGTTTTCCTCTCATTTGTAATTACAAAACAAGCTGCCTCGTGTGCTTCCTTTTTCTGCTACTGGAACATACTGTCAGTGAGCTCGGAGTGTTGGTTCAAACATCAATGCAGGAAGTGCTAGTCAACAAGTCTGGGCCGTGGTTTTAAAGGCATAGGAGGGATTCCAACACCCCAGGCCAACAGTCAGACTTCACCATGAGTTCCTGTTTATCTCCAAGGACCTGGTGCAGCTTCTAGGAGACAGTGGAAAGAGCACATGGTGTGGGGGCTGGAGATTCCAGTCAAGTTTTGTCCCTGTCACTTGCTTCTTAAATGACCTTGTACAATTTGCTTTACCTCTTGGAACCTCAGTTTCTTCATCTGTATACTGGGACTGGTGAGGCTTAATGGAGTTTTTATGTCAAAAAAAAGAGTGAAAATATTTTGCAGACTCTGGCTCTCTAGAAAATAAGTGCTATCCTTCTCACATATCAAACAACTTTGTCTACAAAGGGATGAACGTGTCTCCCCCAGAAAGAAAACTGCCACGGTCCAGTTTGGGGTAAAGGATAAGTACCTACTACTAAAAGACAGCTGGGAAGAAAAGGTCTGATGCCTTCTCCTCTGAGGACATAAGTGCTCAATGACTGGAAAAGACAGCCTTTCACAAATAGGTTGCTGCTTTCTTCCCACTCTTCTCCAAGACTCTCTCTCATCATCAGGTTGGCTCTCAGGATAAAAACTCCAAGCAAAAAGGAGCCCTGCCTCTGGGTGCCTCTGGAGAAGCATGTTGTTGTTGGCCCTTCTGCCAACTATCTGCTGTCAAGTTCAGTTAGGGAGGCCTGGACAATGAGACTGTGTTCCCACCCGACATTTCTTCACTTGCCATAGGCAGGCAGGTCTGTGGAGCTAGCAGCTGACAGCTGTGTTTACAACTTCACATCACCATCGTTAATTAATGAATTCTGGGCCTGTTTCTCACCCTGAATAGATGGTGATGGTGGCAGGTTATCCTGGCAGGAGAGCTGCACAGCATCTGGGCACTGGTCTTAATTGGGAGCCGTGCAGGGCGTGTCGTGGGGTTGGGTAAAACAGTGGCTGAGATATAGAGAGCAATCTTTATGCATGAGGACTATCCACTGGCTTCTCCCATTCTGTCAACCCTGGTCAAGTTCAGAGAGACTCTCAGCTTCAGTCTCCATATCTTTGAAGACATTGGCTCCCAAATTCCAAATGTAGAGCACATTTCATATCAAATGCCATACATCCCTGAAGATGTTAACTAAAATTATAGCCATTACCACCGAAATATCAGTTATTCCCTGGATTGTAAAAGGTCCCTATAAACCTCATCAGAAAGGTATAAAGAAGCAGTTACTAGATCCCATGGCAATTCCAAGGAAGAAAAGAATGTTGTCTCTTTTTCTAAAAAGTCCTGTTTCATAACAGACTTCATCCTTAGAAACCTCTAAAATGGGAAGCAGGGAACTGAACCTGAAAATGGTCTCAGCTTTTATATAGTTTTACTCTCTAGAAACAACAAATGTCTATTTGTGTGATTGTAATGGCAAATGAATTATATCCTCACACCAGATACAATCATGTGACTAGAGTCAAACAAAAATAACATGATGGAAGAGAATCTCTGTCAAAATATTCATGAAGTTTTAGAGGATTCCCATGAATGGAAAATACTTGGGTTTTCATAAGAAAAGAGATTGTTCCTGTCTTTCAAGAATGCACTAGATCTAAGGAAGTCTTTGCGATGATCTAATGGGGGGAAAAAAAGAAAACTGTAATACTGGATGCCATATGAGCATAATAGAGCTCAAAGTTTTACATTCTAATCATGGCTCTACACCATCCAGCTGTGTAACCTTTGACTGCTCCCCTCCCCATCTAGTCTAGTCTTCACTTTTGTCATCAGCAAAGTGACAGTAACACCTCTGGCCTGGCTCCTTCACTACCCAGGGCTATTGATTTCTAACAGGATAAATGGAAAACTGATTTGCAAACATGAAGGAGGAGTATGATGGTGAAGATTATATTCCAGGTGAGAATTGTTATAGTGCTGTCGTTATCCTCCTTATGAGGATGTTTTAGAGCTTTGTTTCAAAATATAGTTTTGAAAACAAATTGTTTAAGTTTGCTCCATTTTGTAATGTTTGGTGAGATGGGGCAGGAATGTACTTAAGGGTTCCATCCACAACATGGTTTACAAAGACAGTTAAGGAATAAGCATTCTTTAACAATATTATTTAAAAAAATAAAAACATTAGCCTAATAAAGCTAATACAAATAAGCATTTTATGAAGTAGAACAAACACCAAGTGACAATTTCAGTCAAGACATTCGATTGAGTGTGTCTGGCAAGTAAACTCCGTGCATGGTCCCACACTTGAAAGAGCACAGATGAAAATATATTGATATATTATTCCCAGAATAATTTAGACTCTCAAAGTTGTGTGACAAACCACCGTTTTTCTGGGAGTCACAGAATTTTACTGTATAGTATTTTCTTTACAGTTGGGAAACAAAGAAAAATGCTATTAAAACCCAGTTCTGAAAGGCATTAAGCCGAATGAAAGAAGCCAGTCCCCAAAAGTGACACATGGTATGGTTCTGTTTACAAGACATTCTCAAAAAAACAAAACTATAGTGACAGAGACTAGATTGGCGATCACCAGGGGTTCGGGATGGGAGCAGGGTGCGCCTATGGGGGGATAGCATGAGAGAGTATTTTGGGGCGACTGCACGGTATTGCATCCTGACAGAGATGGTGGCTCAGAAATCTACACGTGTGCAAATTCATAGAACTATTTACTAAAAATAAGTCAATTTTACTGTATGATCGTTTAAAAGTAAAATTAATAAAGGGGGAAAAAAGGGAAAAAAAGAACCACGTCACTGAATCCCATGCAGAACGCAGGACTTGTCCTCTGAAATGTCACAGCTGTATTTGTAAACAAACTTGACCACAATACTTTCCTAACTTTAACGAGCACACAAACCACTTCAGGCTTTAGTTACAATAAAGATGCTCATTCAGTGGGTCTGGAATGGAGCCTGAGTTTCTGCCTTTCTATAAAGCTCCCAAGGGATGCCCTTGCTTCTGTGCCTGCAGACAACACTGTAGAATGCACAGGCCTTGTAGAATTTAGTTCACCTGAAGCAAATACATGCCATCATGCCAACTGCCCCCACCCCTTACCCATAGCAGAGATCACTACTTGTTCAAATGCATTTTCCTCCTGAGCCCAGATAGCACCACTGGATAGAGTGCAGTAGAGGGCAGGTGCTAGCTACTCTGTAGGAATGATGATGTGAGATGAAACCGACTGGTCACCTTGACGTGAAGCGCTGATGTGAGTCCCGTCCATCAACATGACAAAGAAATCCACTTAGAAAACCCACTTCCTTTCTCAGCCATTACGGTCCTAACTCCAAAGCTCTGTCTCCTAAACACATTAGCCACAGTTAATTAGATATATCTTTCCTTCTAGCAAAGATAAGCAAGCTGGTCTTTCCAAGTAGGCTGCAAATGGCTTGAGGATAGGGACATGTTCTCTACTTTTTATAATAGTAACTCCCTTAATATCACTGTGAGCCTCAGTTTCTTCATCTGCAAAATAAGGACAATAATACTATCTCATAAGGTTGTACGAGAACTAGTAAGAAATAAGTGTGAAGCACTTAGAACAGTGCTCTGCAAAGACTGCGACTCAGTAATTGATAACTATCATTATTCCCCAACAATGCCCAGTGCTGTGCCATGCACGTGGCCAATGTTCAGAAAATACTGCTATAGGGAAGCCAAGATGCAGAGGGGAGCAAGCACTGAATTGGGAGGCGGAAGATGAAGGCCACGATACCAGCCCTGACCCTCCACCTTTCTGAACAGCCATGCCTTCCGTATAACGAAAACTTGGATAGATTATTTTTATGATTAATTTCAGCTCTGACATTCTGTGCATTGATAACATTACATAACACTCCTGCCAAACATTCCAGCATTTTTTAAAAAAAATCTGTAGAGAATCCTATGTATCCAGTGGGGAGCAAAAGAAAAAAATATGCAACACTTCCAAAACCCAGTATAGGCAAACATTCGAGTTCTCCATTTTCATCTGAATTATTGGTTTCCCACCACTGGAGGGCGTGCAGGGCTTGGTTGTAAAATATCCTTCTGAGTTCGCGCTCTCGTTCACAACTTCAATTTCCAGTCAATTGAATTGGAATCAGGATACAAGAAAGTACCTCCCACATTTGACAGACTTAACAGATGGGATGTAGCCCTGAGAGATTATGTGAGTTGGCAAAATCAACCTAGAGAAAAGTCTAAGTTCTCTTGTCTTTTCACAAATCTCCAGCAGAAACCAGATCCTGGTCCCTTTGAAGATGGTCTAGTATATGGAATGGGTTTAGTTCACAACCAGCCAGAATCCATTGAATGGGCTCTAGGAGGTTTGCTTCATTCTTGGTCTGGGGTATGAATGGCACCAAAGGTGGAAGAAATGGTGCTTTCTAGCCAGGCAGTTTTTACTGAAACTTAGTGTGCACCGAACAGGAGGAATGGGGAGGGAATGGGGAGTGCCATGGAAATGAGACATAGTCCCATCCTTTAAAAAGCTCCCAAACTAATTAAGGTGACTACATATAGAATGGCTGGGAGGGACCCAGAGGAGGACAAACCGTGAAGGAAATTTAGATATCAATTCTTAAGTCTCTCTCTCTCTCTCTCTCTCTCTCTCTCTCTCTCTCTCTCTCTCTCTCTCTCTCTCTCTCCATGAGATCAATTGACTAAAGTTCTATGTTGAAAACAACTGAGAAGCCTTCTCCCAATTTAGAAAGAATGAATGTTTTGATAACTATTCACGTCTGCCATGAAGGAGTAGGACGTGCATGTACTTACCAACCCTGATTTCCAATCCGGGTCCCAAGTTTTTTTATTTCAGTGAGGGAAACTAAGGTCCCAAGAAGGAAAGGGACCTGGTCAAAGTCATTCAGCTATGTGACAAGGGGTAATTTTTCAAGGCATTATACCCCTGAGGCCGATCAATCCCGGGACGGAGGATTGATCCGTACAGGAGGAGTAGCCACGTGCTTTCTGTTCGGAAAGTCCTGCGGGGTTCTCCCACCTCAGCTAGGTATTCCTGGAGCCCTTTGGACCAATTTGTTTTTTCTTCTGAAAATATCCTATGATTTCTTCTTCCCTTTTCATTGATTTCCTGTGCAATTATACACATACATAAAATATAATAAACACCCATAATCCACCCCTTAATTTATAAAATCAAAGCTACTTGAGTGCCCCTCCCTCTTGCCACCTCTCTACCTCCCTGCTAAGTGTTATCCACTTTCTTCAATTTTGCTTTTCTTCCCTCGTTCCCTGAGTTTCTCTTTTGAGTTTTACTACACATGTATATACCCTTAGACACTGCATTTCTTTCTTTCTGTTTCACTTGTTTTGAAATGCTCTGTAAATGGAATCATACAGTTTTCATTCTTTAGCATTTTGATTTTTCTCTCAAAATTACATTTCAAAGAAACTCAAATGGTCTACCACCCACGTCCTTAATTCTTTTCCTTCCACATGCATCATTTTCCTAGTTTTGAAGGCTACTGGTAAAGGTCTGGGACTTAATCAGAGAAACAGGTCCTCCATACATAAAATGATTGGGAGAGTTCTGACATGTGCTCTTTTCAGAACAAAATCTCATTCTCTCACTCCAGTGTCGTGAACTCCCTCTGTGTGAGCTGTGCTCTATTCTCTCTGTCTCTCCAACTATGCATGTGTGTCCCTCTGATTCTCTGCAGTGATTGTCAGAAATCCCTAAATCCCCTTTGGATATAATCTGTTCTATTTCAGTCTTCAGATTTTTTTTTTTCAACTTCAAAAGAAGCCTAAATTGGGCAAAGCAGGTTTGGCCAGTTCATTTTCAAATTCCCCTTCAGGGAAATCTTGTTATTGATCAAATAAGAAGATGATACTCTTCTTTTGCATTTAAAGAGAACCCCAATTTCTGTTCTGGACCTCCAAAGCAAGTTCTGACCTTTAAAGCCTAAAACAACCTATGGTTTTCTCAAGATTCCCCTGTTGGGTTTGCTCTGAAAACAGTTGGTTAAATGAAGATGAAAAAAGCGCCTAATAACTGCTGTGAACATAAAGGCAATACACTCTGCCCTGTCCACACTGCTCTAGGTTTTGCAAAGACTATTCCCTGAATTTTCTCCCTTCCTTAATTATGACACACACTGTTAAGAACTTGTGTTCCGTGTGAGTTGTCCATTAGGGAATTTCAACTGCAGAAGGAATCCTAACTTTGCCCAAAGTCCTGCCTCTACCATATTAATAACCCAGCAGGGTTGAAAAGTGATTTAAAACAGCTTTTATGCTCTACAAGCTAACAGTAAGCTCTTACTATTTGCCTAATATATGTCCTGAGATATTTGAGAATCTCCAATTTTGAGACCATCCATGGCATATTAATTGTCCCTGGTAAACGTATATTTAACCTTGCGATGCAATGCTCATCTTCACTTGATTTCAACTGATAGAACTGACCACTCCCTCCTTTTTGAAATATTCTTCCTTAGATTTCCATTCTCTCAGTTTACTTCATTGGCTCATCCTCCTCTATTACACTGATAAACGTTGAAGTCCTCAAAGCACAGGGCTCACCCTTTTATTTTCTCCCGTTACATTTGAATCTCAAGGGTTCTTACTTATTCCCAACAAAGACCATCCCTATGCCAGTGATTCTCATATTTATATCTCTATTCCAGATAGCTCTTTCAACCTCCTAATCAATACCTCCAACTGCGTATTGCATGCTTGTGCTTTGAAATCTGCTTCACATACCAATAACTGGACTCTTGATTATCTCCTTCAAGCCTTTTACTCTGGCAGTCTTCTCCATCTCAACTAATGTCACTTTATCTATCCAGTTGTTCGGGCAACTGGAGTGATCCTTGACTCATCCTTCCCCTTCATTCAATCCATCACCAAACCGGTAGTCCCTACTTCCAAAACATATCTCAAATCCGTCCACTTTTTTCTGTCATCATTGCTACTACCCCCGAAGTCTAAAATGCCATGGCCTCGTCTGTCCCTTTCCAATGCATTAACTACACAAATATTAACCACACAAAGCAGCCAGATGACAGTTCAAAATTGTGCATCAGATCATTTCACTGTCTGGTTCCAACCTCTTTAGCAGCTTCTCTTTGCACTGTAACATGTCCCCAGATTCTTTACAGGGCTGGCAGAGCATGCTGTGATCTGGTCATGCTACTTCTCCGGCCTCACCTGCGACTCTCCTGGCACTCTCTCTGCCCGGCCACACTTTCTGTTCCTTGAAATGTGCCAAATCAAGACAAAGAAACCCTAACAAACTGGAAGGCTCTGGGTAACAGAGGAATAAACAAAACAAGTTTTGTGTTTCTGCTATTTTTGGTTGAAAGTCTTTCCAGAAAGTGTGAATCCTCTGTGGTGCTCTGGAAATCAAAGTCAGCAAAAATGGCAGCAGTATTCTTTGTTAGCCGAAAATCTGACAGGGCTTTGGCAGCATTTTTCACCAGACAATTCCACCAACTACTGTTCAGGGTGAAGATAAAAAAGGCATAGGAATGAATTTTTACCGTTGACAAAATTCACTTGGATTGACTCTTTGCTATTTTTAATGCATTTTTAAGAACACTATGCTATTTACCTAGCTGTGTATTAATTGGCCTCTTGTTCTTAACAGTGGAGTATGGGCAGAGATTCTTATTAGTTAAAACGCACAGTTCATCAATCTTATTTATTACGTAGTCATGGTACTCTTCGTATGTGCATGTATGTGTATCTGTGTATGCAGCTCTGTGTCATGGGAAAGTTATTTAAATTTTCTGACCCTCAGTTTTCTCATCTACAAAAGGGGATGATAAAATCAAGGCTATGATAAGTCTATTTCAACCTTGTGAGCATTTGGAACAGTGAGACCTCAAGTTGATAGTTATTATTAGCAAATGGGGAGGACGAATTCATAAATAAATCTCCCTCTTATATTTTATGTCACTTTCTCCCAAACCAAGGTGATCTCACTTTGCTATTAACCAGTTGTTAATATTTTAGGCTCATATACACGATATAATTTCACCTTTGCAACAACTCCAAAAAGACATTCCAAAAAGACATTCCAGGGTTGGGCAGTGGTGAGGAGATCCTATTGATACCACAGTGGCCATATTTGGTGCCTTGCAAAACTCCTCTTTCTGGACATAAATGCTTTTAAAACAGTATGTTGTTATCTCAAGGCCTGGCCTCTGGGTTTTAGATAAGCTGAGACTTTCCATCAATCTTCTTTCCTGCCCATGGTAAACATCATCTCTTTGAGTACGCCCTGTCTTTCTTGTAGGCTCCAAACAAGTCAGATATTCAAACAGAAGGCTCCTGACACTGCCATGAAGAAGGATGGCTCCGGAAGGGGTTTTTCATGTTACACCAGATTTGAAGGCCAAAGGGTCAGGTTGGGCAACTTGGGTCCTCCATCAATAATCCATGTAGGACAGGATCATCAATTCCCTTCATCTCAACCAAGACCTATGATCACTCAGTTGGAGGCTGAGCTAATGGCCCCGGATAATCTAACATTCTTTCTCTTACTAGGTTAGCCTCAAATAGAGCGCCATGGGCCTATCAAAAACCAGCAAGATTTCAAGAAAGGTGTGTAGTTTCCAGCTGTGCATAGAAAATGACATCTTTACAGTATGGGAGATAAAAATGCAGGGGAGAGGTAAGTCTCTTTGTGAAAATTTATTGAACAATTTTAAGGAGTGATGGTACAGGGATTCAAATGTCTACGGCAGGAGACCAGAGCAGAAAATCACATGGACATTTCTTTAAGTTCCCTAATTAACTTATACTGCAAATCTGGGGAAATGAATTAGTTATAAAATAATAGAATGTAAAGAATGGCACTTCCATTTCTACAAATGGGAGATTCGTGCTAACAGATTAGAGGACATTGACCAAACACGATACTAACCATTTCAGTAATTACTGAATATAATGATTATGTCATTCCTATTTTTATTAGTATTAATTTTTAAACAAGAGAGTCAATAAAACTCCTGGGCAATGTGTAAGACATTATGAGAGCAATTTGTAAAAACTATGTAACCAAGAGTCATGGATAAACCTGGTTTCAGTTATTAAGGGGGAAATGCACACAAGTGAAGCAAAACAAGTGTGGTCTGTAGTTCTAGAAGAATTGGAAACAGAGATACTTAAGGAAAACCAGTTGTCAACTGCACAGCAACAGTGGCCCAACGCATACTACTTGGGGATTCATTCTGTACAGGTGAAAATGTGAAAGAGGTGTGGTATGTCACCGGGAGATTTGTGTCCTGACAGCAGATTACTGGTTCACTGAGTCTCGTGTGTGTGTGTGTGTGTGTGTGTGTGTGTGTGTGTGTGTGTGTGTGTTGCAATTTATTATGTTATTATGTTAAATTAATCCAAAAAAAGAACAATAAAGTTTTAAAGGTTTGTGTTTGTAAGGAATTTTCTTTTTACCGTCCAGAGCACTTCTATACCTGTAATCTTATGTGATCTTTTCTCCAGGATCCAGGAGGAGACCCACCTGTGAATCGAAAGATCAAGAATGAGGTACCAGGTTCTGGATGGGCCACTCTGATCACATGTCACATTAGAGGTCAGAGTTTTATGGCTCTTGAGCAACCTTCGACATGATCCCAAAGAAGAAAATGCAAACATACAGACACCAGAATTTAATATAATTTTGAGGGTGCTACAATTTTCATTTTGCTTCTAACAGCTAATGCAAGGAAGTGAAACAAAAAATGCTCAGAGGAGCCATTGCTTCAGAAGAAGGGCTTGAAAAACCATGCTCAAGCTTTCAATTTTCCTTTTTTTTCTTTACCTCTTACCTTTCTTTCCCTCCTTTGATTTGCCCTTTCTCCATTAATATCTATATTCCTAACTTGTTAGATTTGCAAATATAATGCCCTTTGCAGAACTAAACTGTAGTGTTGAAGATTTATCTTCAACCAGAACACAATACATAATATTTAATTTCCTGCAACATGAGGTCAGATTATTATTACTGAAGTTAACATTTTAAAACCACTGAATTTGAAATGCAGATAGAAACTGTCTTTTTCTAAAAAGCTAAATTAGTCATTTGTTTCCAAAAATTAATGAATCTCCTCTTTTTTTTTTTGTCCCAGAGCAAAAAACAAAAAAACAAAAAAACGGGAGAGAATGCTGTTGGTTATGAGGTTATGATCATTTCTGGCTGACCCCGTTTTATTCGTAAGCTCCCCAAGGTTTCTACTTGAACACCAACACAATGAGAAAAACACTCTTTCCAACTTTTAATTTTAAGATTCAAATAATGCAGACAGATACAACCAACCATGCACTCTCTCAGTCCTCTCTTCTTGCTTCCCAAAGGTAGCAGGCGCAGAACGATGATAAAGGAGAGAAGGGCTAAGATGAAATGGAACCAGGATAACATTCCAAACATCCAATCTACTCATTGCATTCCCCTTCTTAAAGGCTTTCATGTCTATCCACAGCCACAGAACAGCCCATACCCTCAGAGAGAAATTCAAGAGTCCCACACTTATCCTTTCTCTGTCTCATCTCCCATCAGGCGTAGGAGCCATACCAGTCTGCCAGAGTTGCTCCAGACACACTCCGCACTTCCGTATCCAATTCCCCCACTATACAGCGGCTTCTTACAGGCGATGGTTGGTCTTAGCAG
The DNA here is from genome assembly GCF_004115265.2 of Rhinolophus ferrumequinum. NCBI lineage: Eukaryota > Metazoa > Chordata > Mammalia > Chiroptera > Rhinolophidae > Rhinolophus > Rhinolophus ferrumequinum. Next base: position 29,223,746 of record NC_046294.1, on the reverse strand, counting down.
TATTTGTCTTCTTGCCAGCTTGCAGAAAGCCTCACTCATCCTTATTGTCTATGAGTGCTTATTAAATTGAGATTCCTGGACGGTATTTATAGTCTCCCATTTTATCAGTTTTCTTATACTACTTATTAATAGGTTAAAAAGTCACCATGCGTAGGCTAAAGCATGGAGGAAATGCACACTCATGGATAAATTGTAGATCGTGTAACTTTTCAGAAGAGGAATTTAAACATATATTTTTAGAAGTGGAATTGTCACTCCTAACCTGGCAATTTCACTTTGGAAAATTTATTCCAAGGCAATTAGCCTGTGTACATACAAGCAAGTTTATCACAACAATGTTTATAATATTAAAATGTTACGCAAAAAAATCAAATTCCCAACAATGAGAGATTCATTAACTAAATTATCCCTCATTGAAAAATGAAACGGAATGGCATCTAGCCTGTAGACCAACATCAGGGAGAGTGTGTACTCAATCAATGTGGAACAATAAAATGTAAACAAAAGAGAAGCATTTGCAGCTTTGGAAAAATGGCAATGTTATGTTAATAAATGAAAAATGTAGTCTGCATATTAAATTTAAATCTTTAAACAAAAAATGTTTTTTTATTCATAGCAAAGGTCTAAAAGAACGTGATTATTTTAAGTTAGTTGGGTGACTATGAGAGTTTAAAATATAAACCTAAGATACTATGAAGTCAGGTAAACACTGTACTTCAATAGAAATATGTCAAACGGCTACAGGCAAGCTTCCATCTGGAGGAAGCAATCCAGAAAAAGGCCATTAGCTTAATGTCTTGGAGCTTTCGCAAGCCCCTGAAAAGTCTTAGCCCCGTCAGTGGGACAACCCAGATAAGTTGAAGACTGTCCACCATGGAAAATAGAAATACCCCATTACATAAGTAAAGAATAGTCCTTACATCAGTTAATGTATTTTGAAAAGAACCGAAATTTGTCTTGTGGTTTTTTTCCAGAACTCCTCTTCGTATTACACCCATCTCACCACCCACATACTCAGCTCAATCATTTCATCAAAGTGAGACGAAACTGTCTTCCTACATCCTACCCCCAATCCCATTTTAACAGAGTTAGCTTGAAACCCATTCATCAACTAGAAAAATCTGAACTAGAACATCTTAAAAACATACAGAGAAAGATAAACAGAAAACTGAATTACACTCTCTTGGACATTTCAACCCCCAGTGGGATTTCAAATTCCATTTTAGGTCATTATTGGGTAGCTTCTTTGAATCCCTATGAACCAGGCACCCGTTGGCTTAAAACAGAGCTCTCAGTCTCTGAAAATGAAGATGTTATCAGCGGGAAAGTGAAGGACCTGGGAAGCAGCTGGTTGCTTTTACAGGGACTGATGCATCTGGAAGCAGATTCAGCCTGGCTTCTGACTATAAACAGGAATTAGTAAGGTAGAAGCAGAACAAATAAGCACAGTGACTGAGAGACCTTTCCCAGAGAGCAGGCCCCTGTAAGAGGACCAGACACTCAAACCCTCCCTGGGTTTCTGCCAGACTCAGAGTTGGGACAGGTTTTAGAGTCGACAAGCCCGATTAGAATACTGGTTCAGTCACCTCATAAGAGTAGGTACTGCACAAGTTACAGAACTCCTGGGCCTCAGTTCTCCTGCCAGGAAAATGGGTGCAATAACACCTACCTCATGGGGACATTGGGAATAACTAAAGCTAATGTAGGAACTCAGAATAGCTAGCACATCATGAATACTAAATAAATGGTGATATTAGTATTTGAGGAGAGGAAGAAGAGAAGCCAGGCAGGATACAGGAAACATTTTTGGGAAAGAGAAGATTTCTAAATATTCTCTTTTAATTTCAAATCAGTCAACATCCAATAACCAGGGTAGAAGGCACCAGCTGAACTCACTCTCTTCGTCCAGCTAGAGGTCAGTGTAACTCCAGTCTCTCTGAGGATGAAAGCAGGAATCCTACAGCCTATTTTTAGAGAATCTGTCTGCCTTTCTAGCCTCATGCTTTTTTGTGTCTTTTCCTACACTTATCAGGATGGATTCACCATATCAAGGGTAAGCATCTCCCTGCCATCAGACAATTTCATCAAACCCCTACTTTTTGCTGTGATTTGAGGAATTCTGAGGCATAGATTTTAAAAAATAAAGGGAGAATGGATTAAAGAGACCAAGAATTACCAGTTGAAACTGGCATTCTTCACGGATGGTGCATTTGAGTTATTGGAGTTTAATCATAAACTCATCATTTGGAAATGCAAAACTCATGATGTTCAGGGGCCTGACATTTTTCAGCCGCCTACTCCCTGCCAAATGGATCGGATCTCACTTGCTTGAATGAGGTGAGAAGAGAGCCCAGGGTCAATTGCAGGGGCCTCCGAGTCATTTCCCATTACCTTGAATGCCAACACAATCTCTCTCTCTCTCTCTCTCTCTCTCTCTCTCTCTCTCTCTCTCTCTCTCTCTCTCTCTCACACACACACACACACACACACACACACCGAGTTGCCCATGAGAATGATAAAAGCAATGGCTAAAGAAAAGTGACAAACAGCCTTCCTGGAGCAAAAGGCTCACTGGCCTGGAAGAAATCTTAGACATCAGGTCCCCTATCTGTCTGATAAGATTTCATCTAAAATCTTCCCTGGCTGAATGGAGATCAGGGCAGTCTAAAAGATCATTGTAAAGTCGATCCTCCCATATTCATTCATTCATCCTAAAAAGAGACATTTATTAAATGTTAATAATAACAATAATAAAAACCTACATGTATTAAGACCGTACTATGCACCTAGCATAATGGTGAGCAAAGCAAGCAACGTGCACAGAGTTTTCATAGGAGGAAGATATTAACTAAATAATCACCAGTAAAAAATATGTAATTACAATCTCTAGCAAGTGCTGTGAAGGAAGGATTCAGAGAGCTGTAAGGGTGTCTTATGTAGAAACCTGACTTCATCTGTGGAAAACCTTGGTTTGTTCAGAGAACTAAATGAAGGCCATGTATTCACAGCAAGTAAAGTAGGAGTCTGGAGAAGTGGGCAGGGCTCGGCTACACTGGTCTCATTAAGCATAGAAAGGATTTTTTTGGTCTTTATCCTGAGCAATGTGAAGACATTGAAGGATATTCATGAAATCAAATCTAAAAGTAAGGCAAACAGCAGAACTAGTTTATATCGATTTCATTAGAGCTTGGGCCTCTGAAGTCCAGGGCTATTGAGTCAGACCCCCTTAGAGCTAAATCGTGTCACAGAGAGATAACATTCTAAATGCATCCCCCATGCCAGCCACACTTTCTCAGAGGCTATTTATGACCTACCACCATGTGAATCTGACATATTTATTGAGGTCCCCCCGACCTCCACCCAATGTCGGACCCTGTGCTGGCAACTGGAGAGAGGCAAGTAGTCAAAATGAGACACAGATACATAACTCAAATCCCAGGCAAACTATTATAGGTGCTGTAAAGAGTACGAAGAATGCAGCCAAGAAGGGCAACAAAGTTTGATCGAAAGATTCAGGATCTAGACCCTGAGTTCAAGTTGTGACTGTGCCACTTATCAGCCATGTGACCTTGGACGGGTCACCTCTGTGAGTCTAAATTATTTTGATGCCCTGAGAGTTCTGTGTACTGAAAAGACTATTGAGAAGTGTATCTTGGATTTATAAGTTAATGGTCAACTTATTAAAGTTACACGTTTTAAAATAAGAGTATACAGAGGATGCCAAAAAACATATACACATTTTAAGAAAGGGAAAAACTGTGTTAACATTATGCTGATGGTAACCACTTTGAGCCCCTCTTGTAATTGCAGAAGTCAAATGTGACTTGTATTCATCTTTTGTTATTGGTATAGATTGAGTATTACAATTTTAATACAGTTTTTTCCTTTCTTAAAATGCGTATACCTTTTTTGGCCCCCTCTGTATTTTCTCCTTGAGTTTTACATTCCACTTACAAATCATATTTTTCTGTTTACAGTTGGAGCAAATTTTAACCATCACTTTTTCTTTAGTTACTTTTAAAGGGCCTTTAACCAATGCTTGGTTACATTTGCTTAGGTCATTGGATTCCTTCAAAGAGTTTAAACTGCATTTATAAATTCAATTTTCATTTTAAGCACATCAATCGTCTGATCCACAAATATTCCCAAATAGTTAACCTAATAAATTCTGCTTATAAATATGATTGGCATGAATTTCCACTTAAAGTTGAGTCTCAAACATTCATCAATTATACACTTTAAACTGGAATTATAAGAATATATTTTTTAAAGGCCAAATTTTCTTAAACATTGTAAATATATAGAAATACAAAATGTGGTCTAACTCTTCCTTAGTACAAAAGTATTTATACTATAGTTTTGATTATTTTAGACATGTGTATATATAATATAAAACTTCTAAGAAATGAAAGATGCTTACTCAGTAAGAAAAACAAGCATTATCCCTATTAACTGAAATTATCTTGCACAGAGCTACGTGGCTGGAGATGAGATTTGGAAACTCAGGCTAGTGCTTTTTACAAAACTAAGAAAACTATTAAATCATCCCAAGAAGTATGGGGAGTTGCCATCTCAGCATTCTTGGAATGACTAGTGATCAGAGATTTTGGTAACTTTGATGTGACATATTGAACTCTATTTTTAGAGATTATGTCAATGATTCTGTAACTTCAAAAGGGGTATGATCACATTCGGGAACTCAAGCTATACATAACCTCGAAAATAACCCCGATTCTGCCTCACAAATGTCTCAGCCTGGTCTCTTGCTTAGATTATGCTTTTTTTTTTCCTCTTAAGATCTCTGAAAGTCTCTTCCATCTAACCCTATAGACTTTTTAATTTATAGAATCTAAAGCTACATGAATGTCTTTTCTGTCCAACTTAACAGAATCCTGTATTCTTTGGCTACTGAATTTTAGATAACCTCACTTCTCTGGGCTTCTGTGCCCCTATTCTTAGTGTCACAGAGTTGCTGAGAATTAAATGAGAAAATGCACATGAAAGTCACTTTGTGAACTGAAATGCATGGTACAACTATTAATACCCAACTGAGAGTGAAGCACAGAAGAGATAGATGGTAGATAGATAGATGATAGATAGATAGATGATTGTTAGATAGATAATAGATGATAGATAGATATGATAAGATATGATAAAATGAGAGAGACAGAAATACAGAGACAGAGAGAGAGAGAGAGAAAGAGAGAGAGAGAGAGAGAGAGAGAGAGAGAGAGAGAGAGAGAGAATTGAGGGCGCCATGAGAAAGAACATGAGGAAAGGAGTGATTACTTCCAGCTGGGCATTCAAAGAGAGCTTCACAGAAAATGAGGTGTTTAAATGGACCTTGACAAATGGGAGGGATTTTAACTGACTAGCAATAATGATGGGGAAGCCTCCAAAAGTCCATTTGGAAATCTTTACAGAAGGCATGCAGCATAAAGTTGGCGTTGAGTTTCAGGAAAGAGTTGGGGCTTTTCTTGGCATGCAACATTCTTCCATCCACCACCTTTCTGATCCTCCTAGACTTCTTGTTTCCTACATTTTAATAAAGTTTTGATTTCATGTCTTGGTTACCTAGGACTTTTCTTTTACCACGTAGAAAATGCTCCAAGAGGACACTGAGGGAAGCCCAATGCTCTCTCCTGAGTAGGCGGATAATCTTGTCCAAATTGTTGGCTCTGTCCAAGAAGAGGATTTCCCATGACCTCAGATATAAGAATTCTTCTGAGTTGACAAACGAGTAAAATTTATATGCAAGTGGAACTAGCAATAAGTGAGACAGTACCATCCAAGAATGTACAGCAAATGTAACATGATGCTTTGGGGGGCACTGAAACTCCAGTCCAGATGACTTTGGAGTCATCTCCAAATGGGTGCCTTTTCCATTTCCTGGGGTTCATAGAAAAAAATTTTTTTAAATGTCAAACCAGTTTTTTAAATTATGATATGTATATATTTAACAACGTTACACTTTTAACACTCAAAACTACAATGGTATATAATTATGTTATTCAAAGTTTAATTGCAAGATTTATGTAATATATTAATTCATACTATATCTCAGGTGTGTGGTTCAGCAATGGGACATAAGTTTAAAGATGTATACTGAATATCTTCCTCTTTCAGTCCTATCGGTGCATTCCTACATAATGTGTTTTAAAAAAATAAAAATAAAAACCAACTTCGAAAGTTTTCAGTCTCCCTGGCTCCCAAGGACTCCCACCCCCCAACTCTGATAGGCCGTAAGCAAGACTTTCACAGACCAGGAATTTAATACAGAGGAATATCATTCATTTATCTATGTTGCAAATGTTAGTCACATGTCGAGTAAACCTTATTGTCCATATTTACAAAGAAAGCAATCAATAGCTGCTTGGGACCTCTATGTACCCTGCTCAGCCCAAGGCCAACTGGCAGGTTTCCACTTAGGGTGCTCAGGCAGGGAGCAACCATCACACTGCAGGATCCCCTAAATTCCTCAATAGGAAGACATTTCTCTAGGACCATGCAATGTCTTCAGAGAACAACAGTTCAATTTGCTCATCTTGATGATAGAAACTTAGGTGCCAAGAGTCCCAATGCAAGGGCAGAGAGCCACCTGTTCTGAATATAGACAGACTTTCCATTAAATGCCTTGTTTCAACACTAGTACCTCTTATTCCTATTTGTTATACTTTTATTTTTCTCCCTCGTCTAGGCTCATGTTCTGGAAGAAAGATGAGCCCTCTCCTCTGCTGAGGTGTCTGGACTATAGTTTCTTCTATCTTGTATCTTCAGTCTGCCTTCTGCCTTCCAGAAATGCGTTCCATCTCATCAGGAATTCACATTCCCATATATTCCGTGACTAGCGCCTTCTCATCATTCAGGTCTTAGCTCAAATAGCATCTTTTCACGAAGGAAGGCTTTCTTATCTAAAGTAGCTCTCCATCCCCAACCCTCTCTGCCTTGTTAACCTACCTTCTAGTCTTCGTACAGCATTTATGACTCTCTATAATTATCTTGTTCGTTGATCTGTTGTTGTCTTTATCCCCTCACCAGAATTCAACTTCCAGGAGAGTTCAAATCTTGTCTGTCAAGTTTAGTGTTGTGTCACTAGATTTTCAGGCAACTAGTAGTCAACAAATACTAAATGAATAAAATCCCTCATTTCTTCATTCAACAAATGCTCACTGAAAGTCTATTAGGTGCCAGCAATTGTGCCTCTAAAGGAGAAAATCTCATCCAGCTATGAAAAATGTCTTCCTGTCTCTCGACCACTTCCTGCCTCCACTCACCACATTCTCCCTTCATCTCCGCAAACAGACACACACAGGCTGGCTCTGCCTTTGTGCCTTGTGGCCCAAAAAAAAGCAACCTAAAGATAGGATGGCCCTATCCCCATGGCCAACAGCAATTAAAGCTGGCCCTGGCAGCTGGCCAGACATTCGGGGCTGAAGGCTTCCTAGGCCCAGCCTAGTAAATATTCAGCTGCAATAAAGGACATGGTCCAGTGAGCAATTAGAGAAAGAGGCCCAGGTATCCCCAGAGGAGCTGGTTCCCATTTACAAGAACACACAAAGGCTGGCTGGGACGCAGCCCTCCTCCTCGGCCTTGACTTTATCACAGCAAACAGGCCTGACCGAGAGCTTTTCTCCAGACACTTGCAGCTGGCTGGAAAATGAGTGTGATAATAAACACATGTTGCTTTGCCGGTGACCTAACAAATCAGATTACCTGCCTTAGACACACACAGGGCTTTGCCATGAGGCAACCTGGAAATGAAGCCCTCCGAAGGCACAACTGATTTGTTGTTGTTTGTTGGGGGTCTGAAGTGACTCCCACACACCTTGCAGTCATGTGGAACAGAATACCTTTTATTTATTTTATTGTCCCCGGTTCTAAAGGAGCCAACATCAGCCTTGTTCTGTCATGGAGCCCAAACATTCTCATTCAAAGGCTGTATTTACAAACGAAGCGGGATGACCATAAAACTGATGACCTTGCTGCTTCTGGAATCTCATAAAAAGTTTCCAAGCTGCTCCTCCCCAGAGTAAATAAGGGTTTTGCAGTTGCTAGTCCCTTGGCAGGGTTCCAGCTGGGGCTATTATATCCCTCCCTCCTCGACTCTAATCTGAGCTCCAAATGCAGACTTGTCTGCATGTCAGGGTGCTTAACTCTGGAGGTGCTGCTGTGCTTGGAGCATTCAAACCAAAGGATGGGGGCAACACGAGAAAAGGGGGGGAAGGGAGAAAAGAGGAGACCTCGACTAAGAAGCTGTTATGTGCCAGACACTGTGCAAAGGACTGTTCATTAATTTTCTCATTCAAGCGTTGTAACTTATTCAGAGATTAGCCCTCAGCAGAAGATTTAAGTCATGTGCCCACATATTGAATATGCTTGTGGCAGACATTGCTCCTTTTGTGGGGGTCACATGGCTACTGTTTGTTAAAACTTATGTACCCAATGGTGTGTGCAGTAGAAGTAGCCACGTGACACAGATGAGGTCAAGGAGAGGCACTGGACCTGAATATGGGTGGGGCTTCAAGGAAGCTCCTGTTTTATTTGTGAAAAGAGTCACACTTAGCTGGCATGTGTCTGCTTCCCTTCCCCATTCTTCCTACTTTGAAAGAGTTTGTGAGCCTGGAAGAGCAGCACCAATCTTATAACCAAAAGGATGAAAGAGGGTAAAACACAAAGAAATAAAGAGCCTGGGGCATAGATAGCAACATCGAGACGTGCCCTCAACCCCCATCCACCTGTGCTAAGGCTTCTTGTTACCATGAAAAAAGAGCCCCCTTTCTTGTAGTGGTGAGCAGACTAGAAGGTGGCCCCCATGGCCCCCATCTTTGGATGGGAATGTCTTAGTGTGATCCACTCCCCTTGAATATGGGTGGGATCTGTGACTTACTTCTAACCAATAGAATATGGTACAGGTGATGGGATATCATTTCTATGACAACATTACATTATATAGGCTGCATCTTGTTAGCAGACTTGCTCTAGAGATTCCGCCTGCTGACTTAAGAATGTAAGCAGCCATGTTGGAAAAGCCCACCTGGCAGGGGACTACAGATGACCTCTAGGAACTGTGGGCAGCCTTTAGGAGACAAGGGTGGCCTACAATCAGCAAGAAGCCAAGACTCTTGGTCCTACAGCTGCAAGGAAATATATTCCGTCAACAACCTGAATGAACTTGGAAGCGAATTCTTCTACAGCCAAGTCTCCAGATGAGAATGCAGCCCATCTTCGTTCAGCCTTGTGAGACCCTGAGCAAGGGACCCAACTAAGCCATGCCCAGACGCTTGATCCACAGAAACTGAGATAATAAATGCATGTTGTTTTAAGCCACGAAGTTTGCGGCAGTTTGTTATGCAGAAATCAATTACCAATACACGCATTTATACCACTCTGGTCAGCTTTCTGTTATGTGCAACCAAATTGACACACAGTTGCTGGATACACAGGGAGACCCCCTTTCAGAAGTATTGAGGGGTGGGGGATTGACTGTTAGAGAAGGTAAAAGAACAGGGGCTGTTGGTAGATGAAGAAAAAGCAGAGGTCTATGATTTTTCTCCAAATACAAGAACTGAATATTCTCATTCAAAAGGCATTTAGCTGCTGACCATTTAGCTGTTTCCCAAAATATCATAGGTGACTAAGGACTAGAAAACAGAAAAGCTGTTAAAAAATCCTCTAGGGTTAAGTCTCTGGTCTCTGACTGAACTAAAGGCAGGAGAGCAGACTATATATTTCTATTTTTAGTTTGGTTGGAGATAGTACTGCAGTTTGAAAGTACTAATACCAGCTGACATCTCTTGAGCACTTATGTGTACAAAGGGCTGTGTCAAACCCTTCACCTGGGTTCACTCTTTAATGCTCACAGCTCGGAATGATGATTGCTCCCGTGTGACAGATGAGAAAACCTGACATTCAAAAAAGTTAAGAGGCAGGTGACTAGGCAGCAGGATTCAAACCCGGCTCCATACCCAAGGTGTTTAAAACACGATACTATTCATTCTGTTATAAAAGACGGGAAACAGAAAACTAGGAATAAGAGGAAGGGAACCTTTTTCCATACTCCAAACACCTGAGAACAAGCACAAATAACTGTTGGATTTATTTCCTAACAACACAGAGATCAGACTACATATACAAATGTGTATCCTGCATCTTTGTTTGTTCATGGAATACGCCATGAGCAGTTTCTCATGTTCATCAAAGCTCCTTGTAAGCACTGGCTGCCTTCTATTCCATTACCTAGATGTGCCATAATTTACTAAAGCCTTCTCCTAATACAGACCATTTGAGATGCTTTCCATTTAGGACTATTATGAATAAAGCTGCAATTAAGGTCTTTGTGCCTAAAGTTTTTTCCACTTTTTGAATTTAGGGCAGAACCCTCCAAGTGGTGTGACTGAATCAGAGAGGATGAATACAATTAACGTTACTGACACTCTGTGCCCAGTTGGCTCTAGCTCAAAGGTGCCACTGTGAGGCTTGCAGACGAAAGAAGACGTGGATCTCTTGCATAGGAATGGTCTCTCCCATGAACATTGCTGTGATTCAGTTTCTTCAAAAGTCACATAAGAGGCCATTTGCCTTTAGGAGGCCAGATTTTTTTTTTTTTTTTATTGTCGTCTGGAATATAGTGCTTCTTCCAGAAGCTATAAAATTCTATCCTGATATTTGGTAAACTTCCCTAGTGTTTGTGTTTCATAAACTGCCTCACGGCTGTAGCCTCAGCCACTTTTATGTGTTCCTAAATAAACACCAGGGCCTCATATTGCTTTCTGGTGTGAACAGACCCCTGCTACATTCTGATTGGTACCCACCAGATTAACCAATGTTTCCAGATGCTCAAAAGAACAAAATGTCTCTAATCCCAGAGGTACAAAAATATGCTTTGTTTTTGAGGTAAACTAATTGAAACTTTTTTTTTTTTTTAAAGTCAGTGTGGCAGTGAAATGACCCAGGAAAATCAGTTTCTCATCCCATCTGCTGCAGATATTTTTGAACTGGGGTGATGGAGCCAGATACTGGCATGGAATGGAACTTTAGGCACCTAATAATGCAAATAGCTACCATTTGGTGGATGCTGACTGTGTGCAATGCACACACAGGGCTACGCGCTTTGCATAAATCATTTCCTGTCAACTCAGTACTATCCTATCAGGCACATAGACTTATTATACCCATTTTGCAGTTAAGAAAATGGAGGTCCAGAGAGGTAATAACTTCCCAAGCTCACAGAGCTGTTCAGCCAGTCGTTCAAGTCAGAAGAGATCTTAGAGACCAGGCAGGTCTTACACTCTGCTCTGGGGCTCCAGGGACCACTGTGGAGGCAAGAGCATCCCAGAAAGGGAAAGCCAGAGAGAAAGGCTCCTACCTGCTCCACTTTTCTCCCTTTTCATGGTAGGCAGAATAATGGCCCCGCAAAGATGTCAATGTCCTAACTCCCAGAATCTGTGAATATGTTGCCTTACATGGCAAAAGGGATTTTACGGATGTGATGAAGTTAAGGACCTTGAGATGGGGAGATTACCAAGTAGGAAGGTTTGGAAGGTTTCTCCAAGTAGGCTCTACTTGGAGAGCCCATAATCACACAAGTGAAGAAGCTGTCCCAGGCTGTGGTCAGAGGGAGCTGTGATTACAGAAGAACAGTCAGAGAGATGCAGCATTGCTAGTTTTGCAGATGGAGGAAGGGTCATGAGCCAAAAAATGTCACCTCTCAAAGCTGGCTAAGGCAGGGAAATGGCGTTCTCCTGGAGCCTCCAGAAAGGAATGCAGCCCTGCCAATATCTTGACTTTTGCCCAGTGAGACCCCTCTGACTTCTAACCCGCAGAACAGTAGGATAATAAATTCATGTTGCTCTAAGCCACTAACTTCGTGGTCATTTGTTACGGCAGCTACAGAAACCTAGTATTATGCGTCTGCTTCAATCAGAGCCCCTCCCCTATTACGTTTTTTTTTTTTGTGATGAGACTTCAGTGTGATATTTCATTTGGAAAATAAAACCAAGGTGGAATTTTCCTGCTTTTTAAAAATGGTTGAAAACTAATTTTTCTCTGTTTTGTTTGTTTCAGAAGAAAAATGTTGGTGCCCAGAGAGAAGACGTTTTGTCCACGATCACACAGTGGCAGGGCAACTGGCCCAATGTTTACTCCACTTACAGCACTAGGGAGTGCTCTGAGAGCTCCTCCTGGACCAGGGCTGCAGCTGTGGGCTCTGCCACATGATCTAGCACTACATACATGATAACTTTTGTCACTCAGCCATTCAAAACATATCCACCACAATGGATCAGGCACTGCAGCAGGCATTTCTCGATGATGTGGTGAACGCAATTTGGTCCCACCGCTGAAAACCCAGGAGTTACACTCTAGAGTGACTCAGAACTGTGTCACTCAGGGTGTGAAAGAGGACAGAGAAAGGCTACCTAACCCAGTCCTGGAAGCCAGGAAAGTCCTTCCAGGGGAAACGACATCTGGGCTAAGGCCTGAAGGATGAGTGGAAGTTGGTCAGTCACAGAAGGGAAAGCAGGGTGTTCTGTGCAGAAGGATAGCAGGGTAAAGGTGTGGAGAGAAGAAATGGGCAGCTTCCGTGAGTTAAGAGTAAGTGAAATGTAAGATTCAAAGAGAAGGAGGTGGCACGAAGTAAGACGAGAGAAGTAAGCCTGGGTGAGTACAAAGAGCCTTGCGAGCTAAGTTAAAAATTCACCTGAGTTTTCTTTCCACGAATGCCCATTACCTGGAAACAATGGGAAGGCATGGAAGGTCTCTCCTAAACTGATGCAGACAGATACCAAGCACAGGACTAGGTCACTGTTGGGACACAATAAAGTGCTGTTGACTCTGAATTGACTGTGGTGATTTGTGTGTTCAAGGTGTGTGCACAGTGCAATGGGAACGAGGAGGGACTAGCTCGCTCTCCCCGGAGGGGGTGGGAAGGTTCCCAGAGCAGGTGAAGACGTGGGACTCACAGGATTAGTACAACAAAGGGCATGTTCAATAACTGATTTTTCTCTGCAATCTTCTATTAGCACACAATGACAGGCTTTGGAATGCATCGCCCTCCTATAAACCTTTATGTCTTTAAAATTCTGCAAATTCACACTTCTACCCCTGACTTACTTTGTATTAATGATGTGCCTTCCTAGTGTAATGTTTAACTAGCTGTCTAAGGGCATATGGCAGAAACCATTCCCTTACCCCCAATAAACTTGTTGCCAACAGAACAGTGATTTACTCAAGAGAGCAAGGTGTGCAGCCCTAAGGGGGTTGAATTATGATTGGTCTAAGCCAGGCATGGCTATGCCATTAACATTTGCCTTACAGTCACTTTCCCAGAATCCTTTGCAGTTAAGGATGGACATGTGACCCAGTTTTGATTAAAAATATTCTGGTCAATTAGATGTATGCATAAGTCAGCTGAGAGGATTTCTGGGATATTTTTGTTCCTTCATCAATAAAATGGCATAGTCATTCCAGGAAAGGGATCCTTTGCTATTCCACACCCCAATCCTCTTGCCACCTTTCTACCTATGAATATTGTTGTGGTGTCTAGAGTTGTGTGGCTGCTATATTGCAGCCATGAGGCAAACAGTAAATGAATCAATGACATACATACATATGTAAAAGTGGAAGGATGGAGAAATGCCTGGCTTCTTGATAACACCATTAAGCTGCTGTTCTAACTTTAGAATACTTACCTCCAGTTCCTGTTATGTGAGCTAATCACCACATTTTTATGGCTTAGGCCACTCTCAGTCAGGTTTTTTTTGTTATCTGTAGTCAAATATATCCTAAATTGTATAGTTGTTTCCAGAAAGAGTACTACCTTTCTTCTCATCAGAATTTCGAAGCTCGAACACTGTCAACAAAGGCGTAGTCTATGGCCAACTAGCCACATGAAGACCCAAGATAATATTCCCCTAATCTTAGAAGCAGAAAATGTTCTTCCTCCAACCCTCCCTTTCCAGCAATGACTCTTCCTTGGCTGGGAAGAGATGTTTGCTCTTCTTATTTCATGCCTCCAAATGTCACCCATCGCCCTCTGGCCAGAACTTTGTTCATGGTGGTCCCTCTGGAGGGCCTGGAGGGTTAGAAAAGTTGAACTTGTCAAAAATTAGAGTCAGATTCTCCTTGGCAACTGCAAAGGTAAGCTGTCACCAGCCCTGTCAACAGTCACAGCAGAAAGAGAGCTATTTATTCATCTAAGACCTTAATGAGTCACAGTCTAAACATTCTATGAACCCTCCTATGGCAAGTCATACCCTGCCCCAGTCGCTGGAGAGAGTGCTTCCCACCCAGGGCCACTTCAACATAACAGACTCTTGGCTTTTGGCTGTCTAATCTTTGGGCTGCACAAGTGGTCATGTTATTAATGACTCTGAGTCATCGCTTAGGGCATTCCATCTGGAGTGTGTGTGTAAAGAGTCGGAGCAGCATGGAGGTCGACTGCGTTCCAGACAATATGTGAGACTCCCCAAGGCTGTGCTTCGGCCTTCCTGTACACCCTTCAAAATACAACCCATTGCTTGCATGACAAGGGTTCAAGTCTATCCACCTCCTGGTGACCCCCTCTTTTAAACACCCTCTTGTTTGTCAGTGTCAACAGGGACTCCATAAATTTAATCATACCTAGGTGGGTCTGCCCAGCCCTGAGGGTAAGGGAGATGGAAAAGAGGAGCTCTGGCTTTCTTTTTCTTTTTTTTTTAGATGAGTCTTTGATCAGAATTCTTCATCTTTGTTTTAATCTTCTGCTCAGTCCCAACTTATACAGTGAATATGATTATCTCCTTTAGAGTAAAAAAAAATCCTTGACATAATTCGTGGAAAGCTTCACTCCTTACCAATTCCTCACAAGTCTGGACAAAGTTTAGTTGTTACGTCTTTCAGGAAGTCATCCCTGATCTCGTTAAGTTGTGTTCCACTTAGGAGTCACTGTAACACCTGGTACTTCCTTGAGGAAAGTGTTTATCATATTGGCAGTTCCCCATTCTCATGCAGTCACCCTATGGGATTGCAAGGTCTGTGAAAGCAGGGTCTATGTCATCTTACCAGCATCTAGAACATTCCCTGACACATAGTAGGCACCTCAACCAATATATATTGAGTAAATAAGTTATAGGAAAGGGACCACCTTCTACGACCAGACAGATACCAAAACTGGCCCACAAGGCTCCCGAACTTGGAATAAAGAATCAGGCGCAGGACTGACCAGAGGGTGTCTCTGACATTACATTCATCCGTGTCCATGACAATATACACACCTTGAAGACATGGACCAAGTCTTACACTTTTCTGCCTCATAAAAGGGAGTCTAAACCTCCCTCCCACCTCTAAGCGGCCATGGCAGCATTGTCTGAGGTGTTCTGTTTGCATAACAACCCACAAGACCTAGAGTAAAATGTTATTAAGGACACTGGGACAGACAAGCTTCCTCTAGAGTCCTGGGATAAAGGCTGTAGCACACAGGTAGACATGCATCAACAGGGAAGTCTTCTCACTGACCAGGGACATCATTCAATGGAAGGAGAAAGTTCATGTCTCAAGATTCTGTCCTGAAATGCCATCAATAGTCAGCGGATTGGGCAAGTTTGCAAGGGACCTGGCAAGGTGCTACTCAGCGTCCTCTAACCTGACCTCAGAAAACTTGCCCCCTCCTTGAAATCCTAACACTCGTGAGGGAAGCATTCCTTGGGAGCAGGAGGCCAAAGTCGGTGGAGGGAAAGAAGGCATAGCAGGTCTTTGTTAAGAACCCCCAGATGGGAGAAATGATAAGAGCCAGCCACATTTTCTGGTCACCAATTAGACCACAAGAGCCTTCCAGGCTGGCAGGGGAAAAGAAGGGATGTGGATGGAGGAAGCTCAGGATCCCAGAAAAAAAAAACCAAACAAACAAAAAAAACGCTAAGAGAGGAAGCCAAGGAGTCAGAAATCACTGGTCTAGCTTCCTGTTTTCTAAATATTTGACCAACAGTTAGTCACACCATACCCCTCAACCCCAGGTTCTTCTTCTATAAGATAAAGAAAATAGGTCCTAATATTACAGGCTGGCTATAGAGATGAAAGGGGATTGCATGTCCACAGCCCCTGATCCATAGTAAATATTCAGTACATGCAAATATTATTATCGCCCCCTAGGTGGGGGCTGAGGACCAAAGTCAGTTTCCCATTCTGTTGCAATGTGATCTCTTCACCTGAATGTTTGTTCCCCAGGCCGGTGTGGCTAGGGAATTCCAGATTTTATGTGGCTGTCTTCTAATGCTGAATACACCACCTAAGTCCCATCCCCACCCTCTGCCTTTAAACTAACATCTGGTACTCTCACATACTAAGGAAGAAACTCACTGAACCCCCACTATGTGCCAACCATTTTCTCATGCGATCCATACAACACCTTGCAACCTTGACCGTGCCATTTTGCAGATGAACTATGAAACTCAGATCAGATTAGTAATTACCCCTAACAGTCACAAATCAAATGGCCAAACCTGGATTCAAGCCAGGTCTCAGCACTCTCATTCCCTAATACTAGCCATAAAAACGTAAACTTCATCTTCTGGAGGGAGCAGTTACCACAGAAACATAATGTCTCCCCTTCACAGCCACTCCACCCATCTTCCCACCAAGGACTCTCTGTTGAGATCCTGGCCAGCCAGCAAACAATTGGGCTTGATTCTTCTTAAAGCCCTTCCCAACTCATGCACCTCCTGCAGAGAAAGACAGTATAACATATCACAGTCATTAAAATCATTCCGGAGCCAGACAGATTGGGTTCAAATCCTGGCTCCACCACTTAGAAGCTGTGTGACCTTGAGCAAGGTGTTTAGCTTTCTGTACCTCAGTGTCCTCATCTGTATAATGGGGCAATGATAGTAATATATCTGATAAATTGCTGTGAAGATAATGAAGTCCATACACGTGATGACACATAGTAAGGGCTCAATAAATTTTAGCAACTGTTATTACAAGTCAATTTTACAATACTTGGAAGAGGGGTATTTTTTTGTTTTGTTTTGTTTTGTTTTGTTTTCAATCTCCTTGGGCAAATGAAGGAACTGAGGCAGAGAACAGTTACTATCATGCCCACGGTCACATGGCTCATCAGAGGCATGGCTAGGATTAGAAAGAAAGGTCTCTGATTCCTCATCTGGGATTCTCTCTTCTCCTGCTCCCTGAACTGAGAGGCAGAAGAAGCGATTAGCTGTTGATGTAAGGCGTAATCTCCTCTCTCTTCTCCCACAGTCTGCCCTGTCACATGAACCACATGAAGTCACCACAAACATCCATTTATTTATAAACCTACAACACTAACCTCTTCACTTAAAAGCCTGTTGGAAACTTGCTGGTTAAAAGCATTTCAGATTCTGTCAGAGAAACAAGCTCCCACTGACATCTTGTCTCCATATGCCTTTGAAAACAGTGTTCAGAGCCCCTAATCCCTCACCAAGGGACGTTCCCTGCACTCCATTCTTCTAAGGTTTCCACAGTTGGGCGTGGGTATGCTCTGAAAGCTTTCTCTTTTGAAAAAATTCCCGTGTTTTGAGTCATGGCAAAATCTGAGGGAAATGAATGCTGCCAAAGGTTTCAACGTTTACATAAGCTCTTAATCAGCCCTCCAGTTCATTACAGTGTGACGTATGGATTACAGTTGTGTCCAGGCAAAGGAAGGGGGTCTTGGAGTCTGCTGTTTTGACTTAGAGAGCACAGAGGGACCTTGGAAAACTGCTCCGTGAAGGGTGCGTGGGCCTTAGGAACAAGTTTCTGCTTCTCCCTTTCTAAGAGTTTACTCTTGGACTGCATTCTTGTTTGTTCATTCGTTTAGTAAATACTTATTGGTTTGATTATTATGGGGACCATGCTAAGTGCTGAAGTTATAATAATAAGTAAAACAGATATGATCTCTAGCTCCATGAATCTTAGAATCTAGGTAGGACAACAGATGCTAATCAAAATAAAGTGTACGATGACAGTGTGTGGCGGGGGTGGGGGGACAGAAACTTGACCTCGTCTGAGGTCAGGGAAGGCTTCCCCTGGTAAATGATACTTCATCTATGATCGGAAGGTTTGGGAGGGGAACTTTGTAGGCAGAGGATATACAAACCAGATAGACGAAGTCAAGAGAGAGCCAGAAAGATGAATACAGGAGATGAAGCCAATAAGTTAGGCACATCTTTATTCTAGAGCAAAGGGAAGCCACTGAGAGGTTGCAAAGCACAGAAGAGGTTGCAAAGCAAAGGGAAGCCACTGAGAGGTTGCAAGCACAGAAGCAAGGGCGTCATCATCCTGGTTATGATACAGTCTCCCTTATGTTAATGTTATTTCTTTTTCACATTATACCAACTGCCATAATAGCTACCATTCTTCTAACACTGTGTTTTCTATGCTATTTACTTCTCATATATTATCTCAGTTAGTCCTCAGCCTAACCCTATAAGGCATGTACTATCATTATGCCCACTTTACACATGAGAAAAGTGAGGCTCACAGAGGACAAATAATTTGCCCCAGGTCACAGAGATGAGATGAGGTTGGAATCCAGGTCTCTGTGATTCCAGGTCTAAGTTTTTAACAACTCAATACTGCAAGTTGCCTGCGGGCAGGAGCTGGGTCTTTCTGATTCTGCTTGGTTTTCTCGTGCCTGGCCACGATCAGAGCTCATCCCAGGTGTGTGGGGTTGCTTACTTCTCCAAGCTTCCGGTCCATCCCTCCCCACCTACTGATAGCCGACACTTCTATAACACTTATTGCATGCCAGGTACAGTGGAAGCACTTCACGTGGATTAGCTCCTTTTAATCTTTATCGCAACCTACCTATGAAGTAGGTCCTAATTTTTTTCCTCTCCATTTTACAGACAAGAAAAGTGAGTTACAGAAAGGTTGACAGCTTGGCCAAGACCACTCAATAATAAGTGGCCCAGCGACGATTCCAACCCAGGCAGGCTAGAGTCTGACCACTAGAAACTATTATTCCTCTCGCTTAACAGGCCGTGTGGACCTCCGTTCCGTCTCCAGGAAAACGTGCATCCTTTGTCTCCTCCAGCCTTCACAAACGCCAGTATCTCTTCCTATACATTCGTCCACCCCCTCAGCCTCACTTCAGCTTCCCTTGGGCTCCCTCTTGTCTGTCGTCCAGTACTCTGGTCAGGGTCCGCTGCCCCTCCTGTGCATTGCCCAAAACTTCCCTTCCCAGCTTTCACCACATAAATTGGGTATTTCAACTGCTGGTTCACTTGCCTACCTCCCACGCTGGGCACGGCCCAGGATGCCCAGGCAGTGCCATATCCACAAGGCCTGGGACCTGGCAGGAGCTCTATCATTTTTATGAAATGAGTAGATACATACATAAGTGAATGAATACTGAATAATTCTTTTCTGCATCCCATTGTGCTTGGCACATAGCTGGCCTCGTTTAATGTTGCTGAATGAATAACTGGGGATATAGTCTGATTCCAGAATCTATTTTTTCCTTTTGGCTTGTTTTCTTCTTCTTTTTTTCCCTCTTTGTTCATAAAGCCCGAAGAAAGTTGACAGAAGTACAATGATCAAGGGTGAGGCAGTTGGTTTACAGGAAAGGTAAAGGAAAGTGAGAATCCAGGAATTTTCCTCCAGTTTCAACGTGAAAATACACACACACACACACACACACACACACGAAGGTTGGACAATTAATTTCGAGAACTTTACTGTCCAACCCCAGGGTGTGTCTGTGTGTGTGTGTGTGTGTGTGTGTGTGTGTGTGTGTGTCCTGAGGTCTGTCGTTGACCCTGTAGGCATTTAAGTAGCCTGAGCCTGGCCCTCCTGCACTTGTCTCTGCCTGTCCCTCCTGGAGCTCAGAGCCCGCAGCAGCTGGCCCTGGGACTCTGCCCAAAGTGCAGGAGGCCCCTGAAAGGAGCAAGGAAGCTGGCATGAGCTGTGATTGTTCCTGAGCCGCAGGGACAGTGGCTGTTCTGGGCACTTCAGGAAGTACTTGCTCCTAGAGGCTCTTCCAGCTATTGTAGTTCAGGCCAGGCCTGCTGGGCTGGCACCGGGACAGGCTGTCCCGTCCAGGCCAAGGGTGTGTCCAGGGCACTGGGGGCAGGAAGGTGAAAGGCAGGGGTCAGTGAGGGGCACTCAAACCAGGAAGGAGTCTGGGCTTGAGCTCAGGCCGTTAGTGCCAGGAGCTGCCTGCCTCTAGGCTTAGTTCTGTGTCCTCCGGCCATGCACAGCACTGATTCAAGATCAGCCAGATGCTGCCGGTAGTTATGGCTGGGCCAGCGAGAGCTACCCAGGGCCGTGGAAACAGCATGGGTGCTGGAATCGAGACTTAAGGCTGTGACACTGGCTCAACCTCTCCCTGTGCCCTTGGACACTGCTGAATCTCCTCTTCGTCTTCCTCTTCCTCTTGCATATGGAAGAATGATAACCAGCTTGAGGGGCTCTGAGGATGAGCTGAGCTAAGACGGATGACCTGTCAGGTACACAATGGCAGTGGGAAAATGCTAGTTTCCTTCCTTGTCCTGAGCAGCTGGACAAGGGCGGGTGGTGTGGGGACGTGGCTGGGCAGCAGATGTCACGTTTCACTACCTTCCTCCCTATCACGGGCTGCTGGCCTGGGCACTACGCCCACTGCAGCCTGAATTCTCCGGACAGCTGCCCTGCTTCTCTGCTTGGCCTTGCCCATGACTCCTATTTGAGCCAAGAAAAGACTCTGCTCTGCTCCAGTCACTAAAAAATAACAAGAATGATGCACTCCGTGGCTCTCACAGCCACCAGCCACGGAGAAAGTCCAGGCTTCCAGATGTCTACCCCAAACCCACGCCAAGATTGCAAATCAATACCCTCCTATTCCCACGAATCCGGAGTAACTCCTGTGCCACTGCTCCACCTGGCAACAGTTCTGCCACCCCCTTATCTCGTGACAAAGGCCATCAATCCGGCCTCTGAGGCACAAAATTGGCTGTGGGCAGGGAAAGTCCCTGCAGCTTGACCTTTCATAATACTAGATTGGTGCAAAAGTAATTGTGGTTTTTGCAATTACTTTTAACCTTTTAAACCGCAATTACTTTTGCACCAACCTAATAACAGTGATGCTTATTGAGCACTATGTTCCTGACACTGTTCTAAACTCGTTATATTATTAGTTCATTTAATCTTCACCAACATACGAGGTCTGACAATTAAGTTGGCGAACTTGTTGCAACGATGTTGCTAACCTTTTGTGATATCAGAGGGATTATTCATTATGAATTTGTAACAACTAGACCAACAGTTAACCAAGTTTACTACTTGGAATTTCTGGAAAGGCTGCATGAAAAAGTTAGACGACCTGAACTTTTCGCCAACAATTCATGGCTCTTGCATCACGACAATGCACCAGCTCACACAGCACTGTCTGTGAGGGAGTTTTTAGCCAGTAAACAAATAACTGGATTGGAACACCCTCCCTACTCACCTGATCTGGCCCCCAATGACTTCTTTCTTTGCCTGAAGATAAAGGAAATATTGAAAAGAAGGCATTTTGATGACATTCAGGACATCAAAGGTAATACGACGATAGCTCTGATGGTCATTCCAAAAAAAGAGTTCCAAAATTGCTTTGAAAGGTGGACTAGGCACTGGCCTCGGTGCATAGCTTCCCAAGGGGAGTACTTCAAAGGTGACCGTAGAGATATTCAGCAATGACGTATGTAGCACTTCTTCTAGGATGAGTTCGCAAACTTAATTGTCTGACTCATATTTTGAGATAGGTTCGCGTCATTCTACGAAAGAAGAAACTGAGTCTTGGGCAGTGATGTCAGCATCATGACAGCATAAGACATTCCTCCGTTGTCTCCCCCTTTTTTTTATCAACTAATTACACACCCATCCTCAAACAAAAGTATCTCAGTGGGAGCTGTGAGACCCAGCACCATATTCCAAGGGGCCCAGGAGGACTCTTGTCCACCTCTGCATCCAAATTAGGCAGACACCTTGGTAAGGGCTGTGGAAACTGAGTCTCAGAGAGTTTAGCCCAAGGCCACAGAATTGATGAGTTGCAGGTAAAATTTAAACCCATTTCTGCAGCTGCCAAATCTGGTATTTTTCTGTGTTCCCATCATGTCTCTCACTCCCAAACCAAACGAAACTGGGAGCCTGGACTCTTTCAGAGCAACACTGCAAAATAAAATTTCCCCCAGCTAACTTAACTTTTAAAACCCCAAACTAAGTTTGACAAGCAAAGCAGGGGCCTGGGTGTTCTTCAAATGGGGAGAAGGCAGGCAGCGTGAAGTGGTCAGTTTGCTCCCGGCCACCAGCCACTGTGTAATCCTGGACCAGCCACTGTGGCATCAGCCAAGAGCCCTCTCAATGCCGCATTCCAGGATCCCATGAAACAGCTACCATTTATTGAGCATTTCCTGGATGCCAGGTACTGGGCTGAAGATGTGATATAATCACAAAATAATCGTAGCTATTTGCCAGGCTCTGCTGTAAGTTCTTTCCCGGTATCATCTCATGTAATCACCAGAAGCAGCCTGGGACAAGTATTACCATCCTCTCCCCCTTCCAGGAAACTGAGACTCAGAACAATGACAGCAATTCAGCCAAAGTCCCCCAGACGGTAAGTGATGTGGGTGGGATTTGCACTCAACTTGGCTGACTCCGAAACCCATGATTTTCATGACCAGACTACTTAAAGTACCTCCTCCACCTCAGGCAGGGACAGATGCCAGGAACAGGCACTGCTGTTTTTCACTTATCCCACTGCCTGTCCATCTGCAGTGGCTTTTTTTCCATTCCAATCATCAATCACAGCGTGACTTAAACGGGTCAGGGAATGGGGGTCCCCCAGCCGCCCACGCACAGCTACAGCAGCCCGCTGCCCACAGTCCTTCCTGTGGGCTCCATGGAGACATCTGGGAAAGCCCTATCTTTGAAAATAAACTGATCCGGTTGAGGGGGGAGGTCCCCCTTATTTATTTAGTCACAGCCCCAAGGCTAAACTGGTGGCCTGGCAGCTCCCAGTATTTTCTCTGGGCTGGAAAGCCAACTCCAAGGGCTCAGTCAAGCAGGTTGGGAAACTTGAGAACCACAGAAACATCAGGGAAAATTCCACGAGCCGTTGCCTGTGGTGAAAGGACTATAGAGCCTGGAGATCCTTCTCCCAGGGATAACTCGCAAGCTGCCCCCCTTTCCCCACAAACTAAGTAAACCAAGAAATTCGAGGAAGCAGGCCTGAGCAAGCTGGCTTCTCCAGGAAGGGGTGGGGGTGGGGGAAAAGGCCCAGGAGCCATTTGTCTCAGGGCAGAGGGTCACTCAGAAGTCACTGACCTGTAGGCCAGGCCAGATCTCACCGGCCCGGGCACAAAACCCACTAATGCTGTGGGCTCTACTGCCCCAGCTGACTGCAGAGAGGAACAGAGATGGAATTCCTCCTAGTCAGAGGAAAAGTATCCAGCATGACACTTCTTGAAGGAACCATCAGGAAGCTGGCAAAATTTGAACTGAAGAAACTTGCAATAAGGACGTCTTTCTGTGAGGTCACTCACGACCACCCAGTTCACCACATTGCACTAACTGTGCTACACCCCCTGAAACCAGTTTCTAACATTCATGTAGCACTTCTTTATCAACTAAAATTTCAAACAAACAAGCAGTCATTTCTAGGACAAAACCACTTTCACGGTGCGGACATGACGAGAATTGCCTTTCTTACCCTCAAGAGGACTACTCATAACCCCACACTGTGTGTTTTGGGCCGCACTAGTCAACAAGTGTTTGCTCAACTGTACTGTGACATATCTAGACATCACTTGGCACATTTTCTTTGGCCTTCGGTCACACTCGTGTAGTTTCATTCTGGGCTAGGGACAGACAGCTGGCTTTGGAGTCATAGGAGTCTGATTTCAAATCTCAGCTCAGCCATTTTATTTCTTCATGATCCGAAAAAAGTCCTTTACACTTCCTGGGCCTCGGTTTTCCCATCTACAAAACGGGGCTAGTTCTATCTATCTTGAAAAATCATTATACGGCTCAAAAGAAATAACGTCTGTAAAAAACAATTTGCATACAGTACATACTCTATAAATTTAATTCTTTCCCCCTTACTTCTCTGACCAGGCAAAATAAATACTATTAATAAAAGACAAAAGGGAGCAAAGGGGAGGGAAGGAGTGGGAAGGGAAGGAAAAAAAGAAAGAAAAACCCATAGCGCAAACCCTACTTCCCTCAAGATTTACTGTGATCCTGCCCTTATTTCCTAATCTCACCACGCATGCCCTAAACCCCCACACTC
This sequence comes from Rhinolophus ferrumequinum, assembly GCF_004115265.2. Classification (NCBI taxonomy): domain Eukaryota; kingdom Metazoa; phylum Chordata; class Mammalia; order Chiroptera; family Rhinolophidae; genus Rhinolophus; species Rhinolophus ferrumequinum. The sequence goes on along the minus strand of NC_046294.1, from coordinate 29,199,508 downwards.
TGGTCCTTGTGCTAAGAAAATGAAAGTCCTCTCCTTCCCTATGTCTATCAGGGTGGGTCTTAAGTGTATGCTGGGGATCCCTAAACATTTTCAGCCACATGCCCATGCTGTTGCTCTAAATCTGATGCCAACGTGACTCAGGACTCTCCAGGGATGCCCCTATCCCCAGATCCCAGAGCAATATTTACCAATGCCCTCTCTGGATGACCATTTCACATTTTTTCAAAGAGGATCCTATCTAATTCTGCCCAACTCCTCGCCTCCCATCCTAGGAAAGATATTAACACCATGAAGAAAGACATCATTTAGCAAATGTGATTAAGAGTTCAAGTTCTGAAGTGAAGAAGCCTCAGTGTGAACCTGGGCTCTGTCACTTACCCGTGTGACCTCAGCCAGGTTACCTAACTATACCAAGCAGAATCGTGTCATTCATGGGATGAGGACACTACAGTGCATACACCACAGGGCTTCCAGAAAACCTCATTAAGATCACGTATTAAAAATATTTAGCACAGTCCCTGAAACTTAGTAAATGCACAGTATACAATTTTATGACCAAGCCATGAAAAATTTCTGGACCATTTGTATTCCTAAAATTTCAATTTTTGCCAACTCCTACCTTCCCCCCCACCAAAAACAATGGTAGGACAAGGATAACACAATTCAGAAAGGAAAATTTTCTAAGTTTTTTTTAAAGAAAAGGAAAGCATGTGTATTGGTCAGGTTCTGCTCTAGGCACTATATATACATTTTCATTCAATCCTCATGATACCTTTTGGAGTAAATACTTCCCTCACTGGAGGGGTTGGTAGAGGAATGATTAGGAGCAGACCATTTGAGTCTGAATTCCAACTTGGCCACTTAGCTGTGTGACCTAAGGCAAGTAGCTTAACCTCTCTGAGCCAATTTCTTTGTCCAGTAAAATGAGAATAATGATACCTATAATATGGTCATGGGCAATGAGCGAGTTAATACAAACAACACAGTAAGAAGAGTATTATGCACCTAGTAAACACTCAATGCACAATGGCTACTATCACCTTTTACAGAGTCTGAAACAGGTTCAAGGGGGTTAGTTAATTTATCCAAGTTTGCATGCTGGTCAGTTGCAGGAGCAGAATTTAAATCCAAGTCCAACTGACTCCAAAGCCAATGATATGTTCATCCCACTACTCTTTTTCACATACCTGGAAAGAAAATATTCAGGACCTTTTGTAGGCAGAAAATATGAAGCCAAAGAAAGTGGAGCCTGGGCTTTAGGGAGTGGGATGGTATTTCCGGCAGAAGAAAGAAAGACAGAGAAAGGGAACGGGTTTGGGGAGAAAGATGGCCAGTTACATTATGGCATCAGAAGCTAACTCTGCAAATAAAACAACCCTGTTTTAGGCCATATTACTGCCTGTGAGTACAGCTGGCATTGAAACCAGTTTGAAAACCCCCTGTGGGAGAGTTCCAGACACTGTGTTTAAATTTTGATGCAGGGAGGGGAGGAAAGGGGATTTGTGGCGGCTGTGTTTTTCTGTGGAGCTGGTTTTCCTGTGCACAGACCCTCCCTGGGGTCCAGCCCTCAGGGAGGCATGCTGCAAAGCACTAAAGCAAACACACTTGTGCCTTTCTGCCAGACCCAATACCTTCAGTTCACAGAATGTGAAATCCTGGCACATGGAAACAAAGCAAACGTGAGGAAAGGCAGCAGGCTGGGCGGCCACGGTGGGGCAGGGCATTCAAAGGATTCATGTGACTATCATCGGCTGTGGGATTAGCCATGATTAATTTTTCTTTTGAGTGTTTGCTTGAGCATTGGGCATATATGGCTTTGGTGATTAGAGAAGAAGTTGAAACAAAACAGCTAAAAAACTGCATGTGGTCACCTCTGGGCTGTGGGATTACTGGTGATTATGTTTCTGCTGCTTTCTTTTGTGTGTTTTCTGTTTTACTACATTTTCTGCTTTGAACGTGTAATGCTTTCGGATCTAAAAGAAAAAAGAACAAACGTTATTAAAAGTCAAACAAGAACGATTTGACGTGAGTGTGAGCTGTAACCGCCTCGGCCTCTCTGGCTGGTCACAACATGTTACGGAAAGGAATTAGGCAATGACATGTCCTCTCTTAGTGAGGAGAAAGTAAGAGAGAAACCTGCCAGGAGGGGGTGGTGGGTCTCCCAGGGGTATCAGGCACAGGTAATTCATTCCACCAGCACTACCAAACGGAGAGCTGGGTGCATTGCGTTGTTGCTGCTGCTGTTCAACTGACTAGCTTGATTATTTTTTACCAAAAGAGGGGGGAAAAAAAATGTGTTCCCACCCAATCAAAATTCATGTTGTGTTAATTAGCTCCATTCTTCAAACCAGGAAGGAAATGTTTAAGTTCCCTAGAGAAAACTTTGAGGGCTGTTGACTCAAATGTGAACATATATGAGCTCCTGGGGATATGACTTCTGCCAGGAAAGAATAGACTGGGCCAAAGTCAATGGTCTCATTTTTGTGTTTGTGTTTCTTCTCTGGAAAGAAAGAAAAAAACGAGAGGAGAAGGGGGGACGGGAGGGAAGGGGAGTGGGGGAAAGAGAGAGGAACAGAGGGGAGGGAAAGAAGGGAGAGGAAAAAGTAAAGGGGGGAGAAAGAGGGAGAGGAACAGGATAAACTATGAAAATAAGGAGAGTAGTGTTGACAATTGGAATACAATAGTAATATCTAGAACCAAAGGGGACTCACTGGAGTGGTCAGTAGAGGAATCATTAGGAACAGACCATTTGAGTCTGAACTCTGACTTGGTCACGTAGCTGTGTGACCTTGGCCTTCATCTCTCTGGGCCAATTTCTTTGTCCAGTGAAATGAGAATAATGATACCTATAATGCGGTCATGGCCAATAAGTGAGTTAACAGACACAAAGCCAAAAGATGGCTCTTCAACTCCCCTCATTTTCCAGTGAAAACTCTAAGCCCAGAGTAGTTACGTAATCTGCCCATTTCAAACAGTTACATGATAGAAGCAAGATTAGAAGCCAAATTTCTCAATTCCAGGCCTGGGCCACTTGAAGCTCTACACACTGCCTTCAGGTGCGGGGAAGCACGAGTGACCTACCCAGCTTATTACAAAGGCCTTGACTTTTAAAGGAATACATGGGCGATGCCTTGGGAGTATTCCTTCAAAGACAGTTCTCTCAAAAGAAGTGGATCAAACAAGGCTGCTGGGAAGAGGGGTCTGTATGCGCTCTGGAACTCACACTGGCTTAAGTAATAAAGGGAATTCTGTTGCAAGTGCCACGTTATGGCCACCTGCAGAGGCTTGTTGCCGATGGCTAAATCATTACCAAAGGTCCAGTTTCTCTCCATCTCCTTGCTCTGCCTTTGACAATGTCATCTTCCTCCTACAGCTCACTCTCCCTGTGGCCCTAACTCAGAAACCCTCATGACAGATCTCTTCCCTTCCCTGGGCCTCAGTTCCCTGCTGGAGTTGGGCAGTGAATGGGCTCTAAGTGCCCATCCACCTCGAACAGTGTTTCTCAAAAGGTGGACCCCAGCCATCTCTCTGCATCAGAACGGCCACCTGGAGTGTTTGTTACACCGCACGGTTCCTATGCCCTCGCTCAGCCCCACTAAATCAGAATTGCAATCTCAGAGGACCATAGAAATCTGTGGTTTCAGCCAGCTCACCCATAATAGCCTTGTGCCCACTGAAGTTTGATAAACATCTGCTCCCAAGGCAAGAGAGTCTAGAACAGAGAGCAACCTGTGGCTGGAGAGCCCAATCCTGCCTGAGAGTTAAGAATGTTTTTTACATTTTTAAAGGGTTGTCTACCAAAAAAAAAAAAAAAAATTTAAATACTCACACAAAGAAGAATATGAAACAGAGATCTTACATGGCTCACAAAGGAGAAAATATTTACTACCTGGCTCGTTACAGAGTAAAGTTTGCCAACCCCGGGCCTAGAATAATGAGGTCATTGGATGGTGAAAAGAAAGGCTGGGGGTGGATCTGAACAATTTATAGGGCTGATGAGGCCAAGAATTCCTGGGAGCAGCAGTTTTCAATGTTCCATCAGTCCCATGGAGAATCAAGCAAAGAAAAAAAATAAAATGTGCTCAAGTTCTGGAATTTCATTTAAAAAACATCTTTTGCAGAAGACCTCCTGTAGTCTCTGGATGGGCCACCCATTGTCTAATAGTGACAAAAGGGCCAGCCTGGGGTAAAGGCTCAGGAAAGACGAGGGCAGCATGCAATCCCTGCTCTGAAAGCCACCGGCCTGCTCTCACTGGTACCATAGGGAACATTTTGGGACCACCTGGTTGTGGCTTCTTTCTATGCCTTCCCCCCAACCACTGGACAAACACTAATCAGCTAAGGATAGGGCACGCAGAGAGCAGTCCTGAGTCATGAGGTAATTTCCCAGGGACTTGACCAGGAAGAGACCCCAAGTCCTTCTCAGACCCTGGGCAAGAGAGGTCTGTGTTAGGAGCAGCAGTGGACAAGCCCATTGCTTTGAGTCATATTCACCCAAGGTCAAGTTCTGCCCCTGAACTTACCCTGTGACTTGAGACCTGCACTGTCTAAGGTGGTAGCCACCAGCCCTATGTCGCTATTTATATTTCAATTCATTAAAACAAAACGTAAAATTCAGTTCCTCTGTCACACTAGTCACTAGCCAACTCACTAACTCCAGGTGGCTGGTGGCTATCAAACCGGACTGTGCAGATGCAGAAACACTGCCACCATCCTGGAAAGTTCTACTGGACAACACTGCTGTGCACAATCGCTGACAATCGTTTCAAATCCATCCTTTGGATTTCTTTCCACCATCCTGTGGCCCCATGAATCTAGACTTCATTGCCTTGGGAACAAAGGTTTATCAAACTTTAATCCAAGCCTCAACTTGCTCATTTGTAACACGGGCATAATAGTATAGCTACCGTGTTTCCCCAAAAATAAGACCTAGCTGGACAATCAGCTCTAATGCGTCTTTTGGAGCAAAAATTAATATAAGACCCGGTATTATATTATATAAGACCTGGAATTATATTATATTATATTAATTATATTATATTATATTATACCTGCTATTATATTATGTTACGTTATATTACATTACATTACATTACATTATATTATATTATAAAGACTCGCTCTTATATTATAGTAAAATAAAACTGTGTCTCATATTAATTTTTGCTCCAAAAGACGCATTAGAGCTGATTGTCTGGCTAAGTCTTATTTTCGGGGAAACAAGGTACTTGGCAGGACTGCTGCAAGAATTACAGGAGATACAACAGGTAGGATGATTAACTCAATACCTGGCACACAGAAAATGCTCAATAAGTGGCTCTTATTGCTATTGTATGCAAAATCTTATGCTTAGTTATTGCTAATACTCTCCCATCTTCCTCTAGGCCAGGGGTTCTCAAACGCTAGCAGGCATAAGACTGACCTGGAGGACCTGTTAAATCCCAGATGGCTGGGAGAGCCCTACGTCCAGAATGCCCGGTTCAGTAGGTCTGGGAGTCTGATCATTTGCATTTATAACAAGTTCCCAAGTCTTGTCGATGCGGCAGTTCTGGGAACCACACTTTGAGAACTGCCTCTCTAGACAGCTCTTCTTAAGCCATTGCTGCCTCTTCGTTAGGGAGTTGCTATTTCTGTGTGAATGTCGTCCTTTCCTGAACGTACCATTCTAAATTATCCACTTGCCTTTGAACAGGCTATCACCTCTATCTCCAACAGCCCTTTTCTCTGCCAGTTTTCCAACCCAATTCAGACTCTGATAAACCTGGCCAACAGCTTCCCTCCAACTCTCCACCCCCAAGTTTGTCATTCATTTTTTTCTACTGCCTCCTACATTTTATTTATTATTTGTTGTGTCGTAATAGTTATTTGTTTCCCTGTCTGTGTTTTTTTGTGATACATCAATAATTTTAGACAGAACACAGAGAAACAAACTACACTGAACCACAAAATCAGGAAGTTGTTGCCTTCAGTTTTTTCTAAACTCTGATGGCATCAGGGCCCCTGTCTGGGGTTGATGTGTCCTCAAGCTCCTTGCTGATCGCCCTCCAGCTCAGAGCCTAAATCAGGTAACTCAGTCATGGCCACCGTCATCGTCGGTGGCGTCATTATCATCACTGTCATCAAAACAACGGCAAAATAAATCCAAACACCGTGTTTCCCCGAAAATAAGACCAAGCCGGACAATCAGCTCTAATGCGTCTTTTGGAGCAAAAATTAATATAAGACCTGGTATTATATTATATTATATTATATTATGTTATATAAGACCCAGTCTTATACTATAGTAAAATAAGATGGGGTCTTAATTAATTTTTGCTCTAAAAGACGCATTAGAGCTGATTGTCCAGCTAGGTCTTATTTTCGGGGAAACACGGTAGTGCTTTCTGTGTGCCTGGCAATGTTCGAAGGGCTTTTCTTATATTCTCTAGACAGATAACTAATTAATTCAGTTAATCCTCACAACTCTGTCTATGAAGTAGATACAATCATGATTCCCAGTTTACAGATGAAGAAACTGAGGCACAGAGAAGTTATGTGACTCACTTGTGGTCACACAGCAGGAGTGTGGGAGAAACAGGATTCCAACCTAAGCGAGTGCCCCGAGTGTGTGCCCTTAACCACAGTGATACTGCGCTAGAGTTTAACAATACTGTTTTGTTTCCCCTTTGTCTTCTATGTTGGGCAAGTATACTAACTTTCTATGTAGAGGGTGATTTTTTTAAAAGTATCTTTCGTTATATGTTATATATCAATTAAACCTCAATTTAAATAAACAGATAAATTTAAATGAAAAAAAAAGTCTCTCTTTTACCTGAATTAATGTACGATTTAAAAAAAAAAGTGAGGCAAGTTAAGCAGAACTATTTTGCGATAATAATAGAGCTGGTTCTTGGATATAAGAGCAGCTGAGAGGATGGTATGCACTGACCGAGGTTGGGGTAACTAGTCCAAGCAGACTGAGCTTCTCAGGGGCCGCGTCCTGTCAGTGACAGTCAGGGTGCAGCCAGGGAACAGATGGCACACTCACAGGCTTAATTGGAAAGAGTGTAATGAAAAGGTGCATGCAGGCAGGACAAGAGAATGGCAGGAGGTAATGACATGCCACAGACTAGCCACAGAGGGAGGCTGTTATCACCCAGGAAGGGACAAGAGGAGAAAATGACATTACCAGATTATGGTGAGGGCATTACCAGCTATAACAGGGAAAGGGAGGTCACCAGACAGAAGCTGTAGCCAAAGGAGAACCAGCCACGAGCAGGGGGGTTGACCTGTTTCCTTCCTGACCTCTGATCTCCATCTTGCCAGTCCCTGCCATAGACGGGCTCCAACTGGAGGCCAGAGGGCAAAGAGTCTGGTGATGCCCTCAATAAAGGTCAGCCTCCCACGTGCCAAGCAGGCCAGAGGAAAGCAGGAATGAGTCTGCAGCGGCCCCCAGAGAATAACCAGCACAGCACGCTAGCTGGTGCAGTGCAGTACACAGAGGGTGCTGCTTTGAATTGAACTGAACCAAATGGAGAAATTGGTTTCGAGTAAAGCATGCTGTGCGGTAAAGGCAACCGGACCCTGGACCTCTAGGGTTTCACTTCCAGCTTATCTGGGAGAGTGAATCATCAGATTTCAGTGACCTCTTGGGGCCTAAGTCACACACAAGCAGGAGGAGCTGAGTTGCTGGTGCATGTAAAGAGTTTCAAGCTGTAATTTTATCCTCTACCTCCTCAGAGTGTCTAGACTAGATTGTGAGAGCTGGAACAAAAAAGAAAGAAAGAAAAATGACTGCAGCTTTCTGTGGCCCTTGGACAAATGGGAATTCTGGCAGAGGCCCTTTTCCCAGAGTATACAGGAGCATCAAATCCCCAGAAGCAGCAGTAGTCTGAGGCTGAAGGATAACAACAAATAGAGAAAAGTGGTGCCTCATTTAAGAGCCTCAATAGGAAAGAGAGTCCAGCCAAGCACTGGCAGTAGGAATACAAAGCGACCCTGCTGGTACTCCCAGAAAAAGTTTCCATATGACTTATTATTAGCAATAATCGTAATACTTCATACTTATCACAGATTTAGTATGTGCCAGACACTGTGCTAAGAAGCATCTTGCATGCTTGACTGTGTTTAAAGAGACACAACCACCCCTACGGAGGGAGTAGTTTAAAGGGGAGACAACCACCCCTATAGAGGGAGTAATATTAACCCTATTTTTAAAAAGAGAAAATGATGCTTAGAAAGACAAAGAAAACAAGAGTTTAGTTACAATGGATTGAACATTCATTGTGTTCCTGGCACCATCTTGGGTGCTTATATCATCAACGTTGTGTATGACAGTGGTTGTCAAAGTGAGATTTGTGGCCTCTGTGGGTTCCCAGGACCCTGACGGGGGATCCACAAGGTCAAAAGAAAAGTCACAATTACATTAAGACATTATTTGCCTTTTCCAACGTGTTTACATGCACACTGATGGTACAGAAGAAAAGGTGGGAAAAGCTCTTTGGGTCCCTCAGTAATTTTTCAAAGTGGAAAAGGGTCCTGAAGCCAAAATGTTTGAGAACCCCTATCGTATCAGAATTTTACAAGTGCCATGAGATCCCAGAGGTAAGCTTTTCAGGAACCATGAGACCCAGACAGAAGAGTGGTTGTTGGCTCCAAATCTACAGAAAGAAAACAATAAATGTAAAAATGAATAAACTTTTAATTAAATATCTATGAAATGTACCAACATGCCAGCTTCATTCCCTGTTAAATTTAGTATTCATAAGGCTTTCATTCCACCGAATACAATTCACAGGTTCAATTTTCTCACTTCACACATTCCCCTGAGAATAGATAGTGATTGTCAGGAACTCATAACCCATCATAAATTAAATGAGTAACATAGGACCAAATAATTTCTAAAGCACAACTGTAAAATCCCTTATAAAAATCCATAAAACAGAAAGTATATTTAATGTGGGATATGGGTGTAGCTGGCATATTTGATAGGTTGTATGGTGGGGACTCCAAAAGTCAGAGTATGTAGGGCTCATGAAGTTCCTGCTTTGAAACACGGCATCACATTACCTTTAAATTATACGCCTCCTGAAAACATTTCACTGAAAGGAGATAATTTCACCAGGCAAAGGCCATGTCTTCACCAAGCGAAATGCCTCCCCCTGACCTTTGGCAGGACTAGGGAAGAGAAGTACATAATGAAAATGCAATAAACCAGTCAGCAAAGGAACAAAAATTGCAGAGAAACGAGAAAGCAGATGCTGTGTTGTTTGGGTCTGGGAATGGCACAGCTGGCCAGGCCTCTGCCTCCTGGGCAGCAGGGGTTAACTTCACTCTCACACAGACTCTCATCATTAGGGGTGAGCAAGGTGGGACTGATGGCTTAGAAGAGTGCTGGCAATTTTATTAATCTTTTGAAAGAACCAGCTCTTTGTTGCATTAATTTTTTTCTATTATCTTTTTGCTCCCTATTTCATTTAGTTCTGCTCTAATTTTTATTATTTCCTTCCTTCTGCTGATATTGGGTTTGATTTGTTCTTCTTTTTCTAATTCTTTAAGGTGTAATGTTAGGTCGTTTATTTGGGATTTTTCTTGTTTCTTAAGCTAGGCCTATAATGATACAAATTTCCCTCTTATTACTACTTTGGCTGCATCCCAATAATTTTGATAGGATGTAAAAGAATGCCACTAGACTGCTATCTGTCACCATATACCAAAATTAACTCAAAATCAATCAAAGACCTAAACATAAGACCTGAAACAATAAACTATATTGTTTAGAACAAAGCACATATACTAAACTTATGGACCTTGGGTTCAAAGAGGATTTTATTAATTTGACCTGAAAGGCAAGGGAAGTAAAAGGTAAAATAAATGAATGGGACTATATCAAACTGAAAAGCTTCTGCACAGCAAAAGAAACCATCAACAAAACAAAGGGGCAACCAAGCAAATGGAAGAAGATATTTGCAAAAAAGCCTCCAATAAGGGGCTAATATCCAAAATACATAAAGAACTCATACAACTCAACAACAAAAAAACAAACAATCCAATTGAGAACCTGAACAGACACTTTTCATAAGAAGACATACAAACTACCAACAGATAAATGAAAAAATGCTCAACTTCTCTAGCTGTAAGGGAAATGCATATCAAAACCACAATGAGATGTCACCTCACACCTGTTGGAATGGCTATCACCAACACGACAAATAATAACAAGTGCTGGAGAGGCTGTGGAGATAAAGGAACCCTCATACACTGTTGGTAGGAATGTAAATTGGTACAGCCACGATGAAAAACACTGTGGAGGTGCCTCAAAAAATTAAGAATATAATTACCATATGACCCAGCAATCCCTTTCCTGGGTATCTACCCCCAAAATTTGAAAACATTTATCTGTAAAGATATATGTACCTTGACGTTCATTGCAGCATTATTTACTGGGGCCAAAAGATGGAAACAACCAACGTGTCCTTCAATAGATGACTGGATAAAGAAGATGTGGCGTACATGGATGGATCTGGTGATTATTACGCTAAACAAAATACTCGTAAGTCAGACAGAAAAAGAGAAGAATGATATGATTTCATTATGTGGGATATAAAACTGAAAGCAAGAAAGGAACAAGACAAACTAAGAAAGAAACAAAAACTCAAAGACACCGACAACAGTTTAGTGGTTACCAGAGGGTAAGGGAGAATCGGGGGGATGGTAGGAGAGGGGAAAGGGGGTCAAATATAAGGTGATGGAAGGAGAACTGACTCGGGGTGGTGAGCACACAATGTGATATAGATGACGTATTACAGAAATGCACACTTGAAACCTATGTGATTTTACTAACCATTGTCACCCCAATAAATTTATTTAAAAAAAAAAGAGCACTGGGCTTCTCACCAGGAAAGAGAAAGTCCAACAGAAAAGGTGGGGTGCACTTTCTAAAGGACAGCCAGCTTGAGGCAAAAAGTCCCCCAGCAATCCTACCCACTCCTGTTCTGGGAGGCCCTTGCCCCCTCATTGGCATTTAAAGGAGTATTATGCTCCTTTAGCAGAGAGCAGAGCCCAGTAATGCAGAGATCTCGCTCGACTTCATTCCATTCAAAGGCATGTTCCTCACCTTTCTCCCATGCCCTCAGCCCCACTGAATGGAGCTAAGCAGTGCCGGCCCATCATCCGGCTTGGTGGTGTCATGACTCTGACACAACATGGTTGCTTCTTAACAGGGGTTTCCAGTGAGGAGGTTTCCCACAGTGTTACAGGTAACTTATTTTTTCCTCATCTGATTTTTCTAGTTTCTGCTATAAATACATTTAATTTTTTTTTTTTTTTTTAAAAGATATAGGTAAAGTAGCTCAAAATAGTTCTTCAATAAAGAGTCATCATTGTGATTTGGTAATTAATTAGACAGCGCCCTAACATGTCCTGTATCACTTCCATTTCTGGAGCTGCCTCGTTTAGTAAAAAATAAAACAAAAACAGAAAAATGGAGAAACAGGATTATATAACCTATGATGTGTTTAAAATGTGTCATTTAACAAATCAATGCTTTACACATGCAATAAAATGGTGCAACTGACAATATAAGATTTATGAAAAACAAATAATGTATTGAGCATGCATTGTGTAGGCAATGCGGCCTGGTGAGGAGACCAAACTGTAAAGCTCCGTGATATACAAAGTCTCCTTTCAACCATGTCAGTGAAGCTCTGTGACTCAATGGTATCAGTTGGAGATAAAAACAAAAGCCTAAATTTGGATTCTATGGCCAAATTGCCTTCTTTAGGCACTTCCTCCCTTCACCAACACCAATAGATTCTGGTTGCTATTAGCCTTTATTCCTTCTTTTAATATAAGCATTTTTCCATGTAAATGCCTGGACTTCCCAACTAGAGTAAAAGGGTCATGTACTCTGCTGTGACTTTTCATGCTTAATAACAGATGTGTTACACACTAATTGAATTACTGATATTTGCAGAATCTCAAGGTTTTTTTTTTAAGTACCAGCTAACAAAAATGCACTTCTCTCCACTATATATTTTTTTACCCTCCCAACTCATATACATCCGAGAGATCTGCATATATTCTCCAAGCCTTCTCTACCATATTGAAGGAGGAAAAGTCAACTCAATCTTTTCTGTTTGCTTTTGGTCCAAACCCTTTTGAGCAAGAACATCACCCTCCCCTGCCCAGAGGCTAGCATGGATCCCTTGGCAGCTGCTCCTTTCATTCCTCGCAAGATAGACACCTCCTTGCATTGTTATTTCAGTTGATCCAGTTGTGACTAAGGCATCAGATGCACTTTCTCTGAACAGTCAACCTCTGAACACTGAAAAGCGAGAGGTTTGGATGAGGGACTCTGGCAAGAATCTTCTTCCATCTGGTTCTGGTTCAGGGCTCGCCTTTGACGGCCTCCATCTCACACCATGACTCTAAGTGGGTGTGGAAACTGCTTGGCTCTTGGGCAAGCTGAGTGGGTCCCAGGAGAACTGTTTGTTTTTCCAAGCAAGAACAAGGAGGGATTTGGTGTCTCAGCATCATGCAGATTTAAGCTTCTGCCCAATTTCTCCATAACAGGTATGTCTTATTTGACGTAAAGCAAGATCTGTTATCAGACATAAAGACCTTCTAAATTATGACTTTGCTTTAAGGCAACAACAGTTATTTGAAAGATAGAAGCAACTGGTGTCTCCATATATCCTTTGAGGATATCATAAAAAGACCCATCCCATCCTCGCCATTTTCTCATTCCATTCCTGTTAGCTGATGCCATTACTTCTTGTCTGAAAAACGGCAGTAGCTTTCTTGTTGGTCTCCCTGACTCTTTTCTTGCCCCTTGCCATTTTCCTTCTTTCTACTTGCTGCTGAAAAAATTTTTTTGAAACACAAATCTGAGTACCACTTGCTCAACTAACTGCAATAGTTTTTCATTGCTCATAGGAGAAAATAAATAATTCCTTAGCAAGCGAACGAGGCTCTCTATAACAGATGGAGATAAAACAATAACTGGTGGGATCTGTGAATGCATTTCCTTTTTTTAAGAAATTGGGCCACACCAGACATAGCATGGCATAAATTTATCCCAAGGTGACAGCTTAAAACTCTCACTCTAAGTCTTCACTCCTGCTATTTGAAGTGCCTGGAAGGACCTCCGTGCTATGTGCCAATCCTGTCTCTTCACCTAGCTTATTATTTATCTCACAGAACTTGGTTCCAATGTATTCTCCTCCAAGAACCCTTTCCTGGCAGTGAGTCTGGGTTTGGTGCCCTTCCCCTGGCTCTCACCACCATCTGCAGCCTCTCTGTGACAGCAGCAACCACACTGTTACTTACCTGACATTGTTTCTTGCTAGACTCCTCCACTGAATCAAGACTTCCTTGATGAAAGGGGATGTCTTACTCCTCCCTGAATAAGTACACAGAATAAATGCTTATAGTGGACATGTCTTTTGTCTACCCAGGACCTCCTCTTCCCTATTTCTGGAAATAACAGCTGCTTACCTCTCTTCTCTTTAAGAAACTGTCCTTTCTCTGCTCCTTATGGTGCAGGCCAGGGTGCTAAAACAGAAGACTCCGCCCCATCCTAGGGGAGGTCACATGACCCAATTTGGACCAATCACATTCTTTTATCTGGGAATGGACAAGGGTGAAAAAGAAAGATAACTGAAACTGACATCTGGTGACAGCTCTCTACAGGAAACACAAGTGCCCTTGTTCCTGGATGTTATTCTTCTCAAGGCTGTTATACCAGTGAGCTTTTGTTGTGTAACAAATCATCCCAAAATTTAATAGCATAAAATAATATCCTTTGATTTCTCTCAAAATTCTGAAGGTCAATAATTTGGGCTTGGTGAAGCTGGGCATTTCTCCCGGTGGTGGAAGGATCACCACACATGTATCTGTGGTCAGCTGTTGGTGAACTGGAGGCTGGTGGGCTAGGGTCAGCTCAGCTGGGATCACCTCTGTTCTCCTTGGTGCCTCCTCTTCCAGCAGTCTAGCTTGAACTTATTCACACGCAGCTAGGCAAATTCCGGGAGAGGGAATGGAAGCAGTAAGCCTTGCTGAGGCCTAGGCTCAGACTTGGCACATCATCATTCCACTGCATTCCATGGACCAATGCAAGTCACAGGACCAGCCTAGATTCCAAGGCATGGGAAGTAGGCTCTACTCCTTGATGGGAGAGGCTGCAAAATGACACTGCAAGGGCTGTGGATACAGAGTGGGGTGGAAAAGTGCAGTCCTATCTGCAAACTACCATGGCTCTGCCATTCAGCTCCCTCTAATCTTCTAGTACACCCCTTTGTAAATTAAGTTAGTCAAAGTCAGCTTCTGTTATTTGCAATTTAACAACCATCACTTACACATGCTTGAGAATGAGTGAATAAATGACTGCATAAGGAAGAGTATGTTACAGTGGGTCCCACGTCATCCAAAGGAGAGTGTTAAAGAGGGTAGGGTAGAGGGTGGCAGACCTTCCCATGGAGCTGACGGAGCTGCACAGTATGCTGTATGCCGACTGCTGTGCTGTGAGCACCTGGGAAGCTGTGACACGACTTTCCCTTCCACCTTCCTAACTCGCCCTGTGGTCACAGCCACCAACAGCTGCAACTCTTGCGAAGAGCTAGACATGGAACAACAAGGCAGTCACTTGGATCTGCTCCCTTGTCACTCCCTAAGCTGAGGTGGAGCCCCTGCTGTTAGTGTTAGGTGACTATCTTCAGCTGTGTATTAATACAGCCACACAGGATACTTCAGATTGGCTTACATACAGGACTTAATTTTGTTAAGGAAAGGCTTACTTCAATAAAGGAAAAGTCTTAAGGCTGAAAAGACTCTTAGAAATGGTCCTGTGCTCCCCCATTTAAGTCCTTCTCACCCCCCATTCGCACTCCTTTCTAATCAAATCTCTATTTCCTTAGGCGATGATCATAAGGATGTTAGAAAGAAATGTTATATAGTTAAACAACACTAAACTGTGAATGACTGATGTCTCACAGGCTTGAATTTCAAAGATAATGTATAATGTTAGAGAGAAGACTTCTTAACTCAGAAATATTTTTTGTAAGTAAAATCCCAGGAAATATGAAGGAAATATTTTGAGGCAGCTACAGGCAGTTTTGTTTTGCTATTTATGATAATGGTATGGGTGATGTACCTAATGAAAAAATAGTATCTGGGGATAGATAGGACAGTGGATTTCTGTGATGTTTACAATTTTCTCTTTTTTGAAAGGCATGATTACCTTGGCCTTCAGAATATTCCAGAAATTACTTGTTATGGTAATTTATAATCAAGAAATACTGATGAAAATGGAAAATTCCTCAAACCTTTTTCAGCCTTAAACACAACATTTGGGGTTTAAATAGCACCCTCGGATAAAATGATTGCCTTTCAGTTCCATGAGCACTGCTCAGCATCTGCAAACCACAAAACTGTCACTCAAAGTGCTGAGATCCACGCTTTGTGAGCGAGACGAGGAGGAGCCACATCTGCTCTCACCATGTATGTCTCAGGCTTGGGACACGAGCCAGGGCCATCAGATAGGATCTCCAGGGTTGAGTGGATGGTGTGATGTTCCCGTGTGAGAGGCTTCCCAGGGAGGCAGAGGGGTGACCTCACTGGGAAAATGAAAACAGTTCAGTAAAAAATACTTATCTTGGAAATAATCTGCCTGAATTTGAGATCAGGGAAGGTATTGTATTTCCAGCACCCTTTCAAAGAGCAAAGCCATTTACCATTCATCTGATATGTGCTTCTTGACTGAGAGATGATGACTCAGGCAAAAAGGATCTCCACTCCAGCTCTACATAAAGACACAGTAAGGGAGTCATCCTTAGAAGAACCAATTAGAAGGTTTTCCTTCTAAAACCAGAGCAGAGATGTGCTCCTGGTAAGTGCAGCTCTGGAGAAGACCGAGCCACACAAGGAACCTCAACTTTTGGCCTCCGATATTTTCCTCCCCTCTAGAATTTCTCCCATGATACTTCCCACGCTGCCTATAAAGACCTAATGTGTCCGTCACTACAACCTAAAGGCAGACAAAGGTACGAAGGTTGGACATTTCAAAAGGCTCTTAACCTAAAATGCAAAAACTTAATAAGGAGGTAAATCAAGAAAATGTCAGAACAATCTAGAAGCAACATCAGGCTGAGAGCAGGCTTCTGATTCCCCCATGGTTGAGGTATTGTTTTGTTCTGAGCCCTGTTCCTTACCTAAAGAGCTCTCTTGGCAATTCTAAGTCCCACAGTCCTTTCCTCCTATATCTTTCCGGGGGCTGGGAGGACCAGCTCTAGTGATAAGCAATTTCATGAGGATTTACTATTCTATAACCATTAATACAACTATATCACCTCTTTAAGTGATAATTACAGAAAATCAACCTAGTCTTATTGTGGGCACTAATAGAGAGCTACCTCTTTTCGGTTTGGCTTACAGCAGGTTTGGACTCCTGGCCTTGGTTTAATTAGCAAAGAGGTCTGGCCAGAAGCACCCAAGAGAGAATGTAGTTTGATTTAAAAAAAAAAAGAAAGAAAGAAAGAAAAAAAAGCCTACTGTCCCTTGGGCTTTATCTGAGGTCTTTCTTAGTCCCATAAAATTCTCAGCTTCTGAAGCTACAGACATTTCTGCCAACAATCTACCAAACAGCTTTTTTTTCTGTCCCAATGAAAAATCAGACCCAAAGTCTGTATGTTTCAGAACCATCTATGAGCACGAGAAAGCTTAGGAGTCCCCTAACTCCTTCTTTGCTTTGAGAGCTGGAAAGCTAATAGTGGAATTTGCCATCTTCCCCTGAAAGTTATGCAAGATTTTCAAGTATAAATTTCTGAGTCTAACTTTACCCCTGGATTCACTCTATTCTTATTTTTCTTTCTTAAATTTCTCTCTTTAACAATTTTTGTCCATTTCCAACTATGGAGTTTTGTTAGATACCTCAAATTTATTTTTTTACCAACTCAGTATCAGAAAAAGTATCTAAAACTTGAAAAGTTTTAGGTGAAAAGCTGGTGTTCTGCCAGTGCAGTACTTTTCTTGACAACTCGTAGTCTGACCTATTTTATGGCCCTGGTGAGGCAAAGGCTAGCTTATACGTTTTTGTATGGTTGAGATGGAAATAATTTCTCTCCCGTAGAACAGATACCTCAGATTTTACGGTTTATGACCCGGATGGACAATAACCAGTTTTGTATCTAACTTAGCACTTTTACCCTAATATTGTATACCTAGCTTCTGAAATGTTATTTGAACTGGTTTTAATATATTACAATTCACTTCACTAATTAGTAATTTAAATACAATCTCTGACATACCTTATATTTGTATGAAAATAATATTTTAAAAAATCATACCTTAAAAAAACATAAATGGGCAATACAATGTACTTGTCAAAATCCACAGAACTTTTCAACACAGAGTGAATTTTGATGTATGCAAATTAAAAATAAATCATTTAGGAAGTGAGGGAAATCCCAGATGGAATGCAGAATGTCACACAAAAAAATCTACCTGAATTACAAATGCATTAAACAAATCTCAGTGAAAGGGGGCTGGGAGAGGAAGGTGAGTAATGCAATGAGTGGAGTCTGTACGACTAAGGGGGAAAGAACAGTACAGAGTACTGTGCTCTAGTTGATAAAATTGTTTTCCACAAGAATATAGGTTAACACATCTCTAACCACTATAAATGTATACTGGACTTCACAATTAAATAGGCGAATGACAGATTTCTTACTGAAGGAGAGAGTTTCTAAATAACCAAAGAAAGGAGGCTGGGTTAGAATTGGAAACATCAGTATGAATTCATATTTGGCTTACTATGGACACAGCTACTTACATATAGTAATGTTAATAGATACCTGGGTTATTATACACATATATTTCCTTCTCCCTTAGCTGAGAGGGCCTGGAAACAACACCCCAGTAGCAAGATCGAGCACCCAGATCTTGATTTCTAATGCTATTCTCCAGGAATACTATTCTCCAGGAGCCAGGGCTTTTGGGAAAATGGCTGATTTTAGAACTGAGGCAGGAATTATGTAAGATGAACCTGAAGTCACTGAAAGTGCCAGAAAGTGAGGAGTGCTCCAATGAATGAATAAACGAATGAATAAAACAAGATAGAGCTGTGTCAAAGGGATATGGCAGCCAAGGGACAGAGCTACCAATGACCAAAGTTGAAACAATTTGAGCAACAAAATAAGTAAAGTAATATTGGATTATAACCCAAAGTATAAAATAAATATCGAATCCATATTGATATAAATAAACAGGAGAGATAAGACAAATCTCACACACAAAAAAATTCCAAATAATGTGTCTAGCTACTCCGCCCTCAAGAAGGTGGAACGTAACTCCCCACTCTTTAAATCCTTAAATGTGTACTGTGCATAGTGACTTTATTATAAAGAGCACAGTATGGAAAGGGTGGGGGAGGGTAAATTTACAATGGAGAATCCTGACAAACACTACCTCGGCCAAGATATTGAGGTCAACACCATCAGTCATAAATTATGTTGCTAGTATGTACTCTTTACATGATGGGATAAGAATGGTACTTTACCTCTATATCCTTCCTCCCATAAAAAAAATAACCCATCTTATTCTGCGAAAAATGTTAGACAAATACCAAACAAAGAACAGCTTACAAAATACCTGATCAGTACTCCTCAAAACTATCAAGGTCATTAAAAACAAGGAAAGCCTGAGCAACTGCCACAAACCAGAGGAGCCTAAGGAGGAAAAATGACAACTAAATACAGTATGGCATCCTATATGGAATAGAAAAAGGACATTAGGTAAAAAAGAACTAAAGATATCGGAATAAACTATGGAGTTTAGTTAACAATAATAATACATTAGTATTGGTTCATTATTGGTTCACTAACTGTGACAAATGTACCATAATAATCTACGATGTTAATAATAAGAAAAATGGTTGTACGGTATGTGGAACTCTCTGTTCTACCTTAGCAATTTTTGTCAATCTAAAACTATAAAATAAAAAAGTTTATTGAAATAAGTAGGTGCATCAGACAAACCCAGATATTGATACATTCTGCAAATATTTGTCTGTGTCATGAAAAACAAAGAAAAACTCAGAAACTGTCACAAATCAAAGGAGACTATGGAAATATGACAGCTTAAAACCATGTGAAACCCTGGGTGGAGTTAAGCAAGAACCAAAAAAAGGATACTAGTGGAAAAACTGGTAAAATCCAAAAAAAAAGTTTGTAGCGTAGTTAATAGCATGGTTTCAATGTTAATTTCTTAGTTTTGACAAATAATTGTATATAAGATGTTAGAGAAAATTGGGTGAAGGTTTATGGGAACACTATACTATCATTCCAACTTTTCTGTAAATCTATAATTATTTGGAAATTAAAAGTTTTAAAAATGTTTGTTTTTTTTAAAATAGGTGAATCATGAGGAATAACAGATAAGTACAGACTGGAAGCAAGATATACTGCCTTCATTTGGCCAATAGAGATACAAAACTGCCATCACCAGAACTAATATGTTTTGAAGAAGAAAATGATCCCTAAGAGCTTAAGGAAGACTGCCTGAATCATAGTGATTCTCTCCCTGGGATGGGGAAGTATAATAATCTGGATAATAAATCTTACATTAGCATTTGTCCGAGTACTGATCAGACCAAATCTCAGGGAATTCTGCTTTTCTTAGAGCTCTTGGTGACAAAACACATCTCTCAATAATCTCAACTAAGAGTGGTCTATTTCAGGCATTGGGTGTTAAAGATAGGGACACAATGGTTAATGAGATCTCCTTTCCTACATGATCTAATCTCTGCCCTTTCCACACACAGGAAGCCCCACAGCTATTCCCTCACGAACATAAGAAGAACAGGTCTTATCTCACTGACCAGTTAGAAGGCCAACCCCTACAGGATGGCCACAAACAGCCAAGATCCTGAGGGAACTGGGAAGAGCCTCTGATCCTCTGATTCTTGCTTGACTGAGTTATTTCTCCAAGGTTTTCCCAAGGTAGCTAGGAAGAGGTTTCCTGGAATTGTTTATGAGGATGCCAGAAGGTCAGCCAGAGTTCTCAGTCCCGACAGTCATTCGTTCCTCCTCCCTTACTGGAGTTATAATACCGTATGATGCCCCAACAGACCTACTCACACATATTGGACACCTGTGATGTGCCAACTACAGTGCTAGGTACTGGGGAAGAGGGAATGGATTTATTACAAAAAAACATAATAACAATGCTAATGATGATAACTGATGATGATGATACAGATTTCCAACAGATCAAAGCCTATGCTACAAACACTGATTCAATCCTCACACTAATTCAATGAGACAGGTCATTTTATCTCCATTTTTACAGGTAAGAAAGCTCTTCTCCTTCCAGGAAGTGAAGATCAGAATACATTGTCCAAGGTCAACGAGGAAGCATCAAAGTGGTTAAGAACACAGTCTTTGAAGTCCAACAGACCTGGAACCAAAGCTTAGAGTCAAAGCAGAGAACGATCCCTGGGAAGCTAGAATACATCTCAAGAAGAGGAAGTGTGGAGGTAGACGGGGGAGAGGAGAAGGAAGGTACAAGAAATCTGAAAGCCTAGGAAGGAGTTTCCTTTGCGGGAGGGTAAACGGGTAAAGGGGGTAAAATATACGGTAAAAAAATGGAAATTAGACTTTTGGTGGTGAGCCATGATAGAGTATACGAATATCAAATTATAATACTGTAATTTATATAATGCTTTCACCAATGTTACCTCAATTTTTAAAAATTAATTAAAAAAAAAAGTATCATGAGACTCTGCCCAGGCTTAGCTGGGGGGAAAAATGCCTTGGTCCATTAGTAATTTCTGCCACAAATTTTGAGAGTGGGAAGAGCCTCACATGTGCCCAGAATTTGCCATTTCTCCTTCAGGGGATATCACCGCTTGGACATACTCTGCAGGAGGAATTAATTGGGTTCAGGTCCAGGTAGGGAGCCAAAATGTCCCAATGACACTCTGCTTCCGTCAACCTTACAAACTAGGAAGAAACAGCATTGACAGCAAGAAAGGACCTAATTTGAATTCCTTTGGTTTTAATTATTTTGAAAAGAGAGGCAGGCCACCAATGCCAAGATCCTTTAGGAAGAACTAAAAACTAAAGAGATTCAGGCCAGCTGGAGGGGGTGGAAGGGGGAGTCCCAGCCAATTAGCCTTCCTTTGTGACATGGTCACCCTTCACCCTACCCTCCAGAAGCCTTAATAACACTCATGTGTCAACAGGATCTCAGGAGAGGGGAAAAAGCGGTGAGCCAAACCTCAAGAGTGAAAAGAAAAAGCAAAATCTGGAATTTCAGCTCAAAGCTGGACCCGTGAGTGGCTTAACTGCTGTTATTATTTTTTATAGAGCCTTCACTGGGCTTTCCTGACCACCAGGAACTTGGCTTCAGAGCTTGAGGACCATGGCTTCCCTCTGTAGCCTTGCTACTTACTGCCTTGCCAAACAGGCTCAACCACCATCTCAAAGTCTAGTCTTCCACGTCAGACCTCCCCATGTGGGTCAAACTTTCCATGGCTAGACTATTAAAGGGAAAGCAGTCTTACTCTTTCCTCTAATAAGCAGTTTTTACAGGGTGCCAAATGCCCTTTAAGGAGCCCAAAAGCCCAAAGCAGTCCTCTGTGTTCCAAAAACCCCAGGCTCGCCCAGAGGCAGGAGGAGGCAGAGACCCAGACCCAGTCAAAATTAGTCTCCAGGGAATCTGCGTCATTCAGGCTGTCAGGAGACACTGAAGCTACCATTAGCACTGATCCAAAAAGGCTCTTCTAAGTCCTGGCAGGAATGAGCCCAGTCTCTCCAGGGTAGTAGCTCTAAAGAGGGGAGGACAGGAAATTTCTGCCATATGCCTTCTAAGGAAGGTGAAAGCTGTTATAGCCCTGGTACTCTATTGAGAACCTTGATGGATCTGGATTCACAAAGGTCAACATGAAGTTGAATCTGAAGCTGCCGAAAGCTAAATGTCTGTATCGGATAGCATAAGAAAAACGTGGAATATGGGGGCAATCCAGGACAGAAGGTGAAAGGGGCCAGCAGAGGAGGTGGCCTGAAGCTAGGGCAAAGCCCCCTGTGTGAGCACCTGGGGATTCGGGGCAAGTGGTGGGGGGCATGGTGTGTGTGTCTGGGAACAGGGATACCTGATGTTCAATTTCAATACAAACTATTAATATAAACTGTTAATATAATATTAACTGTTCTATCCCCCAATCACATCTCAAAATTTCAGTAAAATCTAGTAAATACCTACATGGCTTTGTGTGAGTGTGACTTTTGTGCATAACCAGGAAAGGCTAGGTTTCGATTCTGACTCAGTTAGGACAATAGGTAGCTTGTATGTGTTGGCAAACTCAGGTTGCCAGGCTTAAGGACCAGGGTGACTCTGGGTTCAATCCCTAAGAATGGACTAACACTTCCGGTGCTTTCTCCACTTCATTCTAAGTGGAAAGTGAATTGGAGTGGTATCTCTTTCTACCTTTTTAAATTTCTTCTCTCTATTTAAGACATACTAGGACACTATACAGAAATGGTAAAAAATACAAAACTTAGGATTTAAATAGATATGGGTCTGAATTCCAGCTCCAGTTTCCTGACTATGTGATTCTAGCCTCGGTTTCCTAATCTATTAAGTGGGAGTAATGCATTCTTTATGATGGTCATTGCTTGTAAAGGATCAATGAGATAAACTATGTGCAATGTTTGCCATGGCAACCGATACATAGTAACACTTAACAAACGTGGCCGCTCTTGTTCACCTGTGGGTGATAACGATGATGATGATGACGACCATGAAGGTCTCACTGACAAGTACTGTTCCTGACTGTAGAGCTCCTAGAGTTAGGGCAGGGGAAAGGACTGGGGAAATAGACTTTGAAGATAAAGGGAAATAAATCTTGCAAAGCTGCTCTACTGATTTTTATTAGACCATGAAGTGAACATGAAATAAACTTTACTTGTTGCTAAAATGGGAAGATTGTTTCTTATTACAATTAGTCTACATGTGCTAATGCAGGCACCACCCCACATCAGCCAAGCTCGGGGGGAATATTAAAAGGAAGGAGGCTGATGAATTGGGTATGAATTTATACAGAGAAAAGTGAATGATGACCTCTGTCCAAAGCCTTAACAAAACAAATGTATGATATTTGGCTTTTCTCTCATGCTATTTACTCTTTCCCTTATTAGGTTCCAAGTGGATTGTTTTTCTCCTGATATTCATTTAGTTAACTTCTAATTTTCTATACTAAATGTGCCTTTATGGATATAACCATCATTCCTTTTTTCAACCTTTATCGAGGCATAATTAACATTTAACATTGAATACATTTAAAGGTGTGTGTACATTTACAGTGTGATGATTTGACACATGTATTGCAAAACGATTATCATGATAAGATTAATTAACACCTCCTTTACCTCACATAATTAACAATTCTTTTTTGTGGTGCGAACATTAAATTCTCTTAGCAACTTTGAAGTATGTAATACAGTACTGTTAATTATTATCACCATGCTGTACCTTACATTCCTAGAACTTATTCATTTGCTAAGTGGACGTTTGTACTCTAAGACCAACATCCCTGCAGCCCTTGGCAACACCACTTCACTGTTTCCCTGAGTTCAGCTTTTATAGATTCCACATATAAGTGAAATCATACGGTATTTGTCTTTTTCTGTCAGACTTATTTCACTAAGCATAATGTCCTCAAGGTTCATCCATGTTGTTGCAGATGGCAGGACTTTCTTCTTTCTCACGGTTGAATAATATTTGTGTGTGTGTGTGTCTGTGTGTGTGTGACATCTTTTTTATCCATTCATCCATCAATGGACACTTAGGTGGTTTCCGTATCTTGGCTGTTATGAGTAATGCTGCAACGAACATGGTGGTGCAGTTATCTCTTTAAGATCCTGATTTCATTTCCTTTGGATAAACACCCAGAAGTGGAACTGCTGGATCACATGGTAGTTTTGTTTTTAATTTTTTTAGGAATTTCCATACTGTTTTTCATAGTGGCTGTACCAATTTACGTTCCCATCAACAGTGCACGAGGGTCGCTTTTCTCCACATCCTCACCAGCACTTGTTATCTCCTGTCCTTTTAATAATAGCCCTTCTAACAAGTGTGAGGTGACATCTCATTGTGGCTTTGATTTGCATTTCCCTGATGATTAGTAATGTTGAGCTCCTTTTCATGAACCTGTTGGCCATCTGTATGTCCTCTTTGGAAAAATGTCTATTTAGATCCTGTGCCCATTTTTAAATCAGATTGTTTCTTATTTGCTATTGAGTTGTATGAGTTTCTAATATATTTTGGATAGTAACCTCTTATCACAGACGGTTTGCAAATATTATCTCTCACTCAGTTAGTGGCATTTTCACTTTGTTTAAATTGTTTCTTTTGCTGTGTTTTTTGGTTTTTTGTTTTGTTTTTTTTTGTTTTGTTTTGTTTTGTTTTTAATGTAGTCTCACTTATTTTTTCTTTTGTGCTTATGCTTGTGGTGTCATACCCAAAACACTGTTACTAAGACCAATGTCAAGGAGCTTTCTCCCTGTGTTTTTTATCTGGGAGTTTTATGATTTCAGGTCTGACATTTAGGTCTTGAATCAATTTCAAGGTAATTTTTGTGAGCTGTGTAAGATTGGGGTCCAATTTCGTCTTCTGCATGTGATTATCATTTTTTCCAATGCCATTTATTGAAGAGACTATCCTTTCCCATTGAGTATTCTTGGCTCCCTAGTCAAATATTAGTTCATTGTATTGGCAGAGCTCTCGATTCTGTTCCATCAGTCTATGTGTATTTATGCCAGTCCCAGGCAGCTTTGATTACTATAGCTTTGTTATAGTTTAAAAATCAAGAAGTGTGATGCTTTGGTTACATGCTCTCGCTTTCCCCCATAGGAGAAATCTCAGCCGAGAAGGTCTCCCATGGCACCAAGCTGTGCAGCCTGGGGGAAAAAATGACAGGGTAAAGTCAAATGGTTCCTCTTACCCTCTTCAATACATCCAAACTCATTTTTGTCTTCGTATTTTTTTTTCTTTGCTCACACAGTGTGCTGCTGGAACTTCTCTGTTGGACCCCTGAGAATCCACATAGACTTTGTCACCCATGAGTGATTGTCTACGACAGATTCTCCAGAGCTCCCGATGGCAGCCGGTTCCTGGCCCACTGCAGAGTCTACAGCTGGGACTGAGGTCTCCTTGCCTATTAACCAGATCACAGGTGGGCAGTACTCCTCCTGTGTCCCTTGGCATGTGGTGCTGGATCGTACCGCTCCTCCAAAGGCACTTCCAACAGACTGTTGTTGTTGAGGCGGGATACAAACAAGGACATCTTCTTCGGTTATCTTGCTGACGTCTAGAACCGTCCCTCTTGACACCCCTGGCAGTCTCCTTTTAGATACAGCTACGCTGCACTTGCTCCTTCCATGTTTCCGGTCCAGCTGCCACAGAGGAGACTGTTGAATAGGATAGAGCACATACATTATACCAGGTGATCTCTGTCTGGAGCCCATCATTTTGTTTTCAGTCTGAAAGGTAATACCTCCCCCAAGCTATAGAAGCCAAAAGGAGTTTATTGCCTTCAAAAGAAATTTCAGGAGATGCTGTATCACCGGCTTAGACAAATCCAGTTTGATTACATTCATTGTCTCCTTGTCTCCCCTCACACAACAGTCAGATTTTTAAAGGAAGGTTTAATGTGAAACTGAGCCCTTCCAGTTTCACTTTTCCATCCTCCTTTCAGTACAAAAGCCCTACCTCGGAAAATGAAACTAAGAATTGTTTCATTAATCATGGGATTTCAGATCTTTTCAGTGGGCATCTTCAATAAGGAAGATGAAAATAGTCCTTTACCAGAACCGAGGCTTAAAGACACAAAAGCACACTAAAAGGGAAAGGTCCTTGAAGCCAAAAGAAAAAAAATGGCTTAAAAAAATAAAAATATAAGTGACAAGTTCTGTTTGGGGAGAGGGGAGAAGAGGATAAAAAGCCGTATTTCATGGCATGACGTTGACAAATGTTCTTTTACTGTCCAAAGTCACTTCTAGGAGATGGGTTCCTTTAAAACAAATCTACTAAATACTCCATCATCACTAGAATATTTCAGTGTGCTTTTTGCTAGCTATAATCTTACTATTTATTCTCTCCCCTTTAACGAGGTGGAAAATCTCATTTTATGCAATGAAATGAAAAAATGTCTTCCAAATTTGACCTGGTTTTTGAATCATAACTATGCTATCTAAACTTCACTAGGCCTTAGTTTTTCCATATGTAAAATAAGGAAAATAAAAACTCTACATTATAGAGATTTTTTAAGGAATAAGAAATTTTACTTACTATCACTGTAATAAATAATATAGCTACTTATATTACTATATTACTTATTATATGCAAAGTACTTTTTCTTGTTTAATCTCTTGACAATCAGTCCCATGTGGTATATATACTAATACCAACCCCATTTTACAGATGTGAAAACAGAGGCACAAAACAAATTTAAGTACTTGCACAAGGTTACTCACTAAAACAATCACGGAG
The DNA here is from genome assembly GCF_004115265.2 of Rhinolophus ferrumequinum. NCBI lineage: Eukaryota > Metazoa > Chordata > Mammalia > Chiroptera > Rhinolophidae > Rhinolophus > Rhinolophus ferrumequinum. The sequence continues at coordinate 29,172,985 of NC_046294.1, read as the reverse complement.
GTAGGCAGGTTCAAAAGAGAACAGAATATTTAACGTGTGGCAGAATTAGGGGAACAAATATAGTGATGGATCAGAGACTACCCAACAGAAAGTCATTATCATCTCTAGCCTTGAAGGGACAAGTGGAGAGATTGATGTAGCTGAAACCAGGTGAGAGCTGCACACATGGGAGAGATGGCCACAGTAGACATAGACACGTAGCCATGGCCAAAACCACAGCGTGGCAGGAACGGAGGGAGGACATTAATATTCTGATCTCTCATTTCTCCCATCCTGTAATCTTCTGCCAGCACCTCCCATTTCATTGATTAAACTGAACTGGAAATCAGAGGTTAGTGGAGCCCAAGTGACATAGAACATAGAGGTCCGCCTCCCAGGGCACAGAATAATGCTGAGAATAGACCAGGAAGGGCAAATGGAGAAAAACTAAAAACGTGGTAGAGCTAGGATTCAAATCCAAATTCTTACCCACTCACTCTATTGTCTCTTAAGCATAAACCAGTCATTGGCCTTTCTCCAACTTATCTGCAAAGCCTCAGTGTGTTAGCTCGAAGTCCACCTTGAAAGCCAACAGCCCTTTCTCTGGAAAGTATGACTGATAATTATAATAAAGATTTGTCAGGAGGAGGGCTCACAGCACAAGGAGCACCACTGGTTCCCTTGAAAGAGTCCCCATCAGACAGGTTTTATTCCCGAGTCACTCCTCCTGGTTCACGCCATGGGATGTCTCTTCCTCCCTCATTCTCTACACACAGCAGTCCTTGGACCCTCTGTCATCTCCCTTTTGTCCCACCTGCTAACACAAAGTCCTCCTTATTTTTAAACCTGGGAATAGCCTGACATCCTGAACCCCAGACACCAGAGGCTTCCTTCCACACCTCAGTGAGTTGAAGAAACTTTTCTGCAAAAAAGAAAAAAGAAAAAAAGGAAAAGAATGTCTCTCTCTACGAGGACTTCTCACATCATCTACCAAGAAAATATTTGTTCTCTATTAATGCATATGTATGTGTAGCGCTTGGCATATGGCATGCATAAAAGAAGACTACTTAAATGAGAAGTCGTAGTGATAGTAAAAGTATCAGTAACCTCTGACACCACAGCGCATTTCTACCCAACTTTTTTACTATGGATTTTGGCAACATTATTTGGACGGCTCTTCTCCAGAATCACTCTCCTAGGCACATTTACCCAGCAGGAGATTGTTGAAAACGAGTTACAGATGTTTTTCTTTTCCTGAGAAAATGCCCCAATGCATATTATTTTTCAAAATGTTGCATTTCGGACCATGAAAATTGTACCCCTGGCCTTCAGTTAGCATGATATAAGAAACCTGAATAACCATGACCAGTGACCAATGACAGGATAATCTTTCGTTTAACTCGTAAACAGCCATTTTTGAAATTGTCCATACACCTTCGACCCTTTCAGGCATGGGTCTCAAACAAAGTGCATTTTCCTGTCCAAACACATAGCAAGTTCAAGTTTCTGCCCATTACATCACCTGCGTTCGCCTGTACAGTCTATGAAACACATTATACAAAGAGGTAATACAAGGTGAAAGAGACTTGTTTACAGGTGAGTCACTCTTCATTCATCAATTTCTTTGCTTTAAATGATAAACTTTGAGGGTAGCTATAAACTTTGACACCCCAACAAGGGTAGCTGTGTGCGAGGGAATGAGGGCAGGATTATCAAGTGGAGATGACATCGCAGAGGCAAGGAGCTATGAAATCAGTGGCCTAGTGCACTGCCAAAAGGTAGATATTTTTATTCTAATGCAAATTTTCACTAAGTAATTTGGCTACAACTCGTGGATCGATCTACTTCTGACCCCCTCACCACTGCCATCCAAGTCTGAGCTCCTGTCATCTCTCACTGCACTTCCTTCTATGCCAGAGACCTCGTGAGTACAACCTGCCCTCACCGCACCTCAGCTGCACCCCAGACCTCTTGCTTCTGTCCCTGCCTCCTGGGATGTGGGATGTTCGTGGGAACTACGCAGTCCTTCTGCTTCATGCACAAAATTGGCAGTGTGAGGGAATTAACACCCCAGTGGGCAACCCTGGACCGATGGGGGAAAGGAGCTGAACAATTCAGAGGTGAATCCCCACTTGGCCTCTTGGAGGTCCCTAATGGGATACGCCCCAGTTGTCTAATAATATATCAGAACCTCCCACACCACTGGCCTGACTTTACCTTCTTTCCTGTCTCACACTTCCTAGTCCTCCACTTCTGGTTCGTGGATCACAGCCCTTGTCTCGGCTCAGCTTTATGGAGGAACCAAGGCTACAGTGGTCTCCTAACTGTCCCCAGCTATCCCTTTAACCTTCTATAATCTGTTCTACAGCAGCCAGAGCAGATAATCTAAAATATGAATGCACGTATTACGTCATTCCTCTGGCTCAGAAGCTTCCAATGGCTTCTATCACATCCACAATAAAATCCAAAGTCCCTTCAATGACTCCCAAAACTCAGCATGATCCAGCCACTGGTCCCTCTCCAACTCTCTCTTTTTCCATACCACTTACACCACATGCCATTACAGTGCGTATTTCTCTGTTCATGGACCACCTCCTCCATTGCAATGCAAGCTCCATGACAGCACGATTTGTCTGTCTTGTTTACTGCTATGTCCCAATTCCTCACTCAGTGCCTGACTACATAGGCATCCAAAAATATTTGTCAAATCAATGAGACACATGATTTTCATTATGCACATGGCTGCCATGCTAGAACTAACATTGTATCAGACAAAGAGAAAAAACTTGCTGTCAGCTGCTTTGAGTGATTTTGTGATATGTTTATCCAACAATGGGTAGAAAATGTGATAAAAAATGGCTAAAAAGCCTGGTGCCAATGATAGTCTTGGTGAGGATTGAAAAACAAAGGCCATTCCCCTTGATCAAAAGCTAGATGTAATCAAAGCTGGATTTGCCCAAGGATATTTAGCTTTACAACTATAGACTTAAAGCTATAAAAACACCAGTATTATTGAAATGCCTGCAGGCAAAATGACTCTATTATTGGCAGTCTAAATGCTCCAGCCCCAAATCCCCTATTTTCTCTTTGAAATAATTATTTTTAAAGTGATTTTTACAAAGAGTCTCCTTAGGAATGCAACTGTAGCGCTATAGTACAGATCAGACCCCTGCCCCAATGAATGAGAGCAAGAAAAGCTGAATCTAATCTATAACAAAGCTTTCCTTGACACATAAAGTGGAGTCTCAGACAGAGTAAACTATGGCAAAGCCCTCAGAATTCATGACTATAATCTTAAAAGGAGATAAGGACTAGAAGAATATGTCACCTGTTGAGCCCATGATTACTAAAATGAAGCATGGCTTGCAATTCTAGGGGGCATTTGGTTGGCAGCCACCAGGGTGACCAGCCCTCAGATACAGCCCCAGATCTAACACTGACTACCTTTGTGAGCCTGGATAAATCACTTAACTTTTGAGTCAAATGCTCTTGAGGGCAAGAACTATCTCATTGCCTGTAGACCCCACCACAGGGCCTGGCACAAAGAAAGTGCTGCAGGCACACATTTGCAGAAGTATGTGAGGCATAATTTGTACTCTTAAAGGCCTTGTGTAACTTTTAGCAAGAATCCAATACAGCATAGGAAATAGGTCGATAGCATTATAATAACTACGCATGGTGTCAGCTGGGTACTTATCAGGGTGATCACTTTGTAAGTTATATAAACGTCTAATTACTATGTTGTACACCTGAAAGTAATACCATATTTTACGTCAACTGCAATTGGGGAAAAAAAAATTTAAAAACAAAAGAATCAGTATGAATTGTTTCTCTGTTTCTTCTGAAGATATCTGTATTTTTGCCAGCACTTTATTCCCTGGGCTCCATTCGCGGTTAATTTCCATGGACAACGTGACTCTCATGAGGTATTTGAATTATTATTTCAAATGAGAAAAGAACCACGTCCAGTCAACAGAGATTGTTGTGTGAGTAGATTAAAACCATTATATATAAGTTGGACATCATCACATGATTTGGGTTTGAAATTTCCTTTGAAACTAAAGATATTCTGAGGTCTCTTCATGGAAGGAGCATAGGATGCTGAATGCGGAGACCCAGACAAGTGATGTTGGAAAAGTTACTTACTCCCTCTGAGCCTCAGTAGTTGTATCTGTAAAAATGAAGGCATCTGAGGAGATGCATAATCTCTTCCCCAGCAAACAAGGGCGGGTTATTGTGAACATCAAGATGTTTTTCAGAGATACATGCCTCCATTTGGTCTGTCCCTGGGTCCTAAAGGAAGGGAGGAAAGAGACTATGTATCCATTACGTACTGTCACATAAACAAGCCACCCAAAATGGAATGGCTTAAAATAACAATGTATTATTATATTTCACAAGTCTGTGGGTTGACTGGGCTTAGCTGTGGGGTTCATTTGCTCCTTAGAGTGCAGCTGAGGTCACTCCAGGGCTGCACTCAGCTGTGAGCCCAGCTGAAGCAGGAAGGTCTAAATTGGCTTTCATCCTTCAGGTTCTTTCGACATGGCCTCGCATCACTCAGTGGTCGATCCTGAGCTTCTTTACAGCATGAAGCCTGGATTGGAAGAGGAAGTGTTCCTAGATGACCTGCTCCATGCGCAAGTGTTTATCAAGACTCTGCTGGAATCACATTTATTAATATCCTATTGTCCAAAGCAAGTCACTTATCCAAGTCCGAAATCAAGATGGGGGAATGGGGACAACACAAGAGCATGAATACCAAGAGGTATGGCTCATTGGAAGAGCAAGAAGTGCAAAATCGGGACAGGACTTTATAGATTAAGATGTTTCTGCAGAGCTTGATCATTTTTTCCCAAGGAACCTGTTTCCTTTTTCTCCAGACTCCATCAGGCCACTGAAGGTCCTTGTTCTGGCTGGGTCAGATCAACCTTTAAAATCAGTAAGTGTTTCCTCCCTAGAAATATACTTATGACATAAATAGCAATTTTATCATTACAGGAGTTATCTGACATTTATCATACATGAAATATTTTTGCCACCATTAATCAGCTTCACTGCAACAATCCAGTGAATAATAAAGGGTGCTGCATTGTCTGAAGGGCTAGAAGAATGAAAGGAATAGATTTTAATTTTATCTTTAGCAATAAATATTTATTGAGGCCCAGCAATGTACTCAGATACCTACTGGGCAACTAGGCTGTGAAAATAGAGGGAAAGTGTAATAAAAACTTCAATACACCAAAATATAACTAGAAGGAATCTTAAATTACTGACATTACATACTAATAACACCAATAGCAAATATTACGGTGAATGGGGATTTCTGCTATTATTGCTACTGTTTTACTTTTTAAAAGTTACTGTACTCTGTATTTTACATTCACTAGTTCATTTAATCTTCACGTGTAATCCTATAAGGAAGGTACTAGCATCCCCATTTTACAGATGAGAAAACCACAGTCTAGAGAGGTTAATCACCTTTCAAGGTCGCTCAAGAAATTAGAGGCAAAGGCAGGATTCAAATCTGTATATTAATTTATCCAGCCACCAAATATTTATTGAAAACTTCCTATGTGCTAGACTCTGAGTCTTTTCCATATTTTCACCTATTACATGTTCAACAGTAGCTTCTCAATCACATGCCCAGAGGCGTTCAAAAGAAAATGAATACATACATGTTGAGGGTAAAATAAACTGCAAGGAAATGAGCTTCTGCCCTTAGCCAAGCATCTCGGACCCAGCAACACACTGCACTACCCCACTCACGCCCCACGAGAGGTTACACATGATTTACACTCTTCCTTGGAAGCTCAGTACATCGAACTCCCGGACCTGGGGCTGCTGACCTGCTATCCCTCCTAGTCACGTGAGTGGGTCCTGCCAGGACTTTGAGATGCTCTTGCTTCACTGACATCATCTTTCAAGTCACTTACATCACTGACTTGGACACCTCAAGTGCTGCTGATGACTAAAGACCAAGCCTGGGGGGTAAAGAATGAGAGAAATGATGCAAGTTTGGATCCCATATTCTTGCTTCAACAGTAAAACTTTGGCAATAAGAACCCTTTCCAGAATGCTGAAACTGCAAGTACGCTGAAAGTATGGAAAATGTTTTGATAGTCTCTAGTCTTTATTATGGAGACATGAAAGAAGAATCAGATATCTTGAATATATTCTGGGGGGAGAATCCGATTCGTTTTGAGTATACAGTTACGGTAAAATGCACAAGCCCTAAGATCCTCAAGCGTTCTGATTAAATGAAATTTTTCTGTGTAAAGCACAGATCTGGCCCTTGGAATCATGTCTGGATGAAAGGCAGGCCTTCTTTATAAGTAACAACTTGAGAAAAATACGAGGCTGGAAAAAGGCAACTAGCAGAGACAATAAAGTGTAATAGGAATTCAGAAAAGACTTAGGCTAGCTGGGTGGCCTGCCCTAATAAACATCGTTGGGAGTTGGAGAGCTGCCTAGGAGAGGAAAGTGAGGACCGAGATGAATAATTGAATGAAAAAAAATAGGGAGAGAGTATTAAGTTGCATCTTCTCCACATGGGATCCTGAAGGGAAGGAATGCCTTTTCAATAAGGTGGAGTAAGTAGCTGCCTTCCTGGTTTAATTTGAAGGCAAACAGTACCTTCTTCCTAAGAAAGTACTCTGGCAGCCCAATTCCAGTGAATAAAATGTCCACCATAAGCCACTCTTTGAAATCTGGGAATTTAAAGACCAGTTAGATTTGAGTGAAAAAGATTTATTACCGGGGAAGGAAAGACTGAGGCATTGTCATCACCCATAAGCTACTTTAACCAAATGGATGTCTGATTTTTGTTTTTTAATAGAGGGGCTTTTTCTGGGTGATTGAGCAATGAGTGGTATTTCCTTCTTCTTTATATTTTTCTGAATGTCATACGTTATTATAATGATTGGTATTACTTCTGGAGTCAAGGAACTATCTTCATGAGATAAAGACAGATGCTATGCAGAAATAGTACTCAGACAGGTAAGCTTTGATACTTATCAGGAGAGCTAAATAGGTCTGGAAATTAAAGGCATGTCTGTAGTGGGGACAGTATGGAGTCACTCATTACCTAAGGACAAAGACAAAGTCAAAGGAAAATGGAAATTAAAAAAACAAAAAAAAAAACTATTTCACATTTTTTCTTAAAAATAAACTTCATAGAAAAAAGTTTCTCTCATTCAAGATAGAAACCACAAAGTTAGAAAATAAGACGCAAACATATTTTTAAGCCCCCTGAATGATAAACTTAGGAGGGGGTTGATTCTCCCAATCTTGAAAAGATTATATATATACCTTCTATCACCTATTGGACATCCCCTCATCTGTAATAGAAAGCACTGATTTTTAGAACAGGAATATAAGTACAGTCTTCGTATAAATGTATGGTTTTCATTATAAATGTGAAAACCACATATTTCAAAATAGAGAAGAAAATTTGCTCATAATATAATTTTGCACTGTGCTTTTTCCACTTACTATATATCACATAGCAGAATCATTATTCTGTGTTCCTACATAGTCTTCAAAATGACCTTTGAAATGGCCACCTACTATTATGTATCATCATTTATAAGTTTCTTTTCAAAAGTGTTGAGTGTATGAAGAAGGTAATACATCCAATTGAACATGCCATCTAGACAGCTATGGAAAAATTCATTTCTTAGTTGAAGTATTCCACTGTGTGCTTTCTATTTAATGCAAGGGTCTCATTTTTTCCATGGTCTTATAAGGTATCAATGCCGGAAGAAAGAACTCTCTCTAGAGGCATTCAACATTTTTGTTTGTGAATTGGATGAGAGCTTAGCTAGGATACTTATCAACTTTGTAAGTGGCCCAAGAGATGGGCGGCATAATCACTATGGAAAATGACAGGTTCTGAATCCAAAAAAAATAAATAAATAAAAATCTGATCGACTTAAAGAACAAAAGACTGAATCAAACAAGATGGCGTTTCACAGGATAAGAGTTAAAAGAACTGGTGATGTTTTGACTAGAGAAAATAAGCCTTAGAATGGACAACAAAAATGTTCTTCAAACACCTGGGGCTGGGAGGGGGTTTCATTATCCCAAAGAGAACTGTAATAAAAGGTAACCATGACTATAAGGTTCAAATTTTAAAATTACTTTCGCCAATGGAGTTGCTAACCAAAAATGTACCCACTGTCCCTTGCTCATTTATTCCATAAATATTCCCTGAGCACAACTACACTGTGCTCAGCTAGCACAGTGCTGGGTGCTGAGGACATGGCACTGAAAGATGAGGCCATCACGATCCCCACCCACAGGGTGGTCACCTCGCAGCCAGAGACAGGCTGAAACACGACAATCAAATAAACGAATAAAAAAGTATAAACAGTGCGTTACAAAGTAAGCTGTAAAAGGGCCTGAGATAAAGATTAGTAAGAGGAACCCACTGTAAACGGAGGGCCCAGAAAAAACTTTCTGTGTATGCGACACTTCCACAGAGACTTAAAGGATGAGAAGGACCTGGTTACAATAATAGTCATGGGGACAGTACGGGTAAGACCACTGAGGCAAAAAAGAGTTTGTGTGTCTGTAAAAATGAAAGAAGGCAAGTGGTGTGGGAGCATAGTGTGCGAGGACAATGGGGCGAGAGAAGGTCGGAGAACTGGGTAGAAAGTAGGACTTTGTGGGCAGAGTAAGGAGAGTGGAATTTATTCAAAAGGCAACGAGAAGTTTTTGAAGAGCCTTAAGCCTAGACTAATTTTTGTTTTTAAAAGAGTACTCTGGCTGTGATATGGAGAATAAATTAGAAGGAGGCTGAAGGAGAAGCGGGAAGAGCAGTTAGGAGGCTGTCACAGTGGTCCCAGTGAGAAAATATGGTGGCTCGGACCACAGTGGTGGCAACTGAAACAGAAGTTGAGCAGAGGCAGGACAGAATCCTAGCAGAGACTGTCTGAGGTCCCTAGAGGACTTCAGAGCTGGGACAACCACTCCTCCATAGGCCATAGAAGGGATTCGGATCTCTTCAAGCCCCTCCCAACTCTGTGACTCCCCAAGAGATAGAGAAGAGATTGTAGAAGGGACATCAGGATGTGAACAAAACCCTTGTGGGTCCAAGACATGGTTCCCATTGATTCACATGCACGGGCCCTGTTTTTCTAAAATCTTAGCAATGAAAGACACTAGGTTGAGCCAAATTCCTCTGAAGAGTTAATTACTGGCACGGCCCCTGGAGGGTCAGAATGAAACAGGAGCATGTGGAAGGCATCAAGCTTACAATGTGAACACGAGCAGCACTAATGGGAACACTCCATTGCTAGGCACTGTCCCCACAATTCTACAAATTAGCCAGAGCCTCTGGAATCCCAGTTCTGCAGCTGCTGCACAGATGTGTGCTGAGCACTGGGATGAGAGAAGAGAAAGGAAGCTGGAGCATAAAGATTTATCCAAATCAAACCAGGACTCTTGGCATTTAAGGATATGACCACCATTCCTGTCTCCAAAGTCTAACTGGAAAGATCTTATCAAAATGCACATATGATCATGTCCTCCTTCTCATCCCCACCCTTAAACCCTGCTTAGCATTACTTTCGGGATAAAGACCAAAACCCCTAGCACGATCTTTATGTCAGGGGAGCATATGTCCCGGTTTGCCCAAAATAGCTGGGGTTTATGCCAATTTTAGTTGTCACTGATTTGTTTACTCTTACAAGTGTTTTGGTTTAGACAACAAATGGTGTGGTCCCCTTACCTCGTAGGTCCCATGTGGTCTTTCCATTGCTGATGTCTCTGTACTCATTTCCTGCTATGCTTCCAGCAGTAGCCACACTGGACTTCTTTCTGTTCCTCCAACTCTATCATCCCTCCTGCTACAGGGGTTTTACATAAGCTGTCCTCTCCCCCTGGAAAGCTCCCATACTCCCTTCCCCTTCACCAAAACACTGCTACTCCTTCTTCAGATCCTCCCTAACCAGGAGACTTCTCTCTTAGACTGTCGCTTAACTTCATTGTGTTCCTCTCCTCCATGGCACTTACCAAAGTGGGTTTTATTTTGTTCTGTTTATTTTTATTTGGGTGATTCTTTGATTAATGTTCAACTATCTCTCCCCATTTGAAGGAGGGCAGTGACAGTATCTCCTTTGCCCTTGAAAGTCAAATGCCAAGCACATTTTGACTGACTGAATGAATGACTTTATTAATGAATAAATAAATAAGTTTATGAACAAATTACTGGTTAATTGGCTACTCCTGCCAAAAATAAAATAAAATAAACAAACAAAAACTGTGTATTAATATACAAGGGGAATGGTAAGAGGTGAGCTGATTGAGATCTTTGTAACATATTTATTGCTGTGAGTGTCTGTGTGTCTGTGTGTCCCAAACAAGCAACGAATTCCATGTTGGTCACCTCTCAAAGCTGGTCCCTTGTCCCAAAGACATGGAAATAGTTTGGTGAGTTTCTAAAACTCTTCTTTGGAACTTGCTTGATAAGTCTTACTATGTTCTATTTGACCTCCTCCGATGACTACAACCTTTGAAGGGAGGTGTTGATTTCTGGAAAAGCCAACTGGCATTTTGCACCAAGTATTATGAGCAAGCCTGCTAAACAAGCCAGACAGGGGTGTCTAGGTCAAAAATGAAGTAAAACTATACAGAGACCAACCAAATCTCTCATGTGTCTCTGAGAAACTGGCTCTGGGGGTAATTCCAAACACTCTCTGAGCCCTGGCAGCAAATGTGGAAGAAGGGGATAAGCCTCCCATGGGAGTTTTGAAAGATAAGCCTTGTTTGGTCATTTGAAATCATTTGTGGAAAATCAACCACAAACAAATTCCTTGGAATGACAATCCCTCCTCCCAACCGTGAGGTGCTATTCAGTTTGTAAAGTGCTTGCCCCAAATTGATCCGAGATTCCCTCTTCAACCAGGGCCCACTCTAAGACACATTGCTATTTTCATTTTGGAGAACAAGGCAAACGAGGTTGAGGAGGTAGTGAAGTGGAATCGGAGCCCTCCTGGGGTCACGAGTCATGAGGGCTTTAAAGAAATCTAACACCTCCCGGGACTAAGCACGCCTGGAAAAATAAATACCAGTTCCCCGAGACAGCACCACAAGTGTTCCAGCCAAGTGTAGACATCCTTTGGAGCCCACCTGTTTGTGCTCCCTCACCCCAGATCTGCCAGGGCCTGCCCCAGGGCTGACAAACAAACCTCAGCTCTGAAATTCCATTAGCACCTCCAGAATGTTTGCCTAGCAGCTTCTCGGTGGAACAGGGGGACAAAAAGCATTTTCTGAGCCCCACCTTAAATATGCAAAAGTCAAGTTCAAGGAGGAGCTGCAGAACCTAGAGCTTGGGATCCTGTAAGTCTGCTTTACGGCCCTTGAAATGCACAGGGAAGAACTGAGAATGAATACGCTGGGGGAGTCCCGGTAAACTGGTGTCTTCAGGGCTCTCCATCTTCCCACTCTTAACCATCTGATGTCAAATCTAGTTTCTGTTTCAGGATTTCAATGCAATGAATTGGTATAACAGTGCTTTGCCTTCCACTTCCAATCTAGAGGACAAGGCATTTCAGCTATTTGGAGCACCGTATTTCCTATCGTAAATGTGAATCAGGAGACATAAAGACCAAAGAAGCCATCTAGGAGTTACAGAAATGCACTCTTCATTGTGTCACTGGTGGCAACAGATGGTCAAGGGAGTGAAAAACACAGTTTGGTCCCAGATGAGGGCAGCATAACCAGAAAGACAGTAGAGACTGGACAAGTCAGAAGTTAGATCAGAATGACAAGGGATAACCTTATAACTGACACCAAACCGGGAAACGCTCAAAACAGGCTCGGTGACCAACATGCCCCCCAAATATCTAGTATCAGCGTCATTGATTGAGGCGAAGTCTTTTTTCTGGTCTTGGACCTTGGCAACAAATAGAATAAGGGGTGATTATCTCCCCAGCTTGTTAGATTCATTTCCACCCAAGTCCCTAAGAGAGTTCGGCTTCTCTCTGTAATCTATGATAACCAATGTGACCACACTTTATTGTTCAAATTGGTGGACATGGCAGAACGAAAGGGAGGAAGAGGGAGAAAATACAGAGGGATAAATTGATAGGAAAGTGGGAGGGGGAAAGAAAGAAGAAAGAAAGGCAAGTGAAAAAGAGAAAAGAAGAAGAAGGGAACAGAAAAATACAGTGCTATAAGCATTACTTCTCACACTTGAGACACATGTGAGCATGAAAGTGGCCACTATCAATACTTTTTTCTGGGAAGCAGATGTTAACCTGAGACTGTCCCAGGAAATCCAGGACCTGCCACCCTTCTTATAACAGATGTATCCTCACTGGATGACCTTCAAGTCATTCTGTGTTTCCCGGGGGGGTGGGGGCAGAACAAGTAGACTGTGCCTTTCCGAGCATACTGAAACCTACCAACAGGTCCTTAGGCTGGCATCTGACAACATACAAAAGGTCCTGAAACCACAAACCACATCATCTACCATTCCTGGACAAAGAAAAGACCTGATAGTTATCAAGACAGCCACACATTTGTCTCCATGACAAATGTCTTTTGTCGGGAGTCCAAGGGAAAGCCACCACCTCCCCATGTAGGCATCCAAACCCCCACATTTCCACACCTGCCCCACCTCTAACCTCACCTATTTTCCAAGAGAGTGAAGAATTTTCCGTGACCATGCTGATGCGAAGCAGATGTGGATAATTGGATTGAAGAGACTGATGACAGATTTTCAAAGGGTTGATTTAAGATGATCCACGCTACAGCAGTACTTCTCACACATGAACTTTCATAAGACTCACCCAGAGTCTTGTTAAGATGCAGATTCTGTTGCAGTGAGTCTGGGACACGGCCTGGGATGCTGCATTCTGACAAGCATCCCAGGTGATTTTTCAGGCTGCTGGCCATGGGCTACAATTGGAGTAGAAAGTGTCTACAGCATTTAGTTTAAAGTCTAATGATCTTAAATAGCTTTACTGTGACATGAGGGAAAGCAGGCCAAGTAAATCTATCCCCAAAAGGCAACGTGGTGGAAGGAGAGGGAGGAAGAAGGGGGAAATGGAGGAGAAAATGGAGGGGAATAGATTGATAGGAAAGTGGGAGGGGAAAGAAAGAAGAAAGGGAAGGGAAAAGAAAGAGAAATCATAAGGGAAGGGAAGAATACAATACACTAAATTAAGTTAGGCTAGAGAAGAAAATGACTAAGGGTTAAATGGATTCCTTTGGCAGAAGTGGGAAGCAGAAGCTCCATTCCCATTGTCTAGAGCCCCAGGGAGAAGTCGTTTCCATTCTGAAGCCCACTGCAACAAAAATCTCAAATTCCTTTATTTTCACAATTGTTAGCCAATTACTTACAGACTCATAGCATAGAGTCCTCTAGTCCAGTGACTTTTAAGTTTTTGATTATGTATCACCTGTGAAATACATTTTATACTGTGACCCACTAAATACACACAATAAATACTTCTTGAAAAATTAAAGGATAAATGAATGAATAGACCATATCACAACCAGAGATTCATATTGTTTCCCTGAATGTCTCCAGTTTCATTTTACTTTTCCCATTTAGACTCTATAGACAAATAATTATCCAGTGAATTTTGTTTCTTGCCAGCACTAAAAGCATAACCTCATCTGCCACTTGAGTCACAAGCCAGGAATTCTGTCACAGGGATGAATATCCAGGATTTCCCTGAAGATTTAGCCCTGGTGAAAACAATAAGCTGTTTTTCCAAAACAATTCCCAACAGCAACGTTTATTTCATTTACTTTTATTTGAAAGTTTATGGAAGAAAGTCCGATTGCAGCTAGAGATTCATGTTGGATAGTTTTGGTCTAAGATCTGGAGTTAAATAAGTCCTCTCCAAAATATTTGCCAGATTAGTATCTTTTAAGATAGTTTGGGGAAAATTGCCCCGCAATATAAAACAGAGAACAAACAGCCTTTTCACAAAGATGGTGCCGAAAGCGAAAAAGGAAGCCCTTGCCCCTCCCAAAGCGAAAGCCAAAGCAAAGTCTTTGAAAGCAAAGAAAGCAGTGATGAAAGGCGTGCACAGCCACAAAAAATAAAAGAAGATCCGCACATCACCCACAGCCCAAGACACTTTTGCTCCTAAAGAAGTCCAAATATCCTTGGAAAAGCGCCCCCAGGAGAAATGAGCGTGACCACTGTGCCATCACCAAGGTCCCCTAACTACCGAGTCAGCCATGAAGAAGATGGAAGACAACCACACAATGTGTTCATGGTGGATGTCAAGGCCAACAAGCCCAGATCAAACAGGCTGTGAAGAAGCTCTATGACATTGATGTGGCCAAGGTCAGCACCCTGATGGAGAGAAGAAGGGACATGTCCCACCGGTTCCTGACGACGATGCTTTGGACGTTGCCAACAAAATTGGGATCATCGACACTGAGTCCAGCTGGCTAATTCCAAATACAATTTTTTTTTTCACTTAAAAAAAGAAAAGAACAAACAACACTAGAGGGAACTACAACAAATAATGACAGTAGTTAGCTCTGTGTGGTAGGATTACAAGTGCTTTTCTTTTTTTATCTTTCTGTAACTTTTTTTGTATGTTCCATTTTTTTTCCTAAAATTAATATATAGGATTAAGATAATCATGAAAAACATTTAAATTATTTCTTCCTGCCCTCCCACCCCCAAACTACTCCTGCTCCTAAGTTTCCTAGTTCAGTGAATAACACCATCGTCCGTCCACACACTTGCCCAAGCCCCAAACCTGGGATCAGCTTAGTCTCCTCAGCACGCCTCCTCTTCCAGAGACAATGCAGCCCTCCTCACTGAGCTGATTGTTGCCACTTGTCTTACTCAGCCTGGGAAGCTATAAATACCATAGACTGCTGGCTTAAACAACAAACACTAATGTTTCACTGTTTTTGAGGCTGGGGTGTCCAAGAACGAGGTGCCAGCAAATTCAGTTCCTGGTGAGAACCCACTTCCTGGCTTGCAGGTGGCCACCTTCTTGATGTGTCTTCATGTGGTAGGGACAGAAACAAGGAGCCTGGTCTTTCTACATCCTCTTTTAAGGACACTAATCCTGTCACCGGGGCCCCACCTAATTACCATCCAAAGGCTCCGTGCCTCCTAATACCATCACGTAAGGAGTTAGGAGTCAGTCCATAACACTACTTAACAAATCGCCTCAAAACTTAGTGCCTTAAACATTTATTATTAACTTTTGTGGTTCTTTGGGCTGACTAGGATCAGCTGGGTGGTTCTCATTTGGGGTCTCTCAGTGTTGTTGTAGTCCTGTGTCAGCTGGACACCAAAGATGGTCCATTCACACGCTGATAGCTGTTAAAACTATCAGCTGGGAGCTCAGCTGGAGCTGTCATCAAAAGTGCCTACGCGCAGCTTCTCCATGTGACTTGAGGTTCTCAAAGCATGGCCACTGGATTCCAAGATAGAGTGATCCAAGAGCAAGCATTCCAAAAGGCCCAGGTGACAGGTAAGTGACCTCTATATTGTCTGTGCATTGGTAATTAGATACAGAATCTTGATGAGATTCAGCTTCTATCTTTTCGTAAGAATATTTCCTAGGTGTATTGTGTACTTGCAGTGGGAGGGACACAATATGTACCTGGTTGGTTGTCTTTTATGATAACAGCCATTGATAATCAAGTGCCTAAATAAAGCAATTCATCAGGAGTTCAAATTTGCATTTTGCTTCAAAGATCATTTTGGCTACAGCCCAAGTTACGTTAAAAAGAAATAAATGTAACACTTATGTGCAACCTCGTGAGAATGCCCATCAAACCAATGACATGCAGATTTATAAGATACCTCATCCCTGGTCGGTCCTTTTAATAGTCCATAAAAATAAATAAGTTCAAAAGGAAATTTTAAAAAGGAATGTATTGTTTTGGCATCCTCTTTCACTGATATTGTTCAATTATTTCAAGAAGATTTCCAGTAATTTTTTTTTTAAATAAAACATCAGCCCCTAAAGGTTAACAAAGAATTTGTTTATCCAACCAACAACCAGCATGAATAACTGTTGTCTCAAAATAAACATTGAGTTTCCTCAAAAGCTTACTTTTTCTTTCCTTTCTCCTCTTTGTCCTTTCTCTACTCTCTACATCCCTCGTCACCCCAACCTCTGTCCCACTTTTTTTTTTTTGAGGTAAAGAAATATCTTGAGCTTTTTCTTTAAAAAATTAAAGGCCAAAAATCAAAATGTAACCAGATTACAAACACTGACAAAAGCTGCTTTTATCTAGAAGTTTCCTGACCTAAGGAGGATGTACCCTGCTATAGTAGCCATGGTCAGACTTCTTACCAGAAGGTCAGATTGCATTTCAACAATAAATCAAATCCTATCTGCATCAAATGAGAGGAGGCAGAGCAACAGAGAGGAGGGAACACAGGCTTTGGTGTCTGATAAACCTCGACTGGAGTCCCAGCTCCAACACACACACTGTCATCACTTTTACAGTTCCGAGTGAGGTGTTGCTCCTCACGCGTTAATAGGCCTTCCAACCATGTGCAGATTTTGTCAGACTGCAGAATCTGAGGCAGTAGCCCTGGAGTGGGACCTGAGCTTCTGCATTCTGACAAGCTCCCAAGTGACACCCACCCTGCTAGCCTGTGCACCACACTTGAAGAAGCAAGGCTCTAGAATCCACAGGAGCCACTGTCTCTGTCCTGAAAGGAAGTCAGTCCTCTGTCAGTCTTTTCGGGTGGAACAGTATTCTCCCTATTGGATCAGGAGCGTATCGAGTGACATCGTCACTGACTTAATCATCCCTATTAGTTGAAAATGTTTCCCAAGTAACGTTGTAATAAACGGTATCACTTACTCCTTGACCACAGGGTATTTATGGTAACTTAATTACTCCAAGTAATGATGCATGTGAAAAAAGAGACCTGGCACTGCCCTATACAAAGAGCACACAGAAAGAGAGTTTGGAACCCCACCAAGAAGCAATACTCTTGTCTCTGTCCAAAAGAAGCTAAGATTTTACCACAGACCTAAACTCTGGGTGGCCCTTTGGGTTTCCAGTCTGCATCAGAAGCGCACACACACATACACAGAAAGGACTTGATAATAATTAGGCTCCGTAACATGGTTTCAAGGGAGGCGTTATTACACCCATGTCACAGGTGGGGAAACTATAGACATGGGGACTTCCTTTTCCCACCCGAGGCCACCCAAAGTGCCAGGGATGAAAATGAGGGCAAGAAGCAAAAGCTATGGGTAATTCCTCCTCAGCATAAGCCATGAGATCTTTGCAATGACGAATGTTTATGCTCTAGTTAAAAAGTCTATATTAAAGGTGAAGAGTAGGGAGGCCTAAGAGAGCTCTAGATAAAATATTTTGTTATTTGGTGTGTTATGATCTTGAAAGTACTCGTGGCCACAAACATTTTTCACAATCATTTCTTGAATGTCTTTTATCATTATGCCAGTGTGAGTTGGACGTGTTCTTTAGCCACTCTGTGCCTCCGCTTGCTCACCTGTGTAAAACTGGAATAAAAACTGGGATAATAATTTCCTCACCTGTGAAAAATTGGGATCCTCACAAAGGATGAAATAAGTTAATGCATACAGGAAACTTTAGCGGAGCTTGGCATGTGGTAAGTATTAGACACGTGCTAGTTATTCCTGCTGCCAAGGGCTTCACTGTTCTGTTCTCCATGACGCTGGAATGGTGGTGAACCCAGAGGGGGCCTGAAAAATGATTTCCTGTCTGAATCCCAAAGGCTGAGCTCCGTGATTCCATTCCCCTCCCAGTCTTCATACTGTGCAGACATACCCCTCTAACATTCCCAGAATATTTACTATTATGTACAGGAGATGCCCTGTTTCCAAGAATGTTTTTTAAGTTATCATGATTTCCTCATATTTTATAATCTTCAAAGTGATTTCACAAATATCATTTCATTTAAACCTTCTTATAGTAATGCTATGAAGAAGGCAAAATCTTAATGTGTCCGTTTTATGGATGGGGAGAGGAGACCCTCTGAAGTAATTCCCTCAAAGTCATACTGACTGATATTAATAACAATAGGCGCCACTGCTAACATTTCTGAAGACTTGACATTAGGTAAAACACACGCGAGTGCTGACATTCTATCATTTTAACCTACCCAAAACAAGGTATTTCATATCGTTCAACCTAAATACTAAGTATATTGTGTCATGTAATCCTCATATCAACTCTATAGGGTAAGAACCAAGTCCCGTTTTATCAGCAAGGGGCATGAAGACTTAAAGACAATTACCCAAGATCAAACAGGAATCAGACTCCAAAATCCATAGTAGTAATTCTGTCATATCAGCTCTCCCTAGTATATGAGGTCTGACAGTTAAGGTCGTGAACTCATCCCAGAAAAAGTGCTACCTACCTCATTGCTGAACATCACTATGGTCACCTCTGAAGTACTCCCCTTGAGAAGCTATGCACTGATGCCAGTGCCTAGTCCACCCTTCAAAGCAATTTTAGAACTCTTTTTCTGGAATGGCCATCAGAGCTTTCATCTTATTACCCTTGATGTCCTGAATGTCGTCAAAATGTCTTCCTTTCAATATTTCCTTTATCTTCAGGTAAAGAAAGAAGTCATTGGGGGCCAGATCAGGTGGGTAGGGAGGGTGTTCCAATACAGTTATTTGTTTATTGGCTAAAAACTCCCTTACAGACCGTGCTGTGTGTGCTGGTACATCGTCGTGATGCAAGAGCCATGAATTGTTGGTGAAAAGTTCAGGTTGTTTAACATTTTCACGTGGCTTTTTCAGCACTTCCAAATAGTAAACTTGGTTAATCGTTTGTACAGTTGGTACAAATTTATAATGAATAATCCCTCTGATATGAAAAAAGCTTACATTGTTGCAACAAGTTGACAAACTTAATTGTCAGACCTCATATGGTTAGAAAATGGTGGAGTTTGCAGTGCTACCCAGATCTCTATTCATTCCACATTTCTTTTGTATTAAAAATGAAGCATATTTATACTCACTCTCCATAACAACCACACAGGAGAGAAAAGATCACCCCCACATTAAAGATGAGAAAGATGAGGCTCAGAAAGTTTTCATGGCTCCGTCAAAGTCACACAGCTTGCATGTTGGAGTCCAGACTCAAATCAGGGCTGTGCAACTTCGAAGTCTGGCACTTAACCACATCAGCTGTTCTAAATGAACTTGGGACCTTTTAAAATGTCCAAAGTCTGGGCAACTCTGCAGACCAACTAAACTACAACCTCTTGAGGTGAAATACAGGTGAGAGTAGTTTCTAAAACTCCCCAAGGGATACCAGTGTGCAGACAAGCTTGGGAACCACTACTACATTCCATCCCTTCCCACGCAGCCTACTGCCTCTTCTACAACATGGACCCTACAGACTGGTAAAATCTGGCCCGGAGGTTCCCCTGCCAGTTTAATCCCACAGTAGTGATGCTAATCGTATCTTACACAGAGTAAATACCTATTTCCAAGACTCGCATTCTTCAAAGAGCTCCTATGAGGAACCAAAACACATCACAGCAAAGGGCCAATCACAGCATCTGCCCATTTACAACAATCCGCTGTCACGGAGGCTAAAATGGAAAATGTGTCATCAAGGAACGCCTGCCACTCTCTTGAGCTTTTAGCTTTAGCCTCAGTCGGTACCCTGAACTGAGACAGCTGAGCTCGCTGGTGCCTGGCTGGGGAGCAGAGTTGGGAGGTTCTGGCCAGCCTCTCGGAGTGGACAGCCCTCCACCTTCACCATTCCTCATGTTTTCCATAAGCAGGTTCAGGGCCACGATCCTGAACGTAACCGGAGAGGCATGCATTCCCTCCTGCTGTGTCTAGTCACCACCAGTTTAGAATACTTCATCTTTACGAACTTCATTTATTTTCAAAACTATGCTTCTTTGATTCCTGCAAGCCAAACCCATGGAAAAATAAAGGAAACCAAATGCCAGAGAAATGGCGCCAAGGCAAACACATGTAAGCCCTGAAATAACAGGAGATACTGTGGTCACGTCTGACCTTCTGAACTGTGCTATGGGTTGAAGCAAAAACAGCTCTTGCTGCTGCTTAAGGGGTGCACAATAATAGTTTATTTGTAATGTGGAAGAACGTGGGTTTAGAGACATCGCCTTTTGAAACTAGGGACTCAGCCAAAGGACCAGAAATAATATCATTTGAAGGAATGACTTTTAAAAAAGCCACCCTTCACCTCCATGATCAACATAAGCCCAGCGTCTTCTGATTTTTATCTGTCAAATGATGAATATCTAAGCCCTCCAGAGTTTGTGTAAATGTTTCTCTTCTGATTATACCAATATTTTGGTGCAGTCTAATTCAGAAGCAAGAATGCAGGTCCACTTGTTTCTTTCAGGATTCTGCAACAGACAAATGTGGAAGGGCCCAGAAGGGTCAAAAGTTGAGTATGGAGAAGGTTCCGTGTTTCCACACTAACCAGTTCAGCCCAAAGCAGCACTGCAGTCTCAGACCTGCTGGGGGCCTGCCAGCAGTTACATTCCTCGGAGACGCCAGTACTGCATTCTTGGGCACACAAAACAAGTCACCAGGAGGAATTTGCTCCATGTTAACATTACCAGAAAAAGACCACAAGTTACAGAGTTCATGCAAATGAAGGCTGGTTCCCATGAAAGAGATTCCTATATTGAAATAATTGCCAAGTTTCCCTAAGAATGAAATACTCATTTTCATGTGGTTTTTCAGATACGATTCTCTCCCTTTAGTTACATAATTTGCTGCACATCTAAAAGATGTGGCTTAAAGAGAAAAACTACATGGTAAAACTAGTTTCATTGTAATCATTGTGGGGGGAAAATACCCCATAAAAGAAATAATCACAAATACCTAGTGGCAGTGTTTAGCATGTGTGCAGACACATAATAAAACTTAACTGTTTTTCATGTAGTAATATATTTAATCCTCACAAACAGTGATTGCTATTAGTGTCCAGAAGTTTTATTTTTATTTAATGAAGTCATACTTACCAATCCTTTTGCCTGTCTCTTCTCTTGGTTAGGAACCAAAAAAAAAAAAAAAAAGTCAAAACATTGTTTAAGAATTTTAAAAAAAAAAATCCTCCAAATTATGAGTATTTCTCCTGTATTTCTCCTGTATTTTCTCCTACAAGTTTTAAATCTTCAATTTTCATACTTAGGTTTGTAATTTATTTGGAGTTTATTTTGGATTAAGACATGAGGTAGGAATCTTATACTTTTTTCAAATGGATAACCAATTTTCCTAGACTCACTTAATTCCCAATACCACCATCCTTTCCACACCGTAGTGGGATAGTCTATTGTCAAGTTTACGTATCTGTGTGGGTTGGCTTACAGGCTCTTTTGTGTCCATTCGTTTCATGACAGCACACATCTTAATTACCAAAGCTTTATTATAAGCTTATTATCTGCTGGAACAACCCCAATACCCTCCCCCATCCATCTTGTCTCTCTTCTTTGTTGATATTGACCTTGGCCCTTTCATATCAATTTTAGGATCCCCTGATTAAGTTCCAGAAAAAGCTCTATTGAGGTTTTTGTTGTAATTTGCAAGTGAATTTGGGGAACTTGATATCGTCTTGATTTGAATCATCACATCAATGAACATGGTGTTTCTCCATTTCTTCAGCCATTTTTTTCCCATTGACAAAAGGAGTCTTTGTCTTGCTCTAGCTTAAAAAAAAAAAAAAAAGATAGTAACATTTCATCCTTAAAAATGTTTGCTGTAATTTTTCAGTAAACTCCGTTTATTGGTTAAGCAAGTTTCCTTCTATTCCTATTTTGCTAAGAGTAGGCTAAGAGTGTTTTTAGTCATGAATAGATACTGAGTTTTATCAAATGTTACTGAGATGATCACATGTCTTTTCTCCTTTAACCTTTTTAATGTCAAACCATCTTTGTATTCCTATGCTAAATCCAATTTTAATTACATTATTTTAATACATTCATTAATTTTCTAGCATTTTGTTTATGCACATATATGCATAAATGTGGTTGATTTGTAATCTTCCTTTCTTATACTCTTCTTGTCGGAGTGGGAAATGTTCCCTAATTTTCTATTCTTTGATTAAAAATTGGCTTCAGCATGCAATTATCTGTTTCATGAATGTTTATCCAAAATCCTCTGGTCCTATAGCAAGGCAGGGATAAACTTTTAACAATTAATTCCATTTCTCTAGTGGTGAAAGTTGACCTCCTCTTTCCATTTCTTCTTGTGATAGTTTTGATGAGTCATATTTTTCTAGGACATTGATCATTTTTGTATTTTCAAATTTACTGGCATAATACTATCTTCTTGTTTATCTTTATTCCACTTGTAGTTATGACACCGTTTTCATTTCTAATATTGTTTGTGAATGCTGAGTGATTTTCTTTTAAAGTTTTGCTAAATGTTTATTATCTTTTTCTCAAAGAACCAGTTGGAGTGGTCTTGCTTCCAATAGCCAGGATCTACAACTGTTCTTCGAAGGAATACCCTCAGGCTCCTGGAGCCACTGTGCCCAGCAGTGTAGAGAAGCCAAGTATCTGGAAATCCACATCCATTCTAGTTACCCCGTAGCCAATAACTGACAGCTATGGGAGTACAGAAACCCCCAAGTAAAACAGTTCCAAAATGTAATTCATCCTTCGGAAGCTCACTGTGGGATCAGGCTGAAGCACTTTTCTGAGGGACCTGGCCTGAAACTGCCCCTTGGCTTAGCTTCTTTTTCCCTGACTGGCTTTTTTTTACCCCATTACGTGCTTTTCTAGGGTGAGGATAGATAACCTATTAATTGAGGATACATGAATAGGTCTAGGACACATTCGTCTTCATCTCAGAGTCTGCTTCTGAGGCGTCCAACATGATAGCTTTATTTTCTGTGACTGTTTCATTAATGTATCTCCTCTTTATTTTCTTCTTTCCACTATTTTTGGGATACTTTATTTTCTTAAAGAGATGGTTATCTCCTTAATTTTTCAGTTTCCTTTCTCTAATATAATCATTTAAGGCTGTAAATTTTATTTTACTGCTTTAGTTACATCCCACAAGTTTTATTATGTTATATATTTTTATTATTTTTTAAGTGTAAATGTTTTCTCATTTTCCTAATTGTTTCCTCTTTGTGATAGTCATTAGTGCTGGTCACTGATATGTCCAGTTCTCCTCTTACTGGTCAACCCTCTTACACTCAGCCATGACAATAAATGTTCTTTGGCCAACATAACATGAGTGGAAGCGATGAGTGTATTTGGGGGGCAGAGAACTTTAAAATCCACATACTCTTCCCTGTAGCACGCAACTGGTAATATGCCAGGTGGTGGAAGTTCCATAGGCTTGAGTCCTACAGTGAGAAAAATGTGGAATGGAGCTCACAGCTGCCTTACACTGGAAATAAACCTTCATTATTTTAAGATTCTGAGATATTTTAGGTCTGTGTGTTATTGCAGCACAATTTACACTATCCTTACTGTTGCAGTGACCAAGTAGTTTTTAGAAATGTTTTTCCTTCTCTCTAATTTTCAAATATATAGAGTAATTTCAAGTATCTTTTTCTTTTTCAAGTTCATATTTTAGGGGAGTGTGGTCAGAAAATATGTCCTGTATGCTACCAAGTCTTTGGGATTTGATGAGATTTCCTTTGTGGTCTAGCAAGCAATCAGTTGTTGGGTTACATATGTGTAGACTAGATCAAGCTAGTCAATTGGGTTGTTCAAACTTTCAACATCTTTACTAATTCTTAACTTTTTAGTCTATCAATTACTGGAAGATGTTTTTAAAACCTACTACATATAGGTTTTCAAATGTCTTTATAAATCAACTAACACACAATGCAGGTGAAAATCCGTGTATTTTTTGACTCCCCAAAACTTGACTAAAGTTGTGCCTCAGTATGCACAGGGGATTGGTTCCAGGATGCCCTGAGGATACCAAAATCTGCAGACGGTCAAGTCCTCTATATAAAATGACATAGATCAATGCGTCTCGTTGGCTCTCCACATCTGCAGACTCCCAACTGTGGATCAAGAACAGTATAAGTATTTATTGAAAAAAAAAATCTGTGTATAAGTTGACATATGCAGTTCAAATCTGTGTTGTTCAAGAGTCAGCTGCACGTGAAAGTGCTGAATTTTTTATTTTAGATTATGAAATTACGTTCTTTATCCCTAATAATGCATTTTGTCTTAAAATCTATTCGTCAGAATGGTTGCCTCTGCCCCATGCTCCAAAGTTATCACTGCCTGGGGTATCACTGGCTTGAGTCACTTTTTTTGTTTGTTTTTAATTGGGGAACAGTGTGTTTCTCCAGGGCCCATCAGCGCTAAGTTGTTGTCCTTCAATCCAGTTGTGGAGGGCACGGCTCAGCTCCAAGTCCAGTCGCTGTCTTCAATCTTAGTTGCAGGGGGCGCCACCCATCATCCCATGTGGGGACCGAACCAGCAACCCTGTTGTTAAGATCTCGCACTCTAACCAATGGAGCCGCCCCCTTGAGTCACTTTTTATACTGACTTTTCAGCTGGGGAAGTGTGGCAGGCAGTTCTCGGGCCACGCGTATAGTTTAAGTTCAAAACCCATGTGAGGCAGGCCTCTCTTCCTTGTCATTTTCTGTGCTAAAGGCAGACTTTTTGTTGTCACCATTTAGTGAAGGCATAACCATGTGATAGTTCCAGCTTTATAAAAGGGTCTCAGGTCCAACCCTTCCCCTTCGGCAGGCCCAGGGCCTCATGGCCCATCCCCAGATGTAGCTACAGCATCAGCTCACACTCTTTCTCCTTTGCTTTTCATAGTCTCCCCACCCTTCCCCACTTTCCCCCAGGGGGTCTATATTTATTGTAACTAGTAAAAGGAGTTTTCCAGCTGGAGGGCGTTAGATTATTTAGTATCAGCAGAACTAAAAGTTTTCTAAATTGCATGTCACTAATGCTTTTGCCCTTCTGAGCAAGAGATCAATGGGCTGAAGGCAGGATGTCTGATAAGATGGAGAAAGGGGGAGTGTGTTCCTTTTCTTTGGAGGCTGTCTTCTTAATTCTACAAACTCTGAATGAGAAGATGGTAATCACCATCGCACCCTAATATTTTATATTTTTTGTTTTATTTTTCCCCTGTCCCTCTAATTTTCCCTGGAGGCAAAAATCAGAAACAGGAGATTCAGAGATCTTAGGTGGGTAATCAGTGAAAGAACACTACTGATGATAGTGTAACAGCATTGATAATAAGACTTGACATTTATTGACATTTAAATAAGCCAGTCCCTGAGCAAATGCTTTACAAGAGTTCTCTCACGAAACCTGAAAACTGTGAGGCACTGGACCTCAGAATGCTAAGCAATCTGCCCAGGGACACACACGTCCGGTAGGAAGTGATAAAGATCCCAACCTTAGTCGTCCAAAACCAGAGCCTGCAATGGCTGGCCCTCTCCCTCAAACATTCCAATTTGAATGCTTAAATTCCTATTTTGTACTTAATACCCATTTTATCCCCTCCCCCACGTCACACACACACACACACACACACACACTATCTCATTAGTCATTCCATCTCTTGTTAGATGGCAAAGTGATATGATGTAAATATATAGATTTTTGGAGGGTTACTCCCGGTTGTGCTGCAAGATCCAGCTCAGGTGACACCTCCTCCAGGAGGCTTTCATGGATGCCTGCAGGCTGGTTAGGTGACCCTCCCAGGGTTCCTGTAAGCATACTGGACCACAATTATTTCATTCTATGAGTCTCTCCTACTGGCCTATGAGCTTCCTGGGAGTAGAGACAATTTCTTGTTCCTTTTCGTATATCAAGCACATAGCACAGGTCCTGGCATATAAGGAATAACACTTGGTGAACATCGGATGGATGGATGGATGGAAGGAAATTGTGTTTCATGGAGATCAGGGCCTCCTCAGCTAACTATATTTCCAAGGATGGAGAGGTTTCTTTATTATTCTTATAAAATACTAATCCATTTTACTTTTGTTCCGAAAACATATTTTTCGAGATGCATATTTTTCTGATTTATGTGTAAGTCCGTCACAGGACAAATATGGCTTACCTAGGGTCCCATGGCCTTACTCAGCGCCACATTTCCCTGAGCCCGGGGAGGTCTGTTGCCTCCTGGCTTCAGTCTAGCTACGTGTCTTCCATCCAATTATGAGGAACATTCTGTTTTACCCTGTGCCCAAGCTCTGCTCTCCCGTTGTGACAGCATGACAACCAGATGTTGCTGCCTCTGTGGGTGGCCACTCTGGGAAACCCTGTGAATTTTTGCAAACTGATGCATTTATCCTGAAAGCAACATATTGTTGTCTTTTTATTCTCTTTGTCCTGAAAAGAGACTTTGATGGGTATGTCCCTTTTAAAAAAAAAAGGTAAGAAATCCAGGCACAGGTATAAGCCCACATGCCTAAGGCTGACACTGTAGCAATTTTGTTTCCCACTCATTAAAGATGATGGGCCATCTTGCTGTCTCAGAAGTAACACTGAGATGTCTCAGTCGCCCGAATCCTATGAAACCATGCCACGCTTCATGTAGCGAATTATTGCTGGAATTGTTCCTCCCCACCAAAAAAGGAAAAGCACATATACCCAGGAACACAGTTCTTTAAGTAACCCCAGATGGGATGTATTAGTATCCCTCCTCCTATTCTATCATAAATCCTTGTAATTAAATAACAAATACTTATTATTCTTGTGCATGCAGACACCAGAAGAAGCTTTTCTCAGCATGGAAAAACGAGAGAGGTGAGAGCTGAGAGGACAGGGATGGGCACAGTGGTCATTTTTCACATTTAGGTGAAGTAGGACAGTTACAGTCAAGGTGGACATAGCAAAGCTTGTCTGGGGAATATCACTGATCTCAGGCTTCTGCTCTGTTGATCAGAGAAAAGGAGGCTACATGGTTAAGAGCATGGGCGTCAGTCAAACAGACCTTGGTTTGGACCAATTTCTGCAATGTAGTAGCTGTGATGCTAGGCAAATTACCTAACCTCTCTGAACTTCAGTTTGCTCATCAGTAAAATAAGACTAACTCTTCCTATATCACAGCATTGTCGTGAACATAAAGTGAGAAATGTTATGTCCTAGACACAGTACTGGAACACAGTAAGTAACTATAATTAATAATCACATGCAGTAAGAGCTGCTGTTGTTATTGTTCATGGAAAACAGAACTGGTCCCATTTAATGAGGAGATGCATTTTTTTGTGAAGTTGTGGTAAGGGGCCCACAGACCAAAACAGTTTCTCCCCCATGCTCTTATCATGATGGCTATCCCACTGCACTAAAAAGCCACTATCTAAGGGCCATGGGGAGATATGTATTTGATTGGATTAAGGAATTCTGATGCTGAGGCGGGCAGATAAAGCAAGAGCTATCTTAGATATTATGAATGATTCGTGAAAGGGATCAAATTAAGTCAGGGTCACAGGGATAAACCCAGCTGCTGAGAGAATCAGACAAAGGACAGGTCAATTGTGATGAGGGAAAAGGGCAAGGTAGAGGTAATGAATGGTCCAATGCAAAGGGGAAGGCTTGGAGTTCAGGTCACCCGTAGGGCGTAAAATTGGAAGGAAGAATTGTTCTGAAACGGGGCTAGGAAAGGAAGACTGGAGAACAGCTTTGTCAGTTTTAAAATTTTGCTTTAGGTGAGAACGAAGGAAAAGATAAATATTCTGGAAATTGCAGCCATTTCTAAGATTCCTAGTGAATGACTTGGTTGTGCAAAAATTCATGCGTAATCATGAATCCCGATCCTGTATTTCATTTTAGGCTTAAGTCAGGCCTCATATAAGAAAGAAATGCAGGCCATCTTAAGCCCCTGTAAGGAAGCGGGGTAAAAATCCTATGAGCAGTGACTGTCCCAGCCCACGCAGCTTCTGGGGGTGCAGCTCTGGGCCTCGCCCCAAGTGTACTCCTCACATCAGGAGTTACAGGCTGCTCTGATGCATGAGGAACTGCCAAAGGCACAGAGAACCTCTGCATTCCAGGCCCAAACAAGTCAGTTGCCCAACAATATGTATTGTGTCCATATCCTATTCAAGACAAAGGATAGCCCCCAGTGAGTAAAACTGAGCTACCGTAGTGAGCCAAAACCACAGGAAGGCAACACCTGGTCCAATGTTAGGGAAGGCTCCCTAACAGTCAGAGCTGTTCAAAGGACAGAATGTAAAGTAGTAAAGTCTCCATCACCGAATGTTTCAAGCAGAGGCTATCGTGGCTTATAGAAATTCATATATTGAAAAGGAAATTGGACTTGATGAGTTTAAAGTTCACTTCCAATTTTCCAGTCCTATAAAATAGAAGGCATGACCTACAATTATAATGAAATTTATAGTTTAACCAAGAAAACAGAAATTATGGCAGTAATAGGCGATCCAAAGCAACATACCGTGTTTTTCCCCGAAAATAAGACTGGGTCTTATATTAATTTTTGCTCCAAAAGATGTATTCGGGCTTATGTGCAGGGGATGTCATCCTGAAAAATCATGCTAGGGCTTATTTTCCGGTTAGGTATTATTTTCAGGGAAACACGATACAATGAGCCAAATTAAAGATCTGAAAAAACAAGGTACAGCAATTCCAAAAAGCAGCTCTCCTGAGAATATTCAAGAAAAACCAGAAATTACTTCACACCTAAAGGAGATTCATCCCTCTGCGTAAGCAATGATTAGACTGGGTTTCTGGCAGTGAGGATCAAGTACACAGATATTTAGAGCCAGAGGAATTGGTACACAAACTCTCATGCAGTCCCCATCAGATTTCTACTTATTATTGATAAATGTAGTACAGAGCATAATGCTTGCCATTAAAAAAAAAGTAATAACCTCAAATCAACAGTTATTTTGCCATTTCATAAGAGAAATCACATCTGCTTGAATTGAATGCTCTCTGCGTTTGTGTGCACTACGGGTCTATTCTCAATATTCTGCTTTGCTTTGCAACAAATTAGAATTCAAAGTCGTGGTTTACCAAGCTTAACTGTTAATTCAGAAGATAGAATTTGTGACCTCATGATTTCCTGTGGGCTTTGAAATCATTACTTATTCATTCTTCATTTCTGACAGTGTCTGGGGATCAGATTAAAAAGGTATTCTTTGTCCTACCAACATGCATCAACTGGAAACAGGAAATATAGATAAAAATTAACAAGGGCTTTGCTATTCAGCGTGGTCCAAAAACGAAGCTGCATCAGTATCACCAGGTCCTCCCACCCCCACCTCACTCCCCAGAACTACTGAATCAGAATCTGAATTGTAACAAGAGCCCCATGATTTGCATGTACCTTAAAGTCTGAGAAGTCC
This sequence comes from Rhinolophus ferrumequinum, assembly GCF_004115265.2. Lineage (NCBI taxonomy): Eukaryota > Metazoa > Chordata > Mammalia > Chiroptera > Rhinolophidae > Rhinolophus > Rhinolophus ferrumequinum. The sequence continues at coordinate 29,143,759 of NC_046294.1, read as the reverse complement.
TAAACTAGGGAACAATAATTCTGTTGCTCACCTTCTGACTTTCACCATCTGAAAGCTTGCAGAAGAATCATCAGCCTCTGGAAAACAAAAGGGGGAGAAAATTACTCAGATTGTAATCATTAACGAAATCATCGATCAAGCATTGGCGTTGTTTCAGAAAACTTCCTATTACTCACATGGTACAGCCAGGCTTAACACGGGCTGGCAGAGGCTCCAGCTTGTTTTGACCCAAATTAGCTGATTAGTCTCGGTTAGCTATTAGAATTCACGGGGAAGGGGCTGCCAACCGATAGATGTTGGCGCCAATTCAACGCCAACAGGAATCCCCAATTTGGGGTGCAGTGAAGAGGGAAACTTTATTCAGTGCCAATAGCTAAATTGTGGTACAGCCCGGATGTGGAACAGCTCAATGTTAGTTTAATTATGAAGCAGTAGGCTACAAGGCGGCCCTGGGGCCAGGCCTGTCTCTGGCTAGACAGCCCTGCTCTGCTCTGCTCTGCTCTGCTCTAGTCAGTAGGCTCCACTCTGCTCCATCGAGCGAGCTTCGATGTTTTAGCTCCAGCCAGAGTAACTTTCCGTGGAAACGGAAACTGCGCTTTCTGAACTAGAGGCGGGGAGCTGACTTATATAGACAGAAGTCCGCACCCCTGGTCCCTGATTGGCCCATCCTCATGCAAATGAGGACTCCAGATCCTTGCAGTTTGATTGGTCCAAAAGGCACTATCCTGACTGGTCAGAATGGAGCTACTCTAATTGGTCAGTGAAGATGCTGATGAGGGTGCACAGCTCCAATTGGAGGAAGAAAGCCTCAGACCTATTGGTTGGAATACTATTCCAGGAACTCCTTTATAAGGGCTTGCTCAGATGGCAGGAACGCAATGCAGGCAGGCAGTTCAGTGCAGGCTTCTCCCTAAAGTGTGGTTTGCACAGGAGGCCCGGTGTAGAAACAGCTGCTAGTCTCTGCTTTTAAATTTGAGCTCAGTTAGCCATCAGGAATCCTTCTTGGTAGTTATCTTCTTTCTCAGGGTCCACAGAGCAGAAAGACTTCAACAAGTGTCTCTACAAGGAAAGACAGCTGTTTCTCATAAACTGCAATGAATGAGCTTAGCAGGGCTTCATTCCTTATGACCTGCAGCCTCTTTGTTAGCAGAAAAATCTCTTCCTGTTAGGGTGACTTCTGAGACACCAATAGTTGCAATGAGAGCATGAATGTGGCAACAGAGGGGAACTTTGTGAGCCTCTAGGTGTGAGAAATATACAAAACAAAAATAAAGTATTTTCTAGTACACTTCCTCTATTCAAAAAGGCCACTGATTGCAGGAAACACCGTAGATTTCATAATAGCTTTTCAGGTGAACGCTTCCTTAAATAAGTCACAGACATGTGCCCATTTTTTGAAAAGTAAACTTGAGGAGGGCAGGGTTTGTGGGAGTATATCTTAGAATCAAGAAAATTTGGCAGATTAGTGCTTGACAACTTTCATTGGCCAGTTTTGCTAATGGGTATTAGCAATGAAGTCATTATATGGCTTCCTGAAAATATATGTGGGAAAAAATGATACTCACTCTTTTCTGCAAGCATCTGTTTTGCTGCAGGACCGAAATAAAACCTGAAGGGCTATAAAGAAGAGAAATACCAAGATTTCACCTTCTCCAAATAAATTTGGATTGAAAATCAGATAAACCTAAGAGCTTTGTGCTCTTCCAATACTTTACCTTTCATGACCTGGGGCCTGATTCTGGTCATCTAACGATCCATACTTCATGAAGAAAGACCATCTGACAATGGGAGTATGTGTGTAGGGTAGGGAGGGTAAGGTAGTGGTCTGAAGCAAGGAGAGAAAAACTCAAGTCCTAAAAGGGGACAAAAATTGTCCCCCAAGCACATAGTGAGTCAGTGAGATTCTGCCTCCCTAACGTGCAAAGTCAGTGTCTTTCACTCTCTCATGCCTTCCTCCTTCACGACATTCTCAGTCCTCTGGTATACCAGTCAAGCTCCTTCTAATGAGTAAGATTCCTCTCCCTCTATCCCTAACATGAGGAAAGCACACCAGTTAAGAACTACAGAGAATGCCATCAGGAAATCCAAAGTAAGCGCATGCCAAAGACGAGGTACTTCCCCATCCTGCCAGGTACAAAACTCCTAACACCCATTGCCATGTGTCATAGAATTTACAATGTATCATTTTTGCTCATGATAGAGTACTTTCTTCCCAAGCCTTCTGGAAAGGTGTTTTAACTTTATTTTATTTTATGTTTTTTGCTTTTAAATTGATTCTACATAAATACTACGATTTTCCATAAACTAAATTTGCCATAGAGAAAGTCAAAAGAATCCTATTGACTACTGGGTGGAAAACTGTGTGTCACAAGGAACTGTGGTCATATCTGCTTTTATAGACCTTTATGTGCATTAGAAAAAAAGGAAAAAAAGAACAATCTAAGTGGATATTTTTAAAAGGCAAAAGCTTTTTGAATTCCTCATAGAGGCCTTAAGCTTTCAAGGAGGGAAATCACTAGCTTTATCTTTCCCCTGTATCCTAAAGCTCCCTCTAGTGACCAAGAACATAACACTGACTACAGGTACAGTTGGTAAACATGTCTAAAGCCTCTTACTTTTAAATACTACCTTGACGTTTCTATAGCATTTTCACATATATCTGATCGTTTAACACAAAACAGTAGGAAGTAAAAGTCTTCTTTCCCCCATTTAATAGATAAGTAAACTGAGGCTCAAGTGGGACCCAGACTTGTACAAGGCCACGTGGCTGGTAGTAAGGGAACTGGAATGGAGGCTAGGTCTCCTGCGTTGTTCTATGGCACTGCCTCATGCTCTGGACAATTATGTAATATTATCCTTGAATATTCTCACACAACGCATCACGGAAACACTCTTAAGGGATTTACAGAAGTGTTTCTTGACTTTTGGGGGGGTCCCTTTGAGAAACTGATGAGAGTTATGGGCCCATCCATACCTATACGTTTTTTCACACAACATCGGGACATGCGTGGACCACCCTGAAGGGTATCTACTGACCCTCTAGGATTCCAAAGACCCGAGGTAAAAAATTATCAACATCTTACTGGATATAATCTTGAGATACCAAGAACTCAAGGAATATAAACTTTGAAATGCTTTACTCTTTCCTTTAATTGTGTGTTCCATGCCTATCCAGTTATCTCTTCATCCTTTGTGCAGAGTATTTAAAAGGACTGAACAAATTAGCATGCATTTGCTTACATTTAAGGAAAAGCCTATGAATATCACCATCAAGGCTGTCTAGCATTGCCTTAGGCATGCCTGGGATTAGTGGCCAACTAAGAAGTTCCTGGGAAAGTAGCAATTTGGGAGCATGTTTTCCACTGGAAGAGTATATACCACAGTCTCTCCAGCTGGCTCTGTGGAGAGTCCAAAGAAGCAACATAGTGAATACACAAAGGATTTTTTTCAGTGAACAAAAACCAGTATAGCCTCTACATTCTTAGCTCTTTCCATCCTGGCATTTCCAATGGCTTTGGGAAGGCCTGAATGAACACGGATGGTTTGCTAGTTCACATAAGTCTCTTCCATGTAAGCTCCCTGAGGATAGAGACCCGGTCTAGACAGGTCAGTCATATTCCCAACCAGCACTAGTGCACAATGAAAAGATATTTGATGAATGTGTATGTGGATTGTTCTCATTGAGTCAGCCCCCCTGGGAGCCTGCTCCTTTCCCTTCCTAATTAATCAGCAGCGTGTGGTTGCCTGGGACGTTCTCCTAGAACACTGTACACGGGCAATCTCAGGTTCTGGATACGTGGCTGCTCTCACAAAAAAAAGGTCTGCTCTCCATTCTGTGACCCACTCCCACAGTCTAGATTAGGCTACAAACAAACCTAGGGATGATAACAGCTTCTGGCCGTAGCCCTCCCAGAAAGTCTATCATGGTATTACCGTAACATTTGAGTAAAAATACAGCACTCTAGTGCCTGGAAGAAGAACATTCATCCATCAAGGCAGACTATTAAGAGTTCCTCTGAGTTAGGAAGGCCTTTTTGGGTCGTCTCTCACATCCTCTACTCATCATGCCCTTCCCTATCTCTGAGCTCGTATCTCATGTAACTTCCCTGCCCACCTGGTACACTGCCATCTCTATACGTAGTATCACCTCCAGCTCTCCTCATGAGCAACTCTCACCTGTTTCCATAGCAGAGTTCCTACCTTTATGACTGCGCTATGATACTATTATAATTATACCTTTTTCTGTCCCCTATGCAGCCAACAAGAGGGGCAGGAGTTGCTGGATTCAAGAATGAAGTTTCAAAAAAAAAAAAAGAAAAAAAAAGAATGAAGTTTCACTCTCCAGTTTATCTTTCTGGCAAATTCAAGTTTCTCAGAAGTTGCTGGCAACATCCCCATGAAAGCACAGGGGCTTCTCAAAGACAGTCAAGGTCTGAGCTCCTGCAGAGCTGTGCTTTCAGGTACAGTTGGGGTCTCAGCACCACTCATCGGACTCTTCACACACAGCGTTCCTCTTTTCCCAATTGCCCAAGTGGGTATCTTATTTAAATATCAAAGTTTCCCAAAAGTTTGATTAGCACCTTTGGGATTTTTGCCATACCAAAGTAGCACCTGAGCTAATATTTACTGAATACCTTTCTTCAAATTAACTCGGTTTTGAAACAGTACTTTTGCTTATAAGTAATATCCATGAAAGATTAATTAGATGAGCTAATTGTTTTTTCCCATGTATAATAAAATTTTGAAGCTATTTAAAAAATTGCATTAAAATAAACTCCTAATTATTAAAATGCAAAACAACTTCTCTTAGGTAGCCACAAAGGTCACCTCTAGGTAATTATTATCAGGGACATCCCTGTTCTTCTGTGAAATTCTTTCCTAAGCCTCTGCTTCCCTCTTCATGCCTTCTATCCAAAACTACCACTTCATCCTCAGCAGACTCCATCACCTCCTACACCCATGAAAAGAGAGGCAGCCAGACTGGAATTCCCTAAGCTTCTGGACGTATTTTCCCACTCCATACATACATCTGCTCCCATCCTTGCCTCTTCCTGCTCTGCTGTCAATAGGTTGACCTTCTTTCTGTTCAAGAAATGTCCATTCATTTGTTCTGAAGCCCATCCCAATGTATTGTCACAAGGATCTTAACTTCTCTCTTACCGGGATCTATCTTAATTATTTTAAATAGTGCATATAAACCTATCTCTGTTCATATTAAATAATAATAATACAAGCCTATCACCCAGGTTAATTCAGCATATCGGCACCTTCAAACAGGCTTTGTATATATCTCCATTGTCTCTCTCGCCCACTCAGGAGTAAGCTTTGGCCTTTCTTTATAGTTTTCGTGCTTATGTTTGTAGATTTAAGCAACATATTAGTGTTGCTCAGTTTTAAATTTTAAGTAAATGGAATCATACTGATTTATATTCTGTGACTTCTTTTATTGAATATTATCCTTTTGTAAAAAAAATTTACATCTTTTTAGGTGTGTATAGCAGTAGTACCTTTATTTTCACTTCTGTTGAGTACTTCATTTCAGGACTAATCTGCAAGTTTCCTTCATTTTTATTTCTGCAGACTATTCCATTACATCACTAATCCACAATTTCTTTATCATGTTACTGCTGTTAGACGTTTGAGCTGTTTTCAGTTTCTTGTTACTGTAAGCAATAGTATTATAGACATTCTTGTCATTGTGTCCTAGTACATATGAAAGGTATCATTAGGGCAATGACTTTCAAAATTTTTTGAACACAACTCATAACAAGAAATATATTTTACAACACAACTCAAAATGATTAACAGGACAATGTGAAAACTTACTATTAGAAATCCAAAAAATTAACAAGAAAACACATAACCTTACTATCAGCAACACATTCTGATATTTTCTATTTCTATTCTGTTCTGTTAAATTCTATTATACCCTGTTCTCATTTAAAAAAAAAAAAAAAAAAAAAAAAAAAAGGCTGCTTCACCTACCAGTGTAGTCTGACCCCAATCAAGAAAAATCAAAACTGCTTTAGGATACATACCTAGGAGTAACATTACTAGGTTGTGAAGTATGTGCATGTTTTAACTTGTCTAAAATGATAAACCACGTTCCAGTGTCACTCTTTCAATTTATGCACCCACCAACAGGACATGTGAGTTACGCTGCTCTAAGGCCTTGATAACTTGGGGACAAACGAACTTAAAAAAATTTTTTTTTCCAATTTGTTGAAATTACACAGTAGCTCTTAGTTTAAATTTGCATTTCCATGGTTACTAATGAGATGCAGTATATTTCCCTACGTTTATTGGCCATTTGTGTTTCCTCTTCAATGAAATGCCTAATTTATATATTTTGGGCATTTTTCTATTAGGATATCTACATCTTATATATTCATAAAAGTTCTTTATATTTTTGAGGTACTTATCCCTCATTGGAAATGAGTTACAAATATCATCTCCCACTTCATGTCCTGTCTCTTGACTTTCTTCACCATGTTTTGATGAACTGAAGTCATGCAAATTAGATGAATTTATCGATCTTTTCCTCTATGACTTGCATTTTGTTTATTTGTTTAGTCTTAAGAATTCCTTCTGTATCGAGAGGTTGTATTAAACTAATAGTCTTCTAAAAGTTCTATGCTTATGCTTTTACAGTTAAATCTTCATCCACCAAAAACTGCTTTCCATATATAGTACAAGGTAGGTATCCACTTTTGTATTTTTAATCTACATGATCATGCCAGCACCATTTATTGAACGACTGATCTTTTTCTTCAGTGATTGCAAGGACTTCATCATGAATCAAGCTTGCATTTACGAATAGATTTATTTCTCCCTATTCTTATCCATGGATCTATTTGTCTACTTGTGGGTCAATACAATGTCTTAACCATTATAGTTTTATAATGAGCCTTAAATCTCAGTAAGGCAAGTCCCTCCACCTCTTGTTCTTAACAGAAATAAGGTCCCTGTTACTCTATCTTGGCTGGCAGCAAAAGTCTTGAACATTGTCCTTATGTATTTTGTGACTTTTAACTAACTGTGAGCTGCAAATTTTCCCTAGGAATTTGGAGGTACTTCTTTGATTGAGAACTGATTTCCTTCAGAAAAAAGAAATCATTCTTTTTGCTTTTGTCGCTATCTTGGAAACACTATCAGTTAAGGACCACTTTCAAATGTAATGATTCACTTGTGTTGTACAAACAAGTGTGTACTTACAAATCCTCAGGTGGTATTTCCCACCTCCACTCAAAACCACTGTTGGGGGGGAGGGGGGTGGGAGATGAGGGTAAGGGGGATCAAACATATGGTGATGGAAGGAGAACTGACTCTGGGTGGTGAACACACAATGGGATTTATAGACGATGTGATACAGAATTGTACACCTGAAATCTATGTAATTTTACTAACAATTGTCACCCCAATAAATTAAAAAAAAAAAAAAAACACTGTTGGGAGAGGAAAGCTTTCCTTCTGCATGGCAGGGTTCCTTTCTTGCTCACCTTTATGCGAAGTCTTTAGCCTTGGGAGTTCCAACTTTAGGCATGTTTCGTCGACCGGGAATGCTGCATGGGCAGGACCTTGGTCTTCTGTCTTGTGCCTCACATCCCAGGGAGCCTTCAAAAGAAAAGCTCGGCATCTCCAGGGTTCCGAAGACCTCAGAACAAAAGCCAGCTTTGGGGCTGGTCTGTCACCCAGGGTTCCTTCTTTCCCATTGTTCTTTAGGTATCTGTAGATTCCTTAATTTCATTGTCATTCAGCAATTTCTTTTTAAAATTTTACTCCTCAATTTTAGCTGCTTTGATTTCAGGATGTCTATCCTGACATGATGAAGGAATCAGGACTCTCGCTTGTATCGTCAGCCTCTTCTTTTCCACTGGCTCCTGCTCACCATCCAACACATTCAAGTATCTGTCACCCTTAAATACTGGCTTAACCCTGGCTCCTCTCTTAGCTACAGCCTTCTCTCACACCTGCCATGTTTTTAAAAGGTGTTGGCTACACTCATCTCTTTCTAATCTTTGATTCATGCTCTAGCCCATTATGGTCTGTATCTGCCTCCACATCTCCAATAAAACTGATCTTCAGAAAACCAACAATGACTTCCACCTACCAAATCCAATGGACGTTTCTTCTTTCTTACCTTAATGTAACATCTGGCACTTCTGACCACTCTCTCCTCTTTGGCTTCCTTTTCATCATTCTTTCTCACTCTACTTCTGCCTCCCCAATCATTCCTTCTCACTGGGTCCTCTTCCCCTGTTTCTTACTTTTCATTGCTCTGCAAAGGTTTTTGTTCCCCCCTGATTTTCTCTTTGTACCATCGCCTTTCACTAAGTCCCATGAACCATGTACTACCAGATGCCAACCCCAGAATCATTCTTCCTCTCTTCCTGCCTCCTTAGTAAAAACCTCATTTTTATCTGGCACAACGCTGTCCAGAATTCATATCTATGCTTCTGTCTTTCTTCCATCTTCTGTCCTGCAGCACGGACATAAAGATAAATGACTGGAGCTCTAGCATCCATCTTGGAACAAGAGGTGACTTGGAGGTTGGAAGCTGTACAATGAGAGAATAAAGCAGAAAGGAGGGGCATTAGTTCCTACCGAACCTATGGAGTCACATCAGTCTAAACCATCTATCTCTGGATTTCTCTTAGGGGACAGAAGTCAACCTCTGCTTTAGCCTGTCATTCTGGAGAAGGTGGGGCGGATGTTTCAACCAGTGAATCTAGGTCTACGTAATACATGTCCCAACTCTAAAACCTGTCATCCTAGATTCTTTTCTTTTTTTGCCCCCATCCCAACCCCACGTCAAAAAAATCCTGCTGATTTTGACCCCTAACTATCTCTCAAATCTTCCCTCACCTCTCACTTCATTGTACCTGAGTCTAACTTCAAGGCCTTAGTGGTTTTTTGCTTAGACTAACACCGTGACTATTATATTGAAGATGTTTTCTAAAACATAAGCCTATCTTGTCTCTCAACCATTAAAGACCCTACACAAGCTCATTATCTACGGAATGAAGTCTAAACCCGTTAGTATTGCCTTTCACAATGAGATACCTACCTCCTTTTCCTTCCCTTCCACTTCAAACTTTACTGCCAATAACATATATGATATAATTGGTTCTTATTTATATCATATATGTCAAGTGGGTTTCATGCCTCTAATGCCTTTGCACATGTTGCTTGCTCTCTGTGGGATCCTTTCCCGCTTGCTGATCTGATTAATTCTTTCTCTCCTTTAATTTCCAATTCATGTATCAGCTCATCCAGAGATCAGCTCATCAGTTCATCTTTAATACCTTCAATCCCTCATCCATATTTCCTCCACTCTGCTATCCCTATAACTTACATATATTTCTATCACTGAACTTATTATTCAATAATTTTGGTGTACATTTTGCCTTCCGTCCTATACAATGAGCTCTGAGAATGGGGAAAATACCCCATTGATTTCTGTATGCCCAGCAAATAGTATAGCGGAGTTCCTAGTTCACAACATGTCTAAACTATGAGCTAGATAAGTGAAAATATGTTTTATGAAAATTAAGCAGCAATTAAAAAGTGAAGCATAATAATTATGATGACTTTCAAGACAGAACATTTTCTCTAAACCCTGAAGAGCTAGGTAACAGTGTTTTAACAAATTTTATATAGACAAAATGTCACCAGGAAACGGAGTGTAACAGCATCTACCCAGTGGAGGTGTTGAACGAATTCTGTGAGCTCAGCTTAGACAGGGCTTAGCAAGGTGCTTGGAACATAGTAGGTCCCCACTAGTTTTAGCTACTATGATTATGGTTATTATTGATGTGTAATTATGTCATAGAACACCAAAAAGAAAAAAAAAACACGTTATGAATGTTACAGAAACCCTCGTGTGGTAGGAAGATGTCTTCAAGACACCTTTAAGATACTGCTTGGAAATTAGTTTCACAAATGTAAAAAAAAAAAAAATGGGGTTTCCTTCCTAAGAATGAGTTCACTACATAGCCTCCCGAAGTGGTAGTTATTGCTTGGGTGTGGAAGGTAGTCATTTATTTGCAGGAGACCATTTGGTTGTTGAAATTGGAATCATAAAGCTAGCTCTGCGACCAGCATTTTTTTTTGAACCTGCATGAAGAGCCAAAACTCTGAATCTCCTTCAGGAACTCAAACCTTATTTCCAAGAAGTTGAGCCTGGGTGATTGCTTGCATTTTGTACAAATTTATGTATAAACAAAGCAATGTTTTAGCAGGATATGGGAGGAGTGTGCGTGGGAATTTAAACAACGGACACATTGTCTAGTTTTCTCTGGTAGGAGATTAAAGGAATGATCATAGCTTCACACATACTGCACGTTTGTGCAGTCATTATGCTTTCCAATGGGTTCTGGTTTCTCCGTGAACGCCAAAGAGTCTTTTTTAGAATGTGATAAACCATTTTGGCTCAAGTATACTGGTTCCAAACATTCCTTGGCCTTTTTATGCTTAATGCTGGAGTTTTAAAAGCTATCGTTTGTATAACTCTGGTGTGTGTGTGTGTGTGTACCATGAATAGGGCTGGGAATACAGGAGAGGAAAAACAATATTGGGGTTGGAGAACTAATTATATTTTAAAAGAAAACTCACATGGCAACCATCCATAGTCAAAAAAGATAGATAACAAAATGTGCAAAACAGTCCCAAAACATAATTTTAGGATTCTTACTAAATTCATTTAGGTGGCAACAAAACCTGGTTACACATAAACATGCAAATATATATCTAGATATGACTGTCTATGGTTTTCATACTTTGCCTAGGTACATCCATTTGACTGGCCCCAATGATGAAAAAGTAGCAGCAATTGTTTTAATGTATATATCATGCAACAGAGTTGAAATCGAATTTGCTAAAAATTAATTTATTTTTTTATTTCACGCTGATGCACAGCCTTAGATCACCATAAATAGGCCCCATAAACCTGGTATTTTTTTCCTACTCTTATCATTCTCCAATATTTGTTATCAAAGGCAAGGGAAGTATTACTATCTGATATATCACAAACATTCCCCTTTCTCTAGATATTGATAACATAGTTACTATTATCAATGCTTATTATTTGTCTGGGGTTATGCTAGGTATTTTGAAACCCAGTTCTACTATTAACTAGCAAGTTAGCTTCTCTAATGTTTTCCTGAGAATAAAAATGGAGATAATAAAAGTACCTACATAATGGAGTTGTTGTAAAAATTAAATGAACATAAAATGCTTAGAATACATAGCACTCAATAAATGTTCAGTATTATTTACTATTTACTCAAAACCATCTTAGAGCAGATATTATAATCCCATTTTACAGATGAGGATATTGAGATTCAGAGGCTAAGAAATGTGCTCAAAATTACTCAGCTAGTAAGCATCACAGCTGGAATTTGAGACCCTTTCTGCACATCTTTGAATTCCATGCTCCCATTATGCTACATTATCTTCTTGATCTGATACGTTTTCATTCTTACCTTAGGCATATGGTCTTAACCCTTCTATGCCTCAGTTTCCTCATCTGTAAAATGAGGGTAATAGTGCCTATTTCCCAGGGGTCGTGAGAGTAAGCACTCAATAAATATTATTATTCTGATGTGTTCCTACTGTCGACATTCCTTTCTAAATCTTTGCGCTACTGTGAGACATTTTATGCCAGTTAAGAAAAAAACAAAAACAAAAAACAAAAACAGTGACTGGCTACACAGTAAAGTGATGACCAATTTTAACCTCATCTTTCACCCAGTGACATGATCATTATACCAAATGTCTTTTTAATCTGCTTAACATTTTATTTCTAAATTTCTCTTTGAACCTCTCTTGGAAGAACCCTAACATCTTTATGTAAGAATAACAGACTCAAGCCACCTGAAATAACAAAAGTGGGGATTTTTAAAGGGGATCTGTTTGTTCTGGAATACCATGAAAGAAGTCAGCTAATTCAGCAGATTACTAGCTTCAAAGCAGTTCAACTTGACCAACTTGGAAGCCAAAACAGTCCTCATGGTCAGCATACAAATGTGAATTTAACAACTGCCCTGACAAGTGCATTACCAAAGTTATATGCAAGAGAAAATACAGTGGGGTGACAGGGAAAGAATGAAAGTTTCATCTTGATGGGAGTCTAGTTTATGATTGCTAACTTGTTATTTCAACGGCCATAGTTAATACTTTATGTTTTCCAGTGTGCCCTAAGTTGTTACTCCCAGTTGGACTTCTTTTCCTGAAACATGACTTAAGTCTTCCTTCCCTTAAATAGCTAAGTATTTCAAATGACATTCTATAATTCAGAGGACTAAACAGGGCATTCTTCAAAACTAAGCATGTCAAAATTAAAACTTGTAAAAACAAAAATTAAACTCCTACTACAAGGAATGAAGCATGAAATTTTTCATCAAAGGATTGCTTATCATCTGTGGTATTGTCAGCTCTTGATTATACACATTAGTGGAAAGGACAAGTGACCCAGATAATCCAAAAATCATTTTTGATTTTTGGAATGTGCTTTTATTTACACTTGATCCTGGGTGTATCTGGAGTTCTTGGGATTGGAAATGGAAACAAAATAATGAATTCACACTGTGTCACTCAAAGAACCAGGAAAACAGTCCAGATTCTAGACCTTGAACTTGTCCCCCCAGCTCTGCTTTCAGTTCTACCAGGAGTTAAGACTTCATTTGCCAGATTTCCAACCCAGGTAGACCTTTCCTTTTTCAGCCTGCAATGTTTGTGGCTTTATATCTTCCATTAAGTGAGGGAGAAAATTGAGTTTGGGAGTAGAAAAGTCTCCCTTTCTACTTCCAATAGGGCTACACAATGTACCAAATAAGGAAAAAAAACCAAAAACAAATATTGGATGATCTTAAACAGGTTACTGTGTGCGCTCTGTATCCTCATTTTCCTTTCCACACAAGCTGACTCTAGTGAGGGTTAAATGCGATGGTGTGACAAAGCACTCAGCCTAGGCTTTGGTCCATATAAATGACAGCTCCATTTTATTAGCTTGAGGTTGAAGGAAGCTCTTTTTCTGCCAAATCACATGATGAATTATCAATCTATAGAGAAGATTTAAATATAACCCCACAAGTAAAAGATGTTGTAAGCATCTTCGCAGAATAAAGGAAAAACACCATTGTTCCACTACCAAAACAGGGCCTGCATAAAATGATATGTTTAAGAAGTGCAAAACCCTGTCAACTGTCATTGAAATATTTAAAAAATATTGAATTTTTTTTTTAAGTGCAAAATGTCAAAAGGTCAACAGGGAGGAAAACATTGTAACACAGACGAAAAACACAGCCAGAAAACTCCTGATTTTTCTAAAAAGCCCTTGTTCAATTGCTTGCACTTATTCCTTTATATTAAACAGACTTGTTTCATTTCAATTACTTGCTACCAGCAAGCGATGTACTGTGTCACTTTTGTTTGGTGATCATTTCATTATACTGTTGGATTACTTATTAATGGTTTATTTAACTCCTAAGACACAGATAAAATCTGCATTATCTGAATGCAATATTTGAAAAGCCTCTGTTCAACACATTCCAGAACTTCTTCACAATAGCAATAAATGATTCAGAATTTTAAAAATATTAGTAAACACTGTAACTTATAATGTGTCATGTAATACTTGTTTTTCAATTGCATTTTCAGCTTTTGGAAGAGAGTAGCATTTCATTATAAAATTGTGCATTAGGAGTAACTTAAGTGTTAATTATATACAGTGGTGTGTTTCAGTGATTTTATTCTGTTTCACCTTAGTAATTCTCAGGTTAGTTGGGATTTGTTACATTTCTAGGATTTTCATTCCATGCTCTTAAAATTATACAACATCAGTACCATTTATTTGTAGACTCATGTCAAAAAAACTAACTTTTGAAATATCAAATTGAAATTGACATTTATTGAAATATACAATTTCAATGTTTATTGTCCCTGTATACCAACTTAAGCTAAACTTCCAATCTACCTGAATTATTCCAAATGAAGTTAATAACTTCTTCTCAATCTCAGTGGTATATGTATCTGGGAGAGCTTTTGAAAATGCAGAGTCCTGGTCTCAACCAGGAATCAGACTGCATTAGTGTATAAATTCAGGGATCTCCATTTTTCACGAACACCAAAAATGTAGTTTGCAACACATGCATTTTTAGAATCACCAATTTATAGTCATACATTGATTAGATTTGCAAAGGAATTTAGTTGCCATAATTTAATAATAAGTATTACACTAAAAAACGAATTCAAATGCTTTTAAATGTGCTCAACTAAACAATCCTGAGAATTTAGGTATACTTCAAGGGGCATTTTTTTTGGTTTGGTGAGTCACTAATTCAAATATTTATTGCACACCTCTTACATATGCTCTGCACTGAAGCATATAAAAAAATAAACAAAACTAGATATTGTTCAGCAGGGCTTTATAATCTAGTTAGGGAGGCGAGATACTATCATAAAGAAGTTAAGTCATTTACTGAAAGTAAATAATTAAATGGCAAATAAGGGGCAATCAGACGGGGCGCTGATAAGGACTGAAGTGAAAAAGAGTCCTCCGCAGGTGTGCAGTGGCAGGAAGATGGAGGTGAAACAGGCCATGAGGCCAGGTTACAGAAGTCAGAGGGATGACTACATTTGAGCGATTATATTCGTGGACTGCCAGAAACACACACACCTCAGCAACACATATTTTGCCTCCAAGTCCAGAAATGAAACCCAAATGCATACGAGTATATAAAGTCACTTCTTACTGTAAAAATTTTAGATCTTCTCAAACTGTCCGATGTTTTAATGTGAACAATAGAAGAAAATAAAAACCCGCATCCATAATGAATATTTATCAGAGAAAGAACAAAATTGAGGGAGAAAAGACCCAGAAATCTAGTATAGAGGCAAACTTTTAGAAAAATGATGAACATTTTTCATTAATTATTTCAAGCTTTATGCTGGGAGAAAGTGCAGGAATTCAGGGGAAATGGACACACCCAACCCTATTACATGGATTAGAAAGTGTAAATACAAAAGCTAACAGGCAGAATTAGAAGGCAAGCGAATAAATAAGGCCAGGGTGGGAGGCCATGTAAGAACTGTGGCTGAAACAGCGGTAACGTCCAGACAAAAACATCAAAAATATTAGAGTCATTCAAACAAAATCTTGTACACAATAGCACTATATTCATAACAGTCAAAGGGTAAAAACAACTAAATGACCACAACCCACGAATGGATAAACAAAATGTGGTATATCCATAAAACAGAACATTATTCAGCCATAAAAAGAAATACTGATAAATGCCAGGACCTTGATGAACCCTGAAAACAGCATGCTAAGTGAAAGAAGCCAGACACAGAAGGTCACATATTGTGGGATTCCATTTATAAGAGCTATTCAGTATAGGTAAATCCAAAGAGACAGAGAACAGATTGGGGGTTGCCAGGGGCTGGGGTGATGAAAAGTTTGGGAACTAGACAGAGGCGATGGTCGCACAACATTGTGAAAGTACCATATGCTGCTGAATGGATCACTTTGAAATGGTTAATTTCACGGCCTGTGCATTTCACCTCAATTTTTAAAAATCCAGATACAATAACAACAAAGGAACTCTGGCAAACTGGAAAGGACACACCTTGTTAGAGGCATTGACTACCCCGTCCTTGCCAAGTCCTGCCATGTCAGACTGTATACTCAGCACTGTTAGGTCTAACAGTGTGAGAGAGAATGGAAACGCAGGTCTTTGTGTAAATACTCACTATTTTAAATACCGGCAACCAATTCAACAAGTTTAAAATTGTGCTGGCCAATGAAAACACACCCCAGAGCTAAATACAGCCCATGGACCACCAATTTGTAAATTCTGGCAGAGCTCATTCTAATTTAAATCAGAGTATTTTAATACTCTATAAACTATATTGTTTCTTAAGTTCAAATTCTTAGAGATGGTTTAATTTAAAAAAAGTTGTTTTACCTGTATGTAAGTAAACATATGGATATATTTTTTAACAGAAGACACTATGACATAAAAAATAGGTGTTTTTCCTCCCATGGCAGTTCCCCGCTGTGAAATTACAGTTCTCTTTTATGTATTTAATCTGAAATTATACATTTTTCTCTATGATATTCTGCTGGGAATATTGCAAACAGCAGTTCTTCTCTGTCCGGTACAAGCATTATGTTGAACGAAATGTAGCCATCCAGGCACATTCATAACCAAAGTTGCCTTAGCCTTGATTATCATTCAATTTGACTTTAATTCCATTTAAGACCTACAAATAAAGTGGAGTAAAGCCCTTACTTTAAATAAATTCCAAGCATTGATAACTATGTTTAAATGCTCTCCTACCAAATGACAAATTATGTTAAAATAGAATAACAAAATATTCAATATTTATAAGAATAAACAAAACAAAGCCTCTGAATTTGTAAGTATGAATTTCAGGTGTAGCATATTTTTTAACTTTTTATTTTAAAATAATTTTGATTTATAAAAGAGCTGGAAAGATGGTACTGAGAGTTTCTAAATATCCTTCCCCTATCTTTCCCTTAGATGTAACAGTGATATATTTATAGAACCATGTATAAACATTTATATAACCCTGGTACATTGATCCAAACCAAGAAATTAACATGGGTAAAATACTGTTAACCAAACTATCGACTTTGTTCGAATTTCTAGCCCAGGATCCGATCCAGGGTACCACACTGCACTTAGTTGTCTCTGAGGCTTAAAGAGATGGAGACTTGTCTCATTCCCACAGCGTAGGGAGCAGAGCACATATTCAAACTCGGGTGCGTCTCCACTGCTCCCCAGAGCCTCATGGCAGACCTGGGCATAGGCCCTCAAAAGATTCCCTGATGTCTGTAGTTTTTATGTCACACTCTAAGGGAAATGATGTCGCCCTCACCGTCCTTACTGGGGATAAGCAGTGACCTAAATCCACATTCTAAAACAACAAAAGTGAACTGCTCAGAATAGAAACTTGGAGCAGAAAGGGGCCTTTGAGAGCATCTAGTTGAACGCCCTCAGTGGACAGCTAAAGACGTTGGTGAGAATGTCCTCTATTTTATTGAGACAGACACCTTTTAAGATTGACCTTTTAGATTTACCTCTGGGGCATTTTGCACCTCAGCCTACACCAAGAAAGGAAAGCCCCTGGCTGAGGGAGTGGGAGCTGCAGACAGCTAGGCCATAGACAGTTGGTTGTTTTTGGAAAACTTATTCAAACTAAGAAAACATTCCACTCCCGAGTCACCCAGTGCCCCTGCCACCAAAGAGAAACAAAGATCGCTTCCATCTCTCTCTGGCCCTCAGGTGGTTCCCAGGCCGGTAAAGCTATTGGGAAGGAAGAAGCCTCCTCTTTTTTTCCAAGTTCCTGTGTAAGTTCTATCAGCTGAGAGAGTATGAACCAAGAAAGGGAAAGGGAGGGGCTCGTGGATTCTGGTAAAGGGCAGAGTTCCTTCCCGACTTTTTTCTCCTGCACGTAAGGCGCAGCCTTCTCCCTACTGACAGATAATTGAATATTTTCCTTTCTCAAGTGTCCTACCCACTTCCAATTCTAAGAGGAAATTCAAGATACCACTGCCCTTTCTGAAAAATGTTCTCTTGCAGGCAAATTGCCATTATAAACAGTAGTAGGTAAATATTCACTGTAAAGTAACTTTGTGCGCTTTATTTTTTCTCAAGCCAACACATGAATTTAATTTAGATCACTAATGGGGCATGTTAAACGCTTGAGTATTATTGGAATACAAAAAAATTAATTTTTATTTTGTCATAAGTGTAATTTGTTAGTGTAACATAAACTACTCTATACTCCGTTATTCACCTGGGCCATGGCTATCATAATAGGCACGTCTGTGAAAGGCCAGCCTTTGAGTTGCTAATTAGATCACTAGCAGTTTATTAAATAAATAGCCCCTTCCTTATTACTTCAGACCCTACGTCCCCAGGTCTATTTTTAGCATCATACTTCAAGGTTTACTTTCCCATGGAATTCTAAAGGTTTTCTTTAGAAATGACTAAGATTTTAGAAATTTCCCTTGTAACGCTGCAGTAGTGTGTCATGTACACAAGCTGTCGGAAAGTGCATTTGATGTTCAAAAGCTGTCTGATCACCAATCCTCGGTCTTAGAAAGAAACGTGATGTGTGGAATCACCATTGTTCTAAGCCCATTCACTCCTCTTCAGCCTCCAAAATGATCAAATGTTGTTTTGTTTATCTAGGGGACTCAAAACTAGTCTCGGCTTAATAACTTCCTCCTGGAAGCTTTTCCTGATCCCAACAAAGGTTAGTTTCTTCCTGACAGGACCTCAGAGCTTGTGCTTCAAGGTAAGTATTGGTTTAACTGTAGTCTCCACTAGAATGTGAACTCTGTGGGGTTCAGTATTAGGTCAGTCTTGTTAGCCACTACACCCCCAAAATCTAACAGTGCTAGAAATTCAGTAAACACTAATGGAATCATCAAAGAGAAGGCTTCGTTCCTTGCAACTGAACCCTTACGCAGCATTTGCTACTATAGAAAACACTCCATTCTCTTCCTTAAAACCTCCATCTCACAGTGGGAGCTCTCCTCTTGCTCTCTTCCCACCTTGCTCATTGCTCTTCCCACTGCTTCTTTCCCTCTGCCTTATCTTTCAAGTTATTTACCTGCACTCCAGCCTAGTTCATCTTTTCCCTTCCAGGACACAGGAGGCACTTGAATAAGTATGTGTTAAATGAATCAAAGAATGTCATGCTTCAAACTCCCCTTGGGAAATGTTATCCACATCCATAGCTTCCATACTTTCGTTGAACTGAATATCTAAATATCTATCCCTAACCTAAACTACTCACCTGAGCAACAAACCTGTACCTCTGTGAGCACCATTACGTCAATATGTTCATAACTAATCCTAGGATTCCTAATTAAACACAGCCAATTAATCACACACAAGTATCTCCTTTCGCTCGCCGATCTCTGCTCAATGATGGCGAAGGAATTGAAGGGAAAAAAAAAAGGTACAAATCCTCAAAGTCAAAGGCTCCTCCCATTTTTTCTTCACTCTACTTTGACTGTAGGTTCATACCAGCTTTTCTTATTATATAAGAGTATATAGGAGGGAAACAGAATATGGTTGTTAAGCTTGGATTGTGACATCTTGAGCTCTAATCCCTCTTCTGTTACTCAGTAGGTATAATGGCAGCATAACTTCTCTGTCTCAGTTTTTTTCGACTGTAAAATGGGGATAATAAAAGTAACTATCTCATAGGATTGTTGTGAGGATGAAGCGTTAGCGCATATAAAAGCACAGAATACTGTCGGGCATATAGAAAGGATTCAATACCTGTTTGCTATTGCAGTTAACAGTGACCTCCCTTCATTGTACCAAATCCAGTACCGAATGCTCTTTGCTGCTCTTCTCTCTCAAATAGCACTGGACAGAGTTCTCTACTCCCGCTTCTAGCACTTCTACTCGTGGTTTCTGTGACATCATACCCTACCGGCTTTCCGTCTACTCCACTGGCGGCTCCTTCTCAGGATCCATGCTGGCTGCTCAGTTTCTAAATACTGGAATACTCAGCCCTCCCTTTTTACTACTTAAACTCTTACTAGGCAACCTGTTATAGTCCCATGCTTTTACCGCCTACGTACTGATGTTGCTTAAATGTGTAGCTCCAATGCTGGCTCCCCTGGGGATCAGGCACAGATACCTCACTGCACTGCCACTGAAATGTTAAGATGGCACTGCAAACCTAACGGACCTCGGACAGAATTCGTAAGGACTCCCCTCTCCTCATCTCCACCCATATACCTATTTCTATCACATCTTCCAGTTTCTGTTATAGCTATCATTTCCCCAGTTGATCAGGCCTAAAAACTAGAAGTCATATCTCATTTTTCCTCCTTCCCTAACTTGACATCCAAATGTTAGCAGTCTTGTTAGCTCTACCTGCAAAATATATACCAAATCCACCTCTACTTTACACCGTGTCACCACTGCCATCTTAATCCAAACTATCGTGATTTCTTTCCTGGAGACTGCAAAATCCTCCCCATGAGTCTCCCTGCTTTGATTCTGTCTCCAACCAGCCAATTCCCTCACAGCAGCTGGAGGAGCTCAAACTATAAACCAGATCATATCAATTCTCTGCTTAACACCTTCCAGAGGCTTCCAATACAATTAGAATAAAATCTGAACTACTGAACCCAGGATTATATACGATCTGGCCTTGCCTGACTTCCCAACCTTCACTCCTACTGTTTTCCCCATCAGTATCTCCACTCCAGGCAAGCTGGCCTTTTTCAAACACACCAAATTCGTTTACGCCTTACAGCCTTTGTTCCCTCTGAGCAGGGTATCTCTTTCACCAGATTTGAGCAAGGCTAGCTCAGCGTACGTTACCACCTCAGAGAAGCCCATCCATCTTAAGGAGTGGGCCCTTCCCCTCCATCCCGTCACTGTTTAACCCAATGCCCTGTTTTATTTTCTTTAGAGTACTTACAGCCAAATAAATTATTTGCTTACAAGCTTAATATCTATTTCCTATCAATGCCATAGAAGATTCCCTGAGGGCAGCAAGGACCTTCTCTTATTCACAGCATCTAGAATACTAACTAGCACATAGTAGGTAGTCAATAAATATGTATTGAACCAATTTGAAGAAAATGAAAACAATAAATATGTATTGAAGTAATTTGAAGAAAATGAAAATAATGTACTTTTTACTTTTAGCATAGGAGTAAATGCAAGTTTACCCTAAGCACTGAGAAGTTAACTTATTTTTGGTATATCATCATTCAAGACTGGTATACTAACCAAAGTCAGTTATTATGTAAATCAGATATCACTAAACAAAAAGAATATTGATATATCTTATCAGAATTATCATATAAAAACAAACAAATCTGCATTTTTAGGTACTTTCACTTATCATGTTATAGCCCCATGATAAGTTTCTAAATTTGATAAGGTATTGAACACTAAAAACAATGAGGCAACTTCCAAATAAGGATCCATAAAGCCAGGACTCAAACACAGACTCCAGTCTACAACATTTGTGTTCTATCAGATTATGAATTTGCTGACATTATGAATTACCTAGATATTTTAGAGCAGTTCCAATCAACGTAATAGTAGACGTCAAAGAGATATTTTAAAAACCGCAACAGAAATTTCAAATGTTGTAATGTAGTTTGTAATGCCTAAAATATCAACTATATTGATTTTATGAAACAATTGATTGAGGTTAAAAACACTAACATACCTGGTAATCAGGTACGTGGATGGGGTTGAAGAAAACTGAGATTTTAATAAATGTGTTTGGTAGTGAAAATCTTTTAAAAGTGTTGCATTGGTAGAGCAAAACGACCTCACTAGCCCACCCACAGGATCAAGTCCAAATTCTAGAGCATACAGAGCCTTTTTACTCGGACCCCTGCTTCTCTCCCAGCTAGTTTTCACCACGCGTCCGTGAGTGCGGTCAACCTCATATCCATCTAGAAAATTCCTGCTTAACTTTTGCCAGCTCAAATATCACTTCCTCTTTGGAGCCTTTCTTAATCCCTTCACAAACTGAACTATCTCTTATCTATGTTCCCAGATGAACGCTGAACATAATTTTAAGCATAGCTTTTATAGCATTTATTCTGTTACATGTTTTCCTGGCTGGGCTGTAAATGTATGGTGATTAAAGAAATATATAATTTAAATTCCTAAATCAATATGTAAAACATCTGTCACAGTAAATGTTCAATTACCATTGGTCAATCTAATTAATTACCGATTGAATGCAAAGTCTTATTAGGATTATGGTTATAGCTAAAAGTTGCCTAAATGACTTAATCTACTGTGGGAAATGGAAAGTTTCTTGGATATAACTATATCTAAAATCCCCAGGAATGTAGACCTATGTACACTATGTTTTTTGCACACAAGTTTATTGCTACACTGGCAAATTCTACATTCTCTCTATATAGTAAGTCAATGTACTCAAGTACAATGATGATCTGTAAGATTCACTATATTTAAGAGGTCCTGAGAAAAATGGTCAGACCTCTAAATCTCACCAATATGTTGGCCCAACAAACCCTACTGACTCCTCACAAACTATTCTCTGCTTAGAATTTTCCCAGCTTTCTGACGACATGAATACCCTTCAAAGATTCTATTTCTGTTTCCTTGTGCTGATCAACACCACTGCAGGTTAATCAGAAGAAACTTGGCAGATAGGACTAAAAGAGCAGAAACATGAAATATATCCTAAATAGAAATCACTTTTAAATGAACTTACTGACTTTATATTGCCACAACAAACTTTCATTTCTTGATGATCCCCTAAAAAAAGATACAGATTTTTAAAATTTAATAAAAAGTAATGAGTGCTATTTTAATAGCAACCCTTAGAAATACTATCCTTAACATTTATTTAATATCTATAATCTCACCTTCAGTAAAATATCACTGAACATTAAAATATAATGCACTGATAATCCAATTTCGAAATTAACAACCTAATTATAATTAACATCTAAGTATTTGTACCAAGTACAGCAAAACACTATTAGTACCTCAAGATTACTAAATAACAATCTAAGATCCAGAGTACAAAATGACGTTTTGAAAATTTCCTTTAAAACCCTCATTTCCTTGCTACAAAACATGCCTCCAGTTAGTTCTTTAGAAGTATTTACATAGGGAAAAATATACCAAAAGCCATCAAACAAGACTATTTTTGATTACTCTAGGATTTTAACTCATTTAGATTCTTCTAAGAGTTATCTTCACCATGTAGTTTAGGAATGCTTGCTTGAACAATTTAATCTTATTATGTTCAAAAACATAAACAGAAATAACAAGAGTATGAAAGAACACAAGAAAACTTGTTGGTTTTATTGGTATCACAGTGGTTTTAACACAAACTAAATACAAACACAATTGTTAGATATTCAGTCACTTATCCTGCGAAATATGCCAAGATCAACCTTGAAGCCTTTATAAAACAGAAAATGTATAAAATATCTTCCTTAATTAACTCCAATGACTCTACATGTAAATGCAAATATTTGAACTTGTCAATCTCAACATCAAATGTTGAACTACCTGACTAAGCAGTAAAAAACAATTTCTGATTGTAAAATTCAATAGCTACAGGTAAAAGCACGCAGTGTCCCAAGCCTACTATCTCTGTATTCTGCACAGAGTTCCAAGGCAAAGATTGCTTCTGGCTTTATGAATTACCAGAGACGACGAGGACTTGTGCGGCTGACTTATCACAGGTCTTTTAGTCTTCTTTCCTGTTAGAGCCTTAGCTTCCTTGGGAGGAGGCATATGAATTGGTTTCCAGGGAACTGGATTATAAAAGGCTGGTTCTGGATAAGAATTTCCACTGTAAAAACCTAAAATTGTTTAAAAAAAAAATCAGAACAAAACAAAACAAGAAAAAAAGTCTTGCAATCAAAGAAACTGGTTATTTTTAAATTCCTAGAAAAATGTTAAAAAAATCTAAATGGCAAAAATATCATTGAGGAACCAATTTGACTCATTTAAAATGAACCCTCGAATATTTTCAAACAAGTAACACTTTTCAAATACAGTAAATATTGTAGGTAAAATTAATATGTAAATGATAATTCTAAGAGTCCAAAAAATATCTATATAAAAACTCATATAAAAATTTGACTAAGAAATTAGGTTTAGAATCCTTAAATTGAATAAAATCTTCGTTTTCTTAACTAAATCTGGGAAACCACTTGAGAACTAGTTTCCCCTAGTCAGACACTGAAATTTACAGAAAAAAATAAATTCACATTGCATAAGTAGCGAAAGTGAATCAAGATTTTTCCTTAGAATCACTGAAATTCTGTATTACTATCACTCAAATTTCTAAGATTCCGTATCACTGTAGTTATGATTACTAATTATGGAGTGTTCTTGTATAATGTATATGAAGTGTTTAATGAGTTGTGATTCCCAATATCTAATAATTCTGAAGGAGGAACATTTTGTAAATCATATTCAAATCCTCCAGTCACTATACACACATAAATTTATTTCATAATTTGTAAAAATGTTATGGGCATAAAGAATAGAGGCTTAAGAGCAGTAGAGCATTTGCAGACAAATATGATGCTTATTAGAATAAAACTCATTAAAAATGCAAAAATATTAATAGAATAACCCATTTTTTAGCAATGAACTTCTAGTCAATATGTATACTCCCACCTAAAGCTTTAACTTTTCTAACCAATTGTTTGGCTAAAACCACTGCTTATTACTCTTTTTTCAAATAAGACAGAAAAAAACTGAAGCAGGCCACGCTCAGTAGCTGTAACAGACAACCTCTGTGACATGTAGGAGAGACCTAAATCCTGACAGCAGGAACATGTCATTCAGACACTGGCAACCCACTTTGACTGCATGGATATGTCAACACACACTTCACCAAGACGGTCAAAACAAAGTCTGGAATATGTTCTATTGTGTGAACAAAACAGAATGGGAGTATTTTTAATAATAAATCACTTAAATAACTGAAGGCAGCTGTCAGCAAGGTATGAGCTTCCAACATGAAGTACAAAGAAAAACATGCACTACCATTTATAACGAGACCAAGCCCAAAGGCGGACCGGTTTTGTGTCTGGCTCACGTGCCATCTAGTATTCCACCCTGCAAAAACAACGTTGTCGAAGACAGTGGAAGCTCTGCCTCAGAGGGGGTTAGAAGAAGGTGAAGAAAAATAACCCCTTAAATATGTCCTGTTCAAGGCTTTAAAATTCAAGAAATGAAAGAAAATTGTTTCTTAGTGTAAGAAATCACTACTTTGCAGTTTTGCAACTATTGCCTTTGAAATATATCTGATTTATAGAGAATGACAATAAATTGGTTCTATCTCCACAGGAACATCATGTTATAATATAATCTTTCAGAAAATAGTAATTTGAAAGAAAAATTATTTTTACACATTTCTATTTCTGTCAAAAGGAAACATAATGTATAATATTTACTCCGGCAAGCCATATTTATGTAAGCCACATAACATAAAAACCAACCTGTAAGTTTTCCATTGGCATAACCATAGCTCTTCGCAGCTGGACGAGGTTTATTTTTTGCATTTTCCAACCATTCCTTAAACTTTTTTTCTGCTATTTCCTTTTTTTCCTGTAATTCAGCTTGCCGTTGTTTTTCTTTTTCCTTAAAATGACAAAACCAAAGATTCTCCAGAGATGTTCTGTAACTAAAAATTCTATTCAAATTCTACCGACTCTTTTCCCCAGTAGCTTTGCACCCCAATGGCTTACTGATGATGAATACTAAATCATATTTCTATAATTTGAGTGCAAAACTTAACATGATCAGAGATGTGATATGAAAGTGGCTGCCTCTAAACAAGACATCAAATCCAAGAAGAAAAAACCAATTTGCTGTTTTAAAACAGAATAATAATTTACAATAATGTAATGAAAGTACATCAAAAAATACTTAAAAGTATTAACAATAAAAAATATAAACCCAATTGAAAAAATATCAACAGGCTTATTAACGTTTCTCAACCTAAGAAAACCAAATGCATATTCATCTCTGAAGCTTAAACAGTATAACAAGCAGGGATAGCTTCATGTATTTATTTTATGCTAAGACAGCGCCAATTTTCTTTAGAAATATTTTATACAATACAGTTGGCACATGTGAACACCAAAGCCATGTCTTCTAAGGGCTCACTTTAATGAAAATACCTTTTCTTTCTTCTTCTTCTCACATTCTTCAGCATTTTTTTTCTTTAACCATTCTTGATATTTTCCTTTTGCTTTTTCTTGCAAATGTTCTTTCGCCAATTCCTTTGCTGCTTTTTCCTCCATTTCTTTATTAATTTTTTGTTCCCTCTCTTTTCTTTGCTTAAATAAAAATAAAGAATTGGAATTGGAATATCTGTAATTATCCTCATATGAGAAAGGAGTGTTACATACAGTAATTTTCTAAACTTCAGCTATTTCTTAGATGATAACACAGTGGTTGACACAATGTGGCTTATGACAATATGTAACATACCTGCAATGACCTGGTTAGTTTCAGTCTCCCAGCTCTAAGATTCCCAATGACACTAACAAAGCTCTTGTTCAGGAAAGTATACTCAGAGCCTCAGATAGTGCTGAATAAACAGCTGGTGCTCAGTAAAGATTTGTTGAGTAAACTAGTGAACAGAAATTACAACTTGTTACATTGTCCTGAATCATCATGTTTTTTAATGGATGTTTACCTCTAAAATAGAAGCCACGTGTGTACATATTTCCGGGACTGTTTGCCAATATGAATACGTGGATAAATCTTCACCATCAGTGAAGTTTTTGGAATTATGTAGGACAAACAAATAACATTTTGGCCCATTAAATACTGCTCTGAGGATACATACAGACAAATCTTTGGCTATGTAATTCTTGTAAGTCTTATATAGACACGAGGTTGGCAAACTATGGCCGGCAGGTCTATGGTCTACTCACCACCTGTATTTTTCAATAGTTGCACTGATATGTGGCCACAACAATTTATTTACAGATTTATTGTCCAGGGCTGCTTTTGCACCACAACAGCAAAGTTCAATAGTTGCAGCAGAGATTGTATGGCCTGTGATACTAAAATATTTATCTGGCTCTTTGTAGAAAAAATTTGACATGGACTATATAACTCAAATGGTTTTTCCTTCCTCATTCAAAAGATACTTTACCAACACAGCTAAATTCTAAATAACCAATGACATGGCTAGCTCTCTTTATCAAAGGTTTGGAAAATAATCTACAAGGCATAACGTGCATGCAATACAAATGCATATACATCATGCTTCGCAGAGCAAATAAGTATGAGCCAAGAAAAGAAATTCTTCCCTTGAAAGCATCTTCTTCTAGAATACTTTAATATACGCAATTCAGTTAACATCCAAGTAACAAACATCAGTTACATACAGTATATGTCCAGCTACACAGGAAAAGGCAGGTTTTAGAAATCAAAGTCCCGGAGCTGGCCCGGCGGCTCAGGCGGTTAGAGCTCCGTGCTCCTAACTCCGAAGGCTGCCGGTTCGATTCCCACATGGGCCAGTGGGCTCTCAACCACAAGGTTGCCAGTTCAATTCCTCGAGACCCGCAAGGATGATGGGCTCCGCACCCTGCAACTAAGATTTAACACGGCACCTTGAGCTGAGCTGCCTCCCAGATGGCTCAGTTGGTTGGAGCGCGGGCTCTCAATGACAGTTCAATTCCTCGAGTCACGCAAGGGATGGTGGGCAGTGCCCCCTTCAACTAAAATTGAACACGGCACCTTGAGCTGAGCTGCCGCTGAGCTCCTGGAGGGCTCAGTTGGTTGGAGCGCATCCTCTCAACCACAAGGTTGCCAGTTCGACTTCCACAAGGCACGGTGGGCTGCGACCCCTGCAACTAGCAACAGAGCTGAGCTGCGCCCTCCACAACTAAGACTGAAAGGACAACAACTTGACTTGGAAAAAAGTCCTGTAAGTACACACTGTTCCCCAGTAAAGTCCTGTTCCCCTTCCCCAATAAAATCCTTAAAAAAAAAAAAAAAAAAAAATCAAAGTCCAAGTCATTTCCCAAGATGCTATATCTACTTCTAGTTGGGCAGCCAGTAGCTGCAAAAAGGAATCCTTTCTTGCGGAGGACTCAATATCCATTGATTTTATCCACTGACTACTGGATTTTAATTACTTCATACTGTCAGAAAAATCTGCAAGATTATAAAGAATCTTGGAGTATTCTTGTTCAATCTCTGGCTGACTCATGAGACTCCATGGCTTCATCAACGGGAGTTAATCAGTCCCTACATTGTTTGAAATTATAACTAACATTTTTCCACTGCTAACTCTGCCTTTTACTACTCTATACACTTTATATGCATGTACTACATCAATTTATTCTTAGAACCGCAAAATGAAATAGATACTATTATAATCTTATCTTACAAATGAGGACACTAAGGCACAGAGAGATTAAGTAGTTTGCCTAAGGCCACATACATGGTAAGTGGCAGATCACTACAGATCATACAGGCACTGAAATGAGAGACTGTCAAAAACAATTTTATGCCAAAAAGTTCAATTTAAATATAATGTCAAAATTCCTTAAAATATACCACTTTCCAAAACTGATTCAAGAAGAAATTGAGTGTCTGAATAACCCTTTACTTGTGAAAACAATTCAGAATTAAAAACTTTTCCACAAAGAAAACTCTAGCCTCTCATTGCTTCACTGGTGGAATCTATCACACAATTAAGGAAGAAATACTACCAAGTAGTACCCAAATTATTTTAGAAAACAGAGAAAAAGAGACGCATCTAAGCCTGTTTTAAGAGCCCAGTATTACTCTGATATCAAAACTAGGCGTGGAAATTATATAATATCAGGAATAAGACAAGATAACTGCTCTCATCATCGAAAACATGAAAGACTTTGGGGTACATTTAATAACAAACGTGTAATATCCCCGTACCTTGAAAACTAAAAAAACATAATTCAGAGAAATTAAAGGTGACCTAGATAGAAATAAAAATCATGTTTATAGATCTAAAATGTGATATTAAGATGGCAATTTTCTCCAAAATGATCTATATAATTAATGCAATTCCAATGGTATCACAGGCACTATTCAACCAAGCATGACTTGGGAAACTGATAAGATGATTCTAAATTGTATATGGAAGGAGTAATTAAAACAATTTTGAAAAAGATGGAGGATTTATACTATCTGATTAGAAAAATTATAGAGCTATAGTAATAGGCTAGTGTGTGTGGTACAGGCATAGAATATAGAAATGGAACAGAAGAGAATCCAGAAATAAATCCGTATGCATATGGTCAATTGATTTTAAACAAGTGTCAAGGTAACTGAATAGGAAAAAGATTATCTTTTCAACAAATAGTGTTGGAACAATTGGATATCCAAATGCAAAAAAATGAACCTTGACCTTTAACTGAAACCAAACATTAAAATTAACTCAAAATATACATATAGGTAAAAGTTAAAGTGATAAAATTTCTAGAAGAAAACAATGAAGAATATTTTTACACCCTTGGCATATGCAAAAGTTTCTTAAATAACACACAAAACCAACAAACTATAAAAGAAAAAACTGAAATACGGATCTTCGTCAAAATTTAAAACCTCTGCTCTTTAAAAATACCACTAAAAAAATTAAATGGGAGGAAATATTTGAAATACATATATGTAACATGATTTAAATATATAAAAAAAACTCTTAAAACTTACTAATAAGACACAGAATCCTTCCACAAAATGGGCAAAAAATTAAACACAAAACAAACAAAACAAGAAAAGAGATGTAGAAATGCTTGCTAATGCTATGGACTGAACTGTGCGCCCCCCTCCCACATTCACATGTTGAGAAGCTATAACCCTCAAGGTGACTGTATGTGAAAACAGGACCTTTAACGAGGTAAGGAGGTAATTAAGGCCGTATGGGTGGGGTCCTAATCCAAACAGGACTGGTGTCCTTATAAGAGGAGAAAGACCTCAGGGATTCACCTGCACAGAGAAAAAGCCACATGGGCACCCTCACATGGAGACGGTATGGAGCGATGTCTGTCTGCAAGCCAAGGAGCGGCCTCAGAAGAAACCAAACCTTGCTCTGACACCTCCATTTTGGACTTCCAGCCTCCAAAACTCTTGAGAAAATTAGCTTCTGTTACTTACTACCCAGCCTGTGGTATTTCATTATGGCAACCCTGGTACTAATACAACAAATAAGCTTATAAAAAGTTGATAAATATCGTTAGATCTCAGGAAAATGAACGTGAAACAATGACACACCATGACACACTTACTAGAATGACTGAAAATGAAACAGATTGACAATATCAATTTGGTAAGGATGTGGTGCAATTGGAATTTTCATACAATAGTGGTGGAAATGTAAATGGTACAAACACTTTTAAAAAGTTTGGCAATTTCTTATAAAGTTAAACACATATTTACCACACAACCCAGCAATTCAGTTCCTAGGCATTTATCCAAGAGAAATGAAAACAAATGTCCACAAAAAGACTTGTACATAAGTTGTCATAGAATTTTATTCAGAATACCCCCAAACTGGAAACAACACAATTGTCCATCAACTAGTGAATGGATAAACAATTTGTGGAATTCTGTAGAATAGAATACTACTCAGCAATAGAAAGGAACAATCTTAATACATGAAATATCAGGGAATTTTTAAAACAAAAGAAGTCCAACAGAAAAGAATCCATATTCTATACTTTTATTTATGAGATTCTAGAAGAGGCAAATCTAACCTGTAGGGAGAGAAAGCTATTAATGGTTCCCTTGCGGGTGGGGAGCAGGGGCTGAACGTAAAGTGGCACGAGGGAGCTATGCAGGTGATGGAAATGTTCTGTATCTTGTGCTGTTGGTTATACAGGTACATAATTTTCCAGACTTCATCAAACTTATGATGAGTGTTCTTTATTGTTTTTCAATGAAAGTTGATTTCAAAACATCAGACAGGCTCTGTGAAAGACTTACAGTAGAGAAGAGAGAATGGAATGCCTTTAGTTAGCAAAAGAACAGAAGAAGCACTCAGAGAGAAGTGTTGAAAGAGTAGCCGGCCACTAAAGTGGCTTCAGATTTTCGGGCACTCCAGTTCTATATCACCCAGGGCACAACAATAAATCTTCCCTTTTTAAAGATGGTGCCCTAAGAGAAACTTTGTTTCTTGAAACTAAAGGAAAGTAACAAAACAACTGGCTACAGTTTCCAAATTTCTTCTCTGGTTCCTTCAATAGGACCTGGCGCATAGTAAAAGTGTTGAATGCAGGAATGGTGCACTGATAACAATGTTATCAATCATACACTTTGTTGATCTGAATTCATTTTTTTACATTAAAAAAATCAGTTCTACGTTTTGAGAATTAAAAATAATTTTATTTTTAAATAATTTAAAAAACAATGAAGGTAAGGCCCTTTTACAAAATGTGATAACATACTGCCAAAAACAAATCTAAAAAATGAATTAGTACGGCAACACAAATGTAAGAGTACCAGATGAGATAAGCCATTTATTTGAAACAGATTTAACAATTTACAGTCATAGTATAAGAAACTAGCTTTGCTAATGGATACATAAATTCTTTTTGTCTGATTTTTTGATAGAACACAGTGAAAATGACTTAGAGAAAATAGGCCACATATATAGCTAAAATGTGAATGAAGCTGGAGGCACAGAGGACCACACACCATGAAATGTAAACAGAGGAGAAAAAAAGCTAGATGCCAGACAGGAAGAGAAGAACCAGGAGAGCAGTCTTTACAAATAGAGGTAAATGTAACTAAGAGTGAAACAAGAAATCTGATAAGTTTTAAAGAAAAAAAAATTAGTGTAATCAATTATTCCTTAACATGCACAAGAGTTCTGCAGAATAAATAAACTTAATTTCTTAAGGTTCGTTTTTGAACTATTCTCAACTTTATGGAAATCTTGCTTTCAATAATTAGTGATTTATGTCAGGGCAAGCCATTTCCCTCCAAAAGAAAGAAATTTTTTCTCAAATAATTGGATTAGATCTACTGCCACTAATTAAAACAGAGAATATATCATCTCTTAGCAGTATCTTACATTCTTAGCCAAACAACAACTATGTTTGATTGGCATGGTAAAATGAGCTTAATGGAGTTCGAAGATAAGAAAGCTTTTAGAGGAGAGAGCATGCAATTCTGTACATGTGAAACTATTTTATTTTACAGTTATAATCTTCAAAAAAGTATCACTCAAAGTTTGGTAATGGTCACAGAGACTTACTTTGATTTTGGCATTTATTCACAAAGAATATTATGGGATGAGGTAAACTTAAAAATAATAATAATAATAATTTACTTCCGAAATAAAGAACAAATATATTTATGGTTATAACACACACGTCTAGCCCATTTCCTTTTTTTCCTTTTTTTTTTAATTTATTGGGGTGACAATTGTTAGTAAAATTACATAGATTTCAGGTGTACAATTCTGTGTTACATCATCTATAAATCCCATTGTGTGTTCACCACCCAGAGTCAGTTCTCCTTCCATCACCATATGTTTGATCCCCCTTACCCTCATCTCCCACCCCCCACCCCCCTTACCCTCTGGTAACCACTAGCCCATTTCCTTTTCACAATACCTGGATGAAGAAAACTGTGTCATCTTCAATTCACTGAAATGATTTACTAGATACTCTTATTAATACCATTGGGCATTAGATATAACAATACTTAGGGATAAAAATTTAGAATTAAAAATGAAAACCTTGCCGCCCTACAAGCTAAACATTTGACTAAATTCATCAAATTGGATTATAATAAAAGCAGTATCATTCTAAATATGTAAAAATCAAAACAATAAAGTGTTAGCATTTAAAAAATTTTTAATTTGTGATTCAATATAAAAATGTATTAAAATTGAAAGGAAGATAATACCATTCATTCATTCATTCATTCATTCCAATAGCAAATGCTTACTATATTATAAAGCATAATGCTAGATCTTGTAATGGATTAAAAAGTAATATAAAAAATAATTCCTACCTTTAGTAATCTTAAAATTACAATGGAAGTAAAGATATATGCATAAGTCTTTGGAAAAAGAACAAAAAAAGGAAAGATATATGCATAATATAAGATAGCAACAAAATACATACATATATATACATATGTGTATATATATGTATGTATTATATATATACACATATGTATATATACATATGTGTATATATGTATGTATGTATATATATAAAATACAAGCCAGTATATGACAAAGTAATAAAACTGAACAAGGGTTCAGAAAAGGAAAGAGTTTCTAGCATGCGATCAGAGAATGCTTCATGTAGGAAATGCTTTGAATTGGATAATAAAGAGAGAAAGGTAGGACGGAGGATATGATGAGATTCCATGCTGATGAAATATCACATAAATAAATAAGGAAGTGAAAACAAAACAAAAACGTTCTTATAATTTCTCATGAACACATATTCCCAGCAGTTGGAGAACACAGTCCGAAGCTCAAGATTTCTTTGAAATCTATTGTGTATCTTAAAAGTAACATGAAACTTATGTTCTATTCCATTAAATATCTGTGCTTGCTTTAACATAAAAATGACATTTTTCCTCTCAAAATTTTCCAGTGATCTAATACTCCCAGAAAATGGGCCATGATTATCCTGTGTGTGTGCTCCCAAGAATGCCAGTAAAAAGCAATAGCATAGAATGAAGGAACCACAGTGGAAGACATGGTTCAGAGAGCAAAGAGAAGGTCTTTAACCAGTTAGGCTAGAATTGTTAAAATGGTATTCAGAAGACAGTGAGGAATCATGAAAAACCTATTTTGAATTGGGGAATGACATTCGACTGTTTCAGCAAGATTAGGCTGGCTTGAACAGAGGATAGATTGATTCATTCAACAAGTATTTGGGGCAACTATTATGTGTCACGTACTGATCTAGCTGCTAGAGAACTGAACGAAAGAGGCAAAATATCCCTGCCCTTATGGAACTTACATTCCAGTATGAAAAAATAAACAAACAAACAAAAGGTTGTAAGATGTAATGAGACCAGATAGGAAGAGATCACAAATTGGAGAATGGACATTGCAAAGGAAAGGAGGGGATGACTATGAACAGAAGAATTCTGATTATGTGTAGGTGATTGAGATGACAACAATACTAATAACAGAAATCAAGGAGTTAGGAGAATGGTTCTATCAAAGGACAATGGGCAAAAATGGGTTGTTTCAGATTTGCAGGCTCAGAGGTGCGTGCTGATCTTACAGATGAAAACCCAAGACTCCAGGAAGTCAGGTCTCGATATGTATCTAGAGATACAGATTTCATGACTACCTGTAGCCACATATAAGTGGAAGCCACATGAGGGAAAAGGGAGAGAAGCAGAGAGCAAAGGGCAGAAGAAAGAGACTTCATAAATGTCCACGAGGGTAGGGGAAAAAAATCAGGTCAGAGAAGAAAGAATCTACGAGAAAATAAGAAAAACCTAGCTAATGAGGAATAATGGGAAGAACACTTCACAAGAGATATCAGTCAGTATGTGTGTGTCCATTTTTTTTTTCTTCTTACCTGTTCATTCTTTTTCTGAACCCATTCCTTGTGTTTTTCTTCAGCAATTATCTTTCTTTTTTCCCGTTCTTCCATTTCTTTTCTTTTTTCCAGCTGCTGACTTAATTCCTGTGAATTTTATTCAAACAAAAGGTAACATTTAATAGACATACTCAAATCACATATTTGAAAAAAGGCTGAGGTTAACCAAATTAAACATGAATATAGTTTCCTTTATAGAAAATATACCATTAGTGACAATAACTTACTTAAGTAACTAGTCTATGATGAAAAGAAAGCGTTGGTAAAAAGTATGTCATTTTTTAGAAATGCAAATAATTGCTTGGCAGCAAAACACTAGTTTCTTAGACTAAACTTCAGCTAAATTACCCTCATTGAAATCAACTTTCCCACACATAAATTTTGGCATCGCTGTACGCTACTGGCAGAGGCTCAAGGGAATTGAAACTTTTTTTACAGTTCTAAAAAGCCTCTAGATTCTTGAAGATAAAGGATAGGAACTAAATAATCCCTAAATTTAAAAATTTAACTCAGAGTCATACCAAAGAAGAAATGTACAGAAGCCATTCAATTTTCTTTAGAGAAAAAAAAGAATCTAAATTTTTCTTCACTGATTTTATAACTGCCAGAGTGTAAAACAAAACCACATTCATATCCCAGATTATTTAACTGCCTTGCTGTCACTCGAATCTACACGTTTGGGCATTTCCTTAGGAGAAAGAATGTGGAAGGTATGGCCAAATAAAACTACAAGCTGAATGCCACCACTCTGTCACTCATCAGTTAAATTACAGCATTAGTTGAGAATGCTGTTCCAACTAGACTCTTAGGACTCTACTACCATAATTACCGGTTGTTTTTCTTCTCTTTCCTTAGGTACTAATAATCAGATATTTTTATGTATCTTCCATTGGACCTCACTCCTCCCCAACCCTCCCTCTCCCAAAGATCTACCTACCTGCATATGAGTGGTACTGTGTTTCCCTGAAAATAAGACCTAGCCGGACCATCAACTCTAATGCATCTTTTGGAGCAAAAATTAATGTAAGACCCGGTCTTATTTTAATATAAGACTGGGTATAATATAATATAATACCGGGTCTCATATTAATTTTTGCTCCAAAAGACGCATTAGAACTACTTATCTGGGCTAGGTCTTATTTTCAGGGAAATAGAGTAGTGGGAAGGACCATTTTTCAACTTTCAGACAATTCCAGTGTGTTAAATGAAATGAAGATAAAACGTGACACCAGGAACTTATCTTTTGCACTTTAGAACAGCAAATGGCCGCAGGATACCTGTCTTCTACGACCTCTCATCCTAAAATTCTGCTGCATAGAAAATAACTGCTCTCACTCATTCAGAAAGTCTTCCAAAGTTTAAACACTATCCTCCTCCAAGCCCCCAGAGTAAAACAGCCATCTTGGTTTTAAAAAGATTCTTCCTTACCTCTGCAGTTGCTATTCCTTGATTATTCACTTACTACTTTTTTTATGGAGTGCCTACTATCAAGGTAGCATGAACTGAGAGATACAGGGATGAAATTCCAGAAGTCTCTGATCTAATCTCCTTCTAAATACACAAAAGAATTAAGTGCTACATTGTGAAGTTTTGTGTATAACAGGACTTCAGAAAATGGAAAAGAAGGAAAGAAAAGATGAGAGGAGAAACAGTGTGGACCAGGGTAGTCAGAAATGAGCACTGTAAGAGGAACAGTGAGGAACTGGCTTCACTAGAAGGGAGCGATTTGGGATGGTGGGTGGGCGGGTGGTAACTAGACAGAAAAAGGTCTTTTGAGACAGGCAGAGTAAATTGAACACTATGAAGCAGGAATACGTGGCAAAGGGATGATTTAGAACTCTTAATGATAAAGGTTAAGGACTGCATTAAAGGGATCAGAACTATTCTGAGGGAGACTGATTAGGAGGTTGACACAGTATATGAGTTGTAAAGGGAAGAAGTCTGGACTTGTGTCAGGAAACAAAAAGGGGGAATACGTGCATGTATGTATGCATGAGTGTGTGTGTGTGTGTGTGTGTGTGTGTGTGTGTGCAGGATAGATACAGATCTGACAACCATATACCTCAAATTTTCCTAAATAGTCCTAAATTTTATTTTTAAGAAAAGAAATCATTTAAATATACAACTAAAGATATGACTGATTATATTTATGTACCCCTTTAAGATTCTACATATAATTAAACTCAAAAATCAGCAAAAAAAAAAACCCAAAAAAACAAAATCAGAATTTGTGTTCCTATTTTATGGCTCACGAATTTTAGTTAATGTTGACATAAGAGTTAAAGGTAAAGGAAGGGTCAAAAGTACCTAGAAAATACTACCACTGACCCAGACAGTGCTCTAATCTCAGGATGTCTGTTCAAGTAATTTGCCACCCCAGAACATACATCACATTCTGAGACATAACCCTCCCTCCCAAGGCTGGCCCTCTTAGAATTTCCCACCCTGAATACGTCCATATGTTCGCCGCCAAGGCAAACCTCTCCCGGACACAGCTGCAGTCTTCTCTCACAAGGCCTACGTCGTCTTCTGGTACACCACTGAATTTCAACAGGATTAGAGCTATTTTCCAGAGTACACATTCGATTATGGAAAAGCAAAATCCAAAGAGGATCCTCAACAGCATTTTTATTTCAATAGCTTTTGTCGACTTTCAAAGAACTTTATACCTTCGAAGGTTAACAATCAGAAAAACGGACAGTTTTGAGTTTCACCAACTCCATATCCTACCCTATTCCCTCATTCAGGGCAAGATTGTGAAAAAAATAAAAGTATGGATTATTCACAAACTAGATATATTTTATAATTTAGAACAGATTGTACTAAAATGTTAAAGCAAATGTTAAAAATTAGAGTAAGCCAAAGGCCATAGGGAATTTAGGGTAGTCTGCTAAAGAATTTTTTTACATAATAAAAACCAAAATAAAATTTATACGACCTACAAAACCAATATGTTAGTTTTTCATGATACTGACATTTAACATTTATCATATTTATCATCTTAACAGTTACAAATGTAAAACAACATTGTCAGCGGATAATTTTGATGGGTTAAAATAATTTAACTCAATCTTACAGAGATATCTAAAACAAATCTAAATGTCTGTTGATAAAATCAAATTTATGAGAAGGAATAATCTTTTTAATGACCCAACTATCCTTTAAATCTTCTTTTAAGTTTTCAAGGAAGAAAGTAAGTCAGGTTAAATTCAAAATTAAACACTAAGTCTGAACCATTTAGTTCTAAAAATACATCTTGGTACTGTGGAAAAAAAACTTATTAAACTGGAAGTCGAAGGAACTAGGATCCAGTCCCAGCTTAGCCACTAACTGAAACCTTGGCAATGTTACTTTCTGACACTTATGTTTAATAGGGATCTGAGATGAATTGTTCCTTATGGCTAAAAATCTGTGCTTTTAATGATATGATTTGTAAACAAATTAGAGAATGCAATAAATAAGGACAGGAAAATAAAGGAAGCATGACTTAGAAAATAAAACAAAGAAAACGGCATGAAAAGAATGTGAATACCACATAGCTCAAAATAAGCTTTTATAAATAAAGTGAGTAGTTGGCCTACTTGTTATGATATCCCTGCCATGACTGAAACAGTAAGATTCATGCTGAAGTATTTTAATTGCTTCAGAGTTAAGTAATGACCTAGCCATAAGAAATGTCAAACTCCTAAATACACGGAAAGGTTTTAATCTTTCAACCAATTATACTCTGCTACATGCTCAATCAATGTGGTAGGGACTTGACGTTCATTACTTTAGTCTGTTCGCAAAACAAACCTTCAGTAGTTTATTATTTTCTCCTTTAACACATAACAACAACTAACTTTTACTCAGTGCTTCCTGTATACTACTACATTTGCTGATGCTCACTTAGTCCTCATGACAACACTATGAAGTAAATATAATTTTCCCTTTCATTGATAAAGAAATTGAGGTAGAAAGAGGTTAATGATTTGTCCAAGGTCCGAGTTTTGAATCTACAAAACTACAGCACAAGAATTTATTTTTTTACCCACTCTACTATTTCCTCTCTAACATCTGGCTTACAGATGGAGACTGAGGCTCAGAGAAGTTAAGTAACTTTCTCAAAGTCACAGAGTTAAAATGCCAAAGCTAAAATTTCAGCCTTGTTCAGCCCGGGCTCCCTTACGAATTTATTTAACTTCTTTTATTGTGTGCTGACTCTAAAAATGACCTGAAGTGATCTTCCTTTTCTTAATGTAACAAGTCATTTCTGGTGAGACTAGAGATAAAGTTAAGTACCATCAACTGAGTTCCACTTCACCATTGGCTCACTGGACTGTATCAACGTCTTCCAAACTGCGAGTCTAAAACCAATTTAATGGGTTATGACCAGCCTTAAAAAAAAAAAAAATAGAATACCAGGTTTTGCAAAAATTAAGATGTTATTCCAAATATGTATGTACGTGTGTGTGTGTGTGTATGTGTATCTGTGTGTGACATGAAGCAAAGTAAATTTCTCACTGTGAATAAATATTGTGAAAGCTACTGCACTAAGTAATGGAATTAGTAATGTTAAAACTTAAGGTTGAAGTAAGAGAAGTAAGAGTCTGGGGTCTTAATAATACACATTAATTCTGAAAATAAATGAAAACGCTGTAGGAGGTTATGAATAGCAATGATATCAATAGCCATAAAACACTACCACTCATCTTTATATGTTGTCTCATTTAATCCTCACAAAAATCCTGTGACACAGATGTTATTTTACATTTATTGTACAGATGAGTAAATTGAAAGAGGCATAAAAGTTTAACTAAGCCTGTCTGACATCAAACCATAAGGTCTTTCTCAGGACCTGTGCCCCTCTAAGAGGAAATAAATACCACTGTGCGCTTTGCCAGGAATAAATTTGTATTTGAGAACACAAAGTGTCCGGCAGCAGGGAAACAGCAGGATGTACTGGTGTCTACAATCATTTGAATCATGTCTGCCTCCTGAATATACGACTGCTTACCTGGTTAGAAACCCATCAAAGAAACAACGACTAATTTCAAAACTGATTATGAAAATTTATTCCAAGGATGATCTTGGAGGGCAAAGCTACAGTTCCAGGAATTTTTATGACAACACGGTTACCAACAGATTAGAATAAACTTAAATATACAACAACAGTGAACCCATTAACTACATTCTAATACATATTTAATACATTTTAAATGTATTTTAGTAATCTTAGCTAGCCATTTAAAAATGATGCTGTAAAAATATTTAATGACATGGAAATGTACCGGGGGTGCCAAAAAAATGTATACAAGTGGACCCTTTGGTCAGCGTTGCTCAAACAGTAGTTCACCGTCATCAGAAGTGTCTGGACGCTGATGGGAACCACTCTGAGCACCTCTTGTAAATGCAGAAGTCAAACGTGACTTGTATTCATCTTTTGTTATCGTTATATATTGAGTATTATAATTTTAATAGTTCTTTCCTTTCTTAAAATGTGTATACATTTTTTTGGCACCCTCTGTATTTTTCATAAAAATCTTAAAAAAAAAAAAAAAAACCTCTAAAAAATTTATAAAAAATAAAAACAAGAAGTATCCCCTTATCACTCAAATCTGTTTTCTGTGTTTGGATAATAGGGAGAATTCAGATAATGAGTCTGGATATTGGGGATGCCAAATTATCCAAATCTACTTGGCTGCTAGGTTCTAAAAAGCAAACAGTAAGAGTTCAAAAAATGAAGGATTCGTGTGAAAAGCTATCTCAAACTATGTTTTGAGTTTGGAGAGTGAGAGTTCACAGAGAAAACCACAAATGCAGAAATGTCCACAAACAAGGCAGAGAAGTACAGAGAAACTGAAAAACACAGATTGCCATCTCCCAGCACAAAATTACTCCAGGGCACATTGAGTGATATGGGGATAGATTCCTATCTCTATCTCAAATTTTTTTTTTCTCCTTTCTTAAAAATTTCACCAAGCATATGCAGTTGAATTTACTTTAGTTTAATGTACATAACAATGAAGCTCCATTGTATGTGCCTGTATATATACATTTGTACATACATAATTTTTTTAAATTTATAGAGAAGAAAATGTGGAAGGCTATATACGCCTCAATATTAACAATGGTTATCTTCAGGTGGTGAGATGAGAGATTTTAATTTTCTTAATTATACTTAGCTCTATTTTCGAAATGTTCTTATGGTAACCATGCATTGTTTCTATAATAAGAGTTGTTGAAATCAATAGAGCAAACTGACACAAACAAATGCAAAAACTTTGTTTTGAGGGATAACATTAACGTTTTAATTTCAACAGCATCTCTACTCTGTGACCTCATGGAGTGCATAAAAAGAATACTGTATAGTTTTACCTCTACAGCTTTCTGTTGCTGACGGTCACGTTCTTCTTTTTCTTTGCCAACAAACCACACTTCCCACGGTGTCAGGCTGCTTTCTGGTAAACGCACCTGTTTCTGTTCTTCTTGGTTATCTTTGGATTCAACCACACTATTACAAAAGAGAGGACATTACAGCACTTGTACTTGAAACTCTTTGGCTTAACAGTCAAAATCACTTAGTTATACAGTGAAAACAGAATTTAATAACATATTTAGAATCCTGATTTTTATAAGTACATATATATGAATGAATTATATAGAAATATACATTTGAAAAGTCATTAAAAGGAACTTTAGTATTTAAAGTAATTTATCCATCAAACTGCCTTGGAGTTCCTTCATCTTCTAAAATCACAGTATTTTAAAACCTACTGGGATAACCCACACCAGGTCCATTTGCCTCAATGAGAACAATTTTTTATTCTTAAAAATCTTACATCTGGATAACTAATTACAACACATGATCCAAATCATATCCTGGAGAAGATTCTTCCCTTTTCCTCACTTAAATATTTCAGGGGGGTAAAAAGGAGTGTGTGTATTTACAGAGAGAATGATAAAGCAAATGTGTTAATAACAATTAGTGATTCTGGGTGAAGGGTGAGCAGAAGTTCTTTAAACTCTCAACTTTTCTGTAAGTTTGAAATTGTTTTTTTTTTTTTTTTTTTTTTAAAGATTTTATTGGGGAAGGGGAACAGGACTTTATTGGGGAACACTGTGTACTTCCAGGCCTGTTTTCCAAGTCAAGTTGTTGTCCTTTCAATCTTAGTTGTGGAGGGTGCCATTCAGCTTCAAGTTGTTGTCCTTTCAGTCTTAGTTGTGTCGGGCGCAGCCCAGGTCCAGTTGCCGTTGCTAGTTGCAGGGGGCACAGCCCACCATCCCTTGCGGGAGTTGAACCGGCAACCTTGTGGTTGAGAGGATGCACTCCAACCAACTGAGCCATCCGGGAGCTCAGCGGCAGCTCAGCTCAAGGTGCCGTGTTCAATCTTAGTTGCAGGGGGCGGAGCCCACCATCCCTTGAAGGAGTGGAGGAATCGAACTGGCAACCTTGTGGTTGACAGCCCGTGCTCCAACCAACTGAGCCATCCGGGAGGCAGCTCAGCTCAAGGTGCCATGTTCAATCTTAGTTGCAGGGGGCGGAGCCCACCATCCCTTGCGGGACTTCAGGAATTGAACTGGCAACCTTGTGGTTGAGAGCCCACTGGCCCATGTGGGAATCGAACCGGCAGCCTTCGGAGTTAGGAACATGGAGCTCTAACCGCCTGAGCTACCGGGCCGGCCTGAAATTGTTTTGAAATAAAAAAAATTACAAAACAATATGGCCCTTGCATTCTTTTGAACACTTGGGTTGACTCCCTTTTGCCAATTCTTAGGGAGTGTGGACTCTCCAGTTCGGTTACCTCCTGCCATGGTTACCATCTCTACCAGGCACCTCTCTCAGTCTCTCTCTTCTGGGTACAGGGCAAAGTTACTACTCACTCACGCTAAAGAGAAGAGGGGAGAGGAAATACTCTAAGCAGGTAAGTAAACAAAGAACACAGGGGTTTAGCCGTACACAAGACTTAAAAACAGGAAAAGCTGAGCACCCATGGAAAGAAAGGCTGCTCAGGACCCAAGGCAGCTCTAGAGACGAGGTTATTAAAGACTCAGCTCCTCTGCACCCTTAGTCAAGCAACCAACCGCCTAACCCACTGCAATGCACAACTTTTTCTACTTCTACATCAGCTTTTTTTTTTTCCTGCTATTTCTCAATTCATCCATGGTCTGATGGAATTTTTATTCTAGTGGGAAAGAAACACTGTTGATGTGTTGTTTATTTCGTGTGTGTGTGTGCGTGTGTGTATGGTCCTTCTTGGTCTTGCATAACCACCTCATCTGTTCCCATAGTTTCAACTATCGCTAGATGCTAATCATGTGCACATCAGTCATTCCTGGCCATATCTTTCTCCTGAGCTCCAGGCTTTATTTCCAACCATCTGATAGAAAGCTCCATTTAAATATCAAACTCAATCAGTTCAAAACAAGTTTAACCGTCTTCCACCATCCACCCATTACTCTCCCTCCCTCCTCACCAGGAAAATGTTACTCCTCCTCGTATAACCCGATCTCAGTGAAGGGTACCACCACCTACCCAGGTAGCCACGCCAGGAACCTGGCCAGACCTTTGACTCCTCCGGCTCCTAGGCCACATCTGATGCGCCCGCCTCCCACACCCATATTATCACCTAATTATGTCTATTCCACTTCTTTCAATTTTCTCAAGCCATTCTCCTCTCCTGCAATCTTGCAACCACTGTCTGGTCATAACTGGCCTTTCCCCCTCCATTTCAAATCCTTATTCACAGTTACCAGACTCATCCTTCAAATGCATCCTGCTATCATGTCACTCCTCAGAGTTCTTCAGCGGCACCTCTGCCCACAAGATGACATCCAGACTCCACAGCCTGACGTCCATGAATTGGCCCTGCCTGTCTTCCAGTCACTCCTTTCACCAGTGGC
Organism: Rhinolophus ferrumequinum; assembly: GCF_004115265.2. Classification (NCBI taxonomy): domain Eukaryota; kingdom Metazoa; phylum Chordata; class Mammalia; order Chiroptera; family Rhinolophidae; genus Rhinolophus; species Rhinolophus ferrumequinum. The sequence goes on along the minus strand of NC_046294.1, from coordinate 29,100,759 downwards.
TGATGCGGACTCTACCTTTCACCCTTGAACTTACACAGATGCAGACTGCTGAATGCGCCGGGCCCCGTGCTCTGCAGTGCTGCCTCCAACTCTGAAATTCTGTCCTCCACCTCCACACACGGCCCATGTAAGAGCTTAGGTTTGTGAGCAAAATATTTGGGGTGAATCTCTACTTGCTTCTTTCGAGGGTATGGTTTTTCACCTCTTTAAGCTCCCATTTCTCATGTGTCAAATGGAGATAACAGTGGTGGCTACCTCAGTTACCCCTGGATGAGACAGTCCATGCTAAAGCACTGAGTACAGTTCCGGGCACGCAGTAACCATCTGGTACCTGTCCTTAGTAGTGGGAGTAGGAGTACAGCTAATTCCCACTCTCCCTTCAAGAGTCAACTCACGCATCATCTTTATTGCCTCATAGTGAAACCCTCTGCAAAAAATCTGGACTAAGCACCTTGGGCTTTCTGTCACTTGTCCATCTCTGCCACAGGCCGTGAATTCCTTACAGACAGAAAACATGTCTTGACTCATTCTTTATTTCAAGAGTCTAGCTTAGGGCCTAGAATATAGTAGACTCCTAACAAATGTTTGTTGAAAGAAGAAATTAGTGAGATTAGTATCTTTTAGAAAATAACATTTTAAATATTAAATTTCTTGCCTTAATATTTTTAACAAATACCATGTTTTCCCGAAAATAAGACCTAGCTGGACAATCAGCTCTAATGCATTTTTTGGAGCAAAAATTAATGTAAGATCTGGTATTATATTATATTATATTATATTATATTATATTATATTATATAAGACCCAGTCTTATTTTACTAGAAGATAATTTTTACTCCAAAAGACACAATAGAGCAGATTGTCCAGCTAGGTCTTATTTTCGGGGAAACACGGTGTGTCAAAATGTTTAGCATATATATTACTTCTCTGCCCATAATCAAGAGAGGCTTGATAAGCAGCTATTTATGACCAAGACATTTATTAAGACATGAGTTTCCTACTGGATAGAGTGATACAAAAAAACCCCAAACAAACAACAACAAAAACCAGGGTAAAGCTGAATAAACAGCAGGCCCAAAGCATATTATAAAAGACACCAGGAAAATACTTCTCATTATCTTGTCTGAAGTCAACTGTGAACTTCACGTCAGACCACTTGAAGGTTCATGCGTAATATCCTCTAAGCACAGCTCTATTTACACCTAAAATACCTTGAGCTCCTATCCATCAGGTACAGCTGATGCCCGAGTCTAGCTCAAAAAAGCCATATCCTGTGAGTATTGCCACAGCCAAGTCACCAGAGCAGGTGAAGGATGGATACAAGGTATAAAGTCCCAGGCAGCTTTAGGTTTGCTCCTCGGTCCAGAGAAGACGCTCATTACCCAGAACTATGGCTGGACTCTGATGACTCAGACAGTCTACTCTCCTCATGCCATCATCCGCAACTGTCCAGGGTACCAGCTTAAGGTTAGAAGTAGGGAGAAGTGAGAAGACTTTCTCAACACATATCTTTCCTGAAAAGAAGCGCTAGGTTTTCTAAAGCATTTGAAACAATCACTGCATCTGTCCTGTTCTCTCGGCAGTGGGAATAGGCATTCATTCAGCACAACAATTTATCGAGCACCAAATAAGCATCTCGCACTTGCCATACACCAGGTCTGGCAACTCCTACATTCTTTCCAGACTACATCCTACCTATTCCTTTGACTCACAGAGAATGAACTGCGATAAGGAAGGCAGCCTTGGTCCGGGATGCCACCAGCCCATCTGGGCTTTGGCTAAGAGGAGACATTAATCTTTCTGGCTCCTCTCCTGCTAAGCTCCATTTGGTCAGTGCTTTTGTTACTGGAAGCTAATGCAAGGTCTAGGTAGCTGAGACGTACTTTTGATAGCCATCATTCTAGGTTGCTACACTGTGTCTACAGCGTGTTGTTGATTAGACTCAGAAGGTATTGTCCAAAGCCTTCAAATTTATTTTAAAAATCTATGGGGCCAACTCAGTCCTGAAAAATTCCTACAAAGGCCCACATGAAAATGGACTCCTGAAAGTCTAATTTAACCATTAGTTCTATCAGATTGATCAGGGACCTGTTTCTTGTTGCTACAACCAGTCTGGACAAGTGGTTTGCTTAGTTACTCTCCCTGATCTCCATTCCCACCAGTGTACTTATTTTTACTTCTCATTCTTAAGAGACTCACTGTTGTAACTGTGTAGGAGCCACTTCAGATGGTTCCACATTCCCTTCACTTACTCTGGTTACAAATGCCTTATATGAAAGGGGCTATCTTGATGCTTACACACATGGGTCCTCTTGTCAGTAATTCTTAGATCTCCTGTACTATGTCTTATACAGATTGACAATCGGAAAATTGTAAAATGCTTTCTGAAGACGATGTAATAAGCCTACCCCAAAATGGACCTGCATTACTATGTCTGTTTCAGAAAAACATACTCCTGCAGACATAGGCCTTTTGCTACTATTTCTATATACCCAATAATATTAGACATCCAGTCTAGGGAAGAGACAACACTGATCAGTATAGTTTGCTACTAGGCCCAGTTCTGCTAATAACCAGGCATATGCCTCTGAATCAGACTTATTTGTGTTCTAAGCCAGTTTTATTACCTGTAATATGAGTGACTTGATCTAGGCTTGAATTCCATGAGTACAGGCCATGCTTATCTTGTTGATAGTCCTCAATAAGTAGATCCTTATGTGCCACAAACTAAATGTTTGCCGAATAAATAATTGTAGAAATAAATCACAATGGTTTGAATAATCTCTTTGGTTCTAATAGTCTTTGATTCAATGACTGTTAGTCTACTGTTAAGTAAGCGCTCAGATCAGACCCACAGTTGCCTCTGGAAGCTGAGGTTGACATTGCTAACCTCTGTGCTTCGGCTCCTTATTTATAACATAAAGAGTATGCTGCGTGCTACAACCTACTTCATTGGCAATCAGATTTTTTTCAAGTTATCTACAGGTAGTACTGAGGTGCAGCAAACCACATTTTGGTACCAAGGGTATGGACAAGAGTTCTGGTGTCCACAGACTTCTGAGTATTTATAAAACTCCTTAAATTGTAGCAAAATTTTGTGTTTGACACTATGTGCGTTTTTCTAGGGAGACTGTAGCAACATCCTAGTCTCAATTTAAGAATTTAAGAAAAAGGATTTAAGAATCATAGAAAATGTGAGGTCATTTGTAAGAACCGGCCCAGGACTCTCTGTGCAAAAAGGGGCAACACCTCAGGATACAGGTGCTTGCCCAGCCTGTGAGGCAGAAGACACGAGGGTGTTTGGCCGGCAGAAGAAGGGACGCAGAAAGGTCGAAGGAACCTTGAGAGGGGCTGTATCGGCCAGCGAGCGGCCTCGGGTTTACCTGGTGCGCCCCTGTAACTCCATTCCTCTCAGGCTCGCCCCCTTGGCCTCTGAATCACCGGCATTTTCGTCCACGTCTTCCTCAACTTCCCCGTCACCATCGTCGTCGTCCAACCGGAAGCTCGGGTGGCGGAGGGGAGACAACAGCGACAGGGTGGAAGTGCTGCAGCTCAGCGGCGGAGATGGCGAGCACGCCGCCACGGTCTCCAGCCCCTGCCCTCGGGTGCCCGCCATGGGGACGGAGAAGGAACCCGGGGAGGGCCGAGACCTGGCCCTGCAGTCGGGCAGGAACCGGCTGTCGGAAGCGGGGGAAGCAGCCCTCCACGGCCCCGCCGCCCACATCTAGCCCGCCAAGTTCAAACCGGCGGAGGGGTGGCGGGGACGTGCTCTCCCAGCAGGCCTCGCGAGCGCCGAGCCTGGCCTATCCGGGCCGGTTACCGACCCCGCGTTGCCATGGCGACGCGTGGAGTCAGCACGGGCTTTGTCCCCGGACTAGTGAGAGTGGCTTGCTCTGCGCCGGCCTCTCCCGGATGGCCCTACCTCCACCCGGCCAAAGGCTTCTGCGCCTCGGCTCACGGGCGAGGTCCCGCTCGGTGTTGACAACTTTAAGGGACTGTCCTTTGTTTGCTGGGGTGTTGCAGTTCATTTGGTACCTGAAATATGCTGTCACTGAATATAGCAGATACTTTTAAAGGGAAGGAGGCAAAAGCCAAAACTACCCTCATATCATTACCAGGTCAGGATGATAAGCACCAGTCGTGATTTCTATCAGCGCACAGCCATATTTTGTAAGGGCGGGGGGAGGGGCGTACTTTACCCAAGTTTACGGGTGTGTCCAAGAATTCACCGTTAATTTTTCAGTTTTTGGTTAGTACCTCGTTTGCCTGGTATCTTAAGGGAACTAGTTGTCCATACATGTAAATTTTGGGGCCTCTGAACCCTCCAGTGTGCTAGGACCTGTGCTTGGCATCACTGGATATAGATGATTAAGGTAAAAACACTGCACTTCCAAGTTCCTCGTTCTCGTGTGATGAAAAATCATATATTTTCTAATATTCATTTTATGAGGAAAGAAAAAATGTGGGATCTCAGAAGGAGCACTCTCAGGGATTGGGGATGGGCATGAGAGTGCCAAGGGAGAGGTGGTAGACAATAAATCTGGATGCTTTATTCATACGGACAAAACTGTATAGACTTCAAATTATTATGGCTTTTGTCCAGCTCGTAATGCATATTGCAGGTAGAAGTATCACAAAGTGAAAACTGCCAATGGCCAAAACAGCACACAAAATTTGTTATTGACCAAAGAGTGATACAAATCTTTGATGAAATTTAGAGCTGCAAAATGCAACACAGGAGAATTAAATATGGTAAAAATAGTAGCAACCAAGAGCAATTCACAAGGCAGAAGCTCTAATAAAATGACATGGTTAAACTATTTAAATGGATGCTAATTTTGTTAAAATTTTCAGTAAAAACAAAATGAAAATTGAAGAAAATAGGAGCAATTTAATAAAATTGATCAAGGAATAAAACTGGCTTAATGGCATTTTCATTCTATCCTCCAGTTATTCATTATCAGCATATCTGTTTAAAACCTTTTATGAGACTATCTCTAGAATCAACAAAAAAAACAGTATTGAAAGGGTCTGGCTACTTGAAGGCTTCAGAAGGTGGTACATTTGAGAGGCTATTCCCAACAGTCAGACCTGATATAACTGAAGCATAGTAGGAAAAAAAGACACAAGTTTTAGTATGAAAGGGACCTGGGTTTGAATCAGTAGTTTCCTTTGAAACCTGCTCACTAGGTTTCCTTAAACAAATAAGCTGTTTGGCCTTTCCAAGTCCTAACTTGCCCCTCTGTAAAATAGGGAAATAACCTACCTCCCAGTCATATGATCTCATTAATCCTCAAAGCTTCTAGCACAGGACCTAACAGAGAAAATGACTGATGATAAATTAATGTCACTTAAACTCCAAAACGTTTCCACTTTAACCTCTTGGTATGGGAATCTAAAATGTCATATACTTCTCTGCCTCCTTAAAAATTTTTACTAAACAAATTATGCCCTTTCCATGATGCCTCAATCAACATAATGACCAACTATGGTATTATGCTGTTACAACACTGGAGCTATGGAGGCGGAGGGGCATGGCACTGGTGCTGGTGCTTAAACATAATAGAGTCCTGTGGTCTCCTCTCTTACAGTGCTTTTTCATTATTGGAACTGAGAAGCCATAATCAAGTTTGGTAGAATTATATAAATGTATAAATAAGCTCAAAAGAGAAGCTCTCCCCTTAAGTTTTAAGGTATTGACTTAGTAACTGCACTTCTTACTACTCATTTATTTTCACTTTCATGGCATATTTGAGATCATATATATATATATATATATATATATATCATATATATATATATCATATATATATATATCATATATATATATATCATATATATATATATCATATATATATATATAGTTTTTTTTTGCTTTGCTGGCTTTGTGACCATGTGGAGTACAGAGTGAGTTTTGCTTAAAAATCTTTGTTACAAAAATAATGTCATTACTAGTTAGCCCTGTGGCAATACAGTGTGCAACTTAAGTTTATCCCTGGACATACTGAAACATTTACAAATGAAAACAACATGATGTCTTAGATTTGCTTCAAAACAATCTAAGGAGAAGAGGGATTGGAAGGGTTAGTGAATGGGATGAAGATGAAACAAGGTTAACCATGTGCTGTTGATAACTGCCAAAGTTGGGTGGGTGATGGGGACCAGGGTGAGGTGTGAAGTCTGAGGAAATGGGAGGGGAGGTGATTATATTATACTATTCTATTTTCTTTTGGGAATTCCAAACCTATACTCAAGTTTAAAACAAATGAACAAGAACAAACAAAAACTGTGTCTCCGATTCAGAGAAACTGGGTACTGGTATAGGTTCTGATTTGCTATGTAACTCAGGTATTCACTGAAGTTTCATTAAGCCCTCTATTTTCTCATCTGTAAAACGAGGGTTTGATGTTATTTCTAAGAATTTGGACAATTGACTAAATTTAGTATCATGCAGGTTTCTTAACTATTTGCTTTTAAATACTTAATTGATGGTATTCTCTTAAATTTCACAATTTGTTTTCCGTTAGTATGGTAAAATCTTCTAAATTTCAGCAGTGTTCTTCCAACATTTCTTCTAACACTCTTCACTTAAAAATATTTCACTTTAATTTACTTTAACACTAAGTAAATTCATTATTATACCAAGTTATATATTAAGGCAGAACAGATTGCTTTCTAGAAACTTTAATAATTCAAAACATTGTGTACAATATTGTTTCCAGCCATATGTATAGCTCAGTTTATACATCTGCTATTCTATTTTTAAATGAATGAAAAGTTTTCAGTAACGTAAATTTTGAAGAAAAAACTTTACCTAGTATATTTACCAAGTTATGATTTAATATTCATCAATGTGTAAATATACAAACATGATAGCAATTTTAAACACTTGTGAATAGTTGGCCTTACAAAATTACAACACACTGTAAATAAACCCCTCCCACATTTTATACAAACTACATGATTTTGATATACAAAGATTCTGTTTTTATTATACTGACAATGTACAACCAAGACTATTTACAATGCAAAAAAGTATATAAACCACAATTTAACATTCTGCTACTGGCAGCCACTATAGTTTAGGAGGTAGCTTTAATTAAACAAAATGAACAGAAGCCACATTTCCCAACCTGTGTTCTAAAAATAATTTACATAAGATAAAAATTCATTATATGCACAGTATATACAGTTTAATTATTAAACTGCAATCTAGCTTCATGTTTTTAGTATATCCTGAATAACTAATATGGCAGTGGGTTTGCTATTGATTTAGCATATTGTTCAAAAAACATACTGAACATTTATAACTTTAAGACTCCACATAGTGATATGTCAAAAGTCCATAGATGAGAATCAAGTAAAACTTAAAAACTTTTTTAAAGACATAGACCTAAGCTTTATTCCTTTTCTTCTTCTTTTTTCTTAATGATACATTTGTCTTGTCTCACAAGAACACAGTATCTGAACTGTTGCATTGGCTCTTTTGTAAATTACAGTAAGGGGAAAAGGTATGGAAACTTCCATGAAATAGCACAAGTTCAGGAGAATCAGCTCACTAAGAAATAAATGTAAGTGCATTGTGTCATAATTACTCCCAATTTCTTACAATCAAATGCAATTATTCACCACAGTTTACTTTCCGTAAAATCAAAACTGTAAGTAGATAACATACCAACAAAATTGGAACATATCAGTAGAACCAATGATATCAGGAAGTCTTTATTAATGGAAACATTATATGGAGCCTCAGATACTAGTAAAATCCCATATTAGTAGTTTAGCCAGATCTACTAACCTCACACAGCAATCAGCCCTTTACTTTTTCCTAGCAGTGTGGTCACAAAACACTAAGGGAAAAAATGACTGCGATCACACCCAGGCAATGTAAAATGACTGAAAACAAATGTCCAGCTAGTCTTTTAAAATCTAACAGTTGTTAATATTGTTTTAAAAACATCTTCAGGTTTTTGATTTATAAATCACTTCAACAAATTTATGATTCTATTGTGTCAAAGATGGAAACAAAATGCTATAAGGTAAAGCCGACATATACTCTCACTGTCCTACCTGGGAGACAATCCCTTTTTTGGCTCTGCAGTAAGTTGTCCTGAGATTAATGATCAAATATTAGGTAAAATTAGCCAAGAATTTTTCTTCAGTTTTAGAAAATCACATTTTAAAATATTCTTAAAAAAATATTAACAGCTGTTTTTATCTTGTGCTTAATTCAGAAACAGGTAAAATTTTGCTTCTTATGGATCAGAAAAAATTTAATGTTATAATGCTATCACATACATAAAATCTTTTCAACTTACAGACTTGTTCCAAATAGACCACACATTATTTGGACACTGTATTTTTCACCATTTGATAGTTTAGGCACTTGTTCTTTGACAATGTCTGGTTTAAGAAAGAAACTGCCACCTTCTCCTTTTTCTAAGTGATACCAGGCAGTAATCACAGAAGTGCTTCCCAGATGAAAAAAATCAGACCAGGGTTCACTCTATAAACACTGTGATTTGGGTGGACGGGGGAAATAGTCCCAAATGTTATTTCAGTCTTTAACTCTTGGGAGATTGTAAGCGTAGCGCACCAAAGGGAATCCTCGGCTCTGATAGAAGCAGGCTCGCCCACAGGCCTGCACCTGGTCAGAACTGTCCGAGACGAAAGAGTCTTCCTCATCTGCGTAATCAGAGTGGGCTGACTGCGTGCCACAGTCGGACCAATAGCCATCTGGTCTTTGGCAAGAACCCACTGCCAGTGCAGGGCAGCTGTGCGATTTTATTAAGTGTTTGCACGACACAGGCTTCGTCAAAAGAAATGACTCGCAACAGTCACACACAGTCAGGTTCCCCTGCAAGTGGGAATACATGCCACAGTCGTAGTAGAAATCCTGTTCCACACAACCAGCTTGGCTACTGATAGAAACTGAAACCGATCCACTTTTCTTGGTAATGTGCCGCTTCAGTAACTTCCAGTCTTCTTTAAACTTTGGGTTGAAGAAAACATACAGGACTGGATTCAGGCAAGCAGGCAATGGGAAAAATATCAGAGTAACAGACTTCATTATTTCAGGGCTGATCGAGATGGCAGTGATCAACGGCGCAAATGAGAAAAATGCAACAGGGCAGAAAAAAATGCAGTTGGTGAAGATGAGCCAAGCAACATGCTTAATCATGCCACAATGGGAGTTCTCGGAAAGGTCCTCTTTTTCCAAGTTGCAGTAAAGTTTAGTGTAGATAATGGCCATCAATAAAAATGCTAGTGAGTTTAACAGCACCAAGGTTACAGTAAATCCTAACGATGGTGTTTCTCCCGTGGGAAAGGGCAAGCACAGGGGGGATGCAGAGTATTCCCCTCCGTGGAAAAGTGGGAAACAGCCTGCCACGGCAGCACCCACAAAAGCAAAAAGGGCAGCAACTCGGAACTGTTTGAGATGATTGCTTTTCCCATTTTTCATTATCTCTTTCGCAGATAAGCTTCTTTCGACAGCTGCTAACATCAATAAAAAGATGGCGCTTTCTGAGGAGAAAACGGCAAGAAACCCAGCTATCTTGCAGCCACTGCCAATCTCCCACCAAATGCCAAATTCAGCAAATCTGCCCCAGGACACAGCATCCAGAAAAGTTAAGATGCCAGTATAGGCTCCCATGACTAAGTTAGACACAGCAATCAGGCCTATAAACAATTTGGAGGAAGGCAGTAATGTACAAGATGCAAATGTTGTTAAAATGACAAGCAGGTTGAAAAAAAATGCAACCAAGAAAATGAACCACACAGTTAGACGGATCATCCAACTTCCCAATAAATATTCACAGGGCTTAAAAGCACCTAAAATGAAAAAGAGAGAAATAAAAGACAATGTAGAAAGCATCACATTCCATATGATATGGGTCAAGAGAGACACTAAAGATAGTTAATCTAGAATTACATCTGCTACCAAACTGAATTGAACCAAGTTGAAAAGATATTTCTTAGATATTTCAGTCATTGAACTAGGCTGTTTTAAAAATAACTGACTTTATTTTTTATTAAATATTTGGTAGAGCCATACAGTGATATTTAAAAGACAAATTTCACTTTTTCGTATACCTCCGTTAATATACATAGCACAGTGTCTAGCACATAAAAGGTTCTTGCTATACCAAGGGTTTGGAATTGATAAACTAGAACTTGATTAGGGTTCATAGTTTGCTGCTCTTTTCCTGTTTTTTTTTTTTTTTTTTTTTAACAGGACTTTATTGGGGAACAGTTTGTACTTCTGGGACTTTTCCAAGTCAAGTTGTTGTCTTTTCAATCTTAGTTGTGGAGGGCGCAGCTCAGCTCCAGGTCCAGCTGCCATTGTTAGTTACAGGGGGCACAGCCCACCATCCCTTGCTGGAGTCAAACCGGCAACCTTTGGGTGGAGAGCCCACGTTCCAACCTACTGAGCCATCTGGCGACCCAGGAGATGAGCAGCAGCTCACTGACTTCATTCTAGTTGGCGGAGGGCGCAGCTCGCTGGACCATGTGGGAATCGAACCGGCAACCCTGTTGCCCAGAGCTCGCGCTCTAACCAACTGAGCCACCCGCCCGCCCCACTCTTTTTCTTGAGAAAGCAATATACAACTCTATCTATTTTCTCACTTGTGGATAATAATGCCTGTTTCATAGAGTTGTGTAGCATAGGTAAAATTACATACATAAGGCAGCCAAGCAGGCTACTGGATACACAGCTGTACTTAATAAAGATGAGGTCCTTCTTCCTTCCTAATCCTAGTATACTTTATAATAATGCATACACATATTTTTTACACGTTTCTTATAGCTTTAAAAGGCAATCTAATGAAGCACGTTAAGATAAGTGTAATTATCCCCATTTTTCATCCAGAGAAACTGACATTTCAAAGTGTTTGATTGACCTGACACAGGTTATTCAGTAAGACAGTATAGGGAGAACTAAACGACTCTAATGTTAAGTATTCATACAAAGCTATATCCAGTAAAACCCTGCATAACTTAAAACTAGGATTGCAAGAACTAATTTAGTAGCTGAATTGTAAGTTTCAGTAACTGACTTTGAGATGCTAGTTGCATCACAAATGACAACTGCTTTATTTAAAAATTAGTAAAGAAAAACAAAATGTTGCCTTCAAAGCACAAGAAAACTGTGTATTACCACTGCCTGCAAGAACAGGTTCTGATTTATCTTTCTGAAATGTCATGAAGTTTCATACATCCCATAAAGCATTTTAATCAATGAGATATTCATAGACCTAACAAGCCAGGTCTGCCCATTTATATCCATCTAACTCCCAAATAACACAGGAAACTTCTAAAAATCATTTTTAATTAATCAATTTTTTAAAGTTTTCCCCTCATGGAAGTGTTAAGAAGCTTTCACCTTTGTCTCTGTACCTGAACTCATTCTTCTTCAAAGAAGATTAGCTCAGCTGACCTGGGAGAAAGGGACACCCTTTGGGAAGTGTTTGACTAGTGGGTGGAGTTCCTTTCCCTCAAAGGCCTGGGAAGCAGACCCCATCCAGTCTCTGTCTTTGGAAACCAGCTGCCTCCTCCGGTTCTGACAGAAGGATCCTGCTCTCCTCCACTTCTGCTCCTGAGTCAGCAGGCATGTGACATCAGTGTCTGTGCGTTAATATAACTGAATGAGGGAGGCAGGCCTTCCATACTGTAGCCTGGGGAGATGAGCTCGGATCAACTTTCCTTCTGGTTGACCCCCAAGGTTTAAATTCAGTGTAGAGGAAATGGAATTTCTGCATGTTCAGGTCTAATTTCCCCTTTAATAAAGCCGCCCCCTTCCCATTGTGTTGTCAGTTTCTTATGTACATTTTCCATCACCAGAATCTCAGGGGGGCAAAGTGAACGAGGTGCATCCCTTAACTTCCAACAATTAATATAAAAACTGTTAGGTTAGTGCAAAAGTAGCTGCGGTTTTTGCAACTATTTTTAACATTTTAAACTGCAATTACTTTTGCACCAGCCTAATTGATAAATTGCATACACATAAATGATTCTTGCCAACTCTTTTTTTTTTCCCCCTTTCTTCCGCCTACCGCCTACTCCCACTCCAGTTTAAGCTGTTGTTTCTCAGTCTAGTTGTGTAGGACACAACTCCCTGGCCCATGCTGGTATTATGAGCCTTGCGCTCCCTCCAGAGACAGCACTTAGCAGCCTGCGGCAGCTCATGCCAACCTCCTGCTGCTCATGGCAGCCCAGCTCCAGGTAGAGCTGTTGTTCACAATCTTAGTTGTAAAGGGCGCAGCTCACTGGCCCATGCGGTAATCAAACCGGCAACGGCGGCGTAATTCTATTCACTCATCTGGTCACTTGAAGTTTCTCAACACAAGGTACTGTGCTAAGTATTAACAGAATACAAACACTGTCCCTCGAGAAGCTCACAATTCAGCAGTAATCATTATAGAATCATAATATATGATTCTGAGTTATCATTATGTCCAGATCATCTTGTGTCGATATACTAAAAAAAGGAACCTACTTTATTGAACACAATTTAGCCAATTATTTAATTTTTCCTTTTCTAGTAAAATTCTAAATCCATCTTTTCTGATAGATTAGGCAGAACACAGTATAGTCACAATGGTCAGTTCAGTAACTTTCCCAAGTCTACTCGGTTCAATGAAATAAAATAAAATACAACAAAAAGGAAAAGTTGCATTAAAAAAAAAAAAGCACTAAAAATCCTTATAGACCAATAAGTTACTTATAGACATTGTCCTAAAGTTAAAGGCTCATTAAGAACATACCTCTCTATCTTTAATGTGCATAGCCCTCATCTGGGGAGCTGGTTAACACATACTCACTAGGTCTGGACAGGACATTCTGCAAAAAAATGCCTAAGTCTCTCATACACACACCACACTTGAGTCTGAAAGCCTTGTGAGATCATCTAATCCTAACTGTACTACAGAAATCACATCTATTCCCAGAAGTTTTAGAGATATTTGCCCAATGTTTGTTTAAAGCAAGAAACTGCAGCAAGATGTATTGAGCATACCTGTGGAGGGTGTGCAGTGGATAATTATTTGACTGTGTTCTTCATTGTCAGCACTGCCAGTGACACCTGCCGCATCAGCAGGACCTGAATGGAAAACACCAAACGGGGTTTAAACTCAAGCCTTACGCCATTCAAAAGTACCCGAGTTTCCTGCAATCGTCTCTCACAGGCACCATGGAAGTTTGGCCTGTATGAGGCTTGATAACGTATTAGAGATAGCAGTAACACAGTAAATACTGATCCTCCACCCACTAATTATAACAATGTTATAAAGAAGTGTTCTATTTTAAAAAATACATCACTTGCCTTTATCCTTGGCTACACTGTGGTCTTGGAGGCTCTTATCTTCTGTGTTTGAATGTGCATAAGAGTCACAACCCCAAAATGCACAGCACTGATAAGCATATGGTACAGATAAAGACCTGGAAAAAAATTGTAACATCTACACTGAATGACAACTTCACAGACTTGCTCTTGTTTTGTAAAAATTATTTTAATCTTTGAAAACCTCAGTCTAAGAAAGACATGACTGTTACATGCTTTAAGCTAGTCATTATCCTCTCCAGGCCTCAGTTTCCTCATTTGTGAAAAAAGCTCTGGCATCAGATGACATTACAAGCTTCTCCATTTATGTAAGATAAGCTTTTAAAAAACTGGATTTAAATCGAACCATATTTAAATTTAATAGCAATACTATAATTTAAAATAAAATCTTATCAGGTTCCTTTTATAAATGAAAAACCACACTCAATTTATTGTATAAAACTGATATAGGTTCATTCAAAATTAATGTCTCAAGTCACTTGTACCTTTACACCATGAAATAAATTTACTTTGTTCAGACATATAGTGAAAATATTTATTCTCTTCCCCCACAATAATATTCCCAAGCCCTCTCTACTGTATCTAATGAGGTCCCCACACTAACTCTAATGTCTCTATGAAGTATTATAGCACTGTATCAATAGGTTCACACTTCTGTGGTTTCTACCACCTTGCTTCTAATGACCAATCCACTGTATAAAAAATCATTCTGATGAGTAACTATATTATCTCTTTCACAGCATCAAGGGCTCCAATTCATGTTGTCAAAAACGATGGACTAATGCTCGTGTTCTATTTTCTACCAAATCTCTCAGGACTGAGGTAGAAAACACCCTTAAAGTATAGCCTCCCAGAAAATCTGGGAAGCACAGCAAAAAACTAGCACACTCTATAATTTGGGAGCCTAACAGAACTTCAACAAAAAAGAAACATAAGCAAAAACACACCTGAGATTAACAAAGTCTTTTGCTGATAAGGCTTCTTTCAGCTGGAAGTTGCCCACCAATTTTAGTTGATTTAACCCATTTAGGCCTTCCGTAGGAAATGAAGTTAATTCATTGAAACTTATATCCCTAAAATGTAAATGAGACTTCAAATTAACTCCTAAGATGCAAATCACATAAAAACATTTATACATGTGTTAATGTCATAAATATTAGAGTTCCAAAAAGTTTAGGTGTGCTAAAATGACAGATCTAGCATTCGTCTTGCCAACTTAGAAGCTGTTACTATACCAATGCAGCTTAGCATTTATACAGGGAACAACTAAGCAGAAAAATAATTTGATAGGTCAGTGCTAAAACACAAGTTTCTGTAGACTACTCATTACTTTCCTGATATTATTGCATAAAGTCATCAACTTACAGGTTAGTTATTGACCCAAGCTTGGCAAAAGCTCTGTCGTGAATTTTATGGATCAGGTTTCTACTCAGATCTCTGCAATTATAAGAACAGCATGTTAATCTTTTCAAATAAACTCAAATCGCAATTACTTTGACTATACTTTAGAGTCTGAGGTAGTCACAATATCCCTGATAACAAAGATCTTTAATCTTATCCAACAACATTTTTTATGTTGAATGCCTCTCCTTCACAAAAATCTATTTCTTGGAATGTGTTCCATGTAGTAGCAATTCTAGTTGGCATCTGTTTCAAAACAGTTGTGAATTTTCTCTACCTTATCATTCTGGTACCAGTTTAAAACCATAAATGATATGATATAACCTTTAGTACTATTAACCAGGTGAGGAAAAGCTCAGCTCCTGAAAAAGCTGAAAATCAAAACAGGTTTCATATTATTTGCCTTCTCAAAGGTTAGTGATAATGCCCTGAGGGAAGACAAATAATCAATAAGCAAACAAGAACATTCCAGAAGGGCTTCAGATATCCTTTTTTTTTTTCCCAAGCAGGAAATAAAAACCGTATCAACACCAGAGCCATACTATACTCAAGAATGCACCCTGAGGAATTCTCACATTACAGAAATAATAAAACAGAAATAATCTGCAACCAACCACACTTACAGAGAGCCTTTATGGAAATTTAGAGATTGGATAAATTCATTTCATGACACATCTCCTAGATAACAGGAAACCAAGACAAATGTGGTTCTAAATCATGAAAAGGCCAGCTTTTCACTGTTGTTGCTTATCCTTATCGGCGCTCTAGAAGTGATGGCAGCTGGAAGCCAGCCTTCCTCACTACAGCTCAGACCCATAGTAAGCCTGTCAGCAAGGAGGAAAGACCTAGCAACCCAACCACCCATAAAATGTTTGCTAATAGAATGCATCTCACATTTCCTACTGGGGATCTACTGAAAAACCGGATTCAATATATGTAATTTCACTTCATTGTCAATTTTTCAAATGTGTCCTGTATTTTAAAAAATGTTCACTGATTTAGTGATTTGTGTGTTCTGCACTAAAGTTCTAGGAAGGTAGTGACAAGGTTTGCTTTAGTCACCTCTATATGCCCAAGTGCTTAATAGAGTACTTGGCACAAATACACACTCAAATACAAATACTTTTTTTTAAATGAGTGCTTCTGCTGCCTATTAGCTATATTTGTCATGATAGATACCCCTGGGCAGGGGTCAGCAAACTTTCTCTGTAGAAAGCCAGATAGTAAATATTTTTCACCTCCGGGGGTCATATGGTCTCTACTGCAAATATTCAACTCTGCCCCAGTATGGTGAAATCAGCTTTAGACCACACTTAACAAAAAAGGCATGGCTGTGTTCTAATAAAACTTAATTTACAAAAACAGGGGACGGGCTGGACCTGGCCCATAATTACACTTTGCCTACTCCAGCCCTAATGGATTAGCAAACCTCACTATTATGGCTTGAAAACAAACAAGCTGCACCTCTCAGGTTATACACATTACACTTTTTCACTCACCAACGTATCATATCAGAAATTCACTAAGGTAAAAAATACTGAAAGTACATTATTTGTGAAGTACCATGTGGTGGTACAGTTTCAATAATATTTACACATAGTAAATCATACCTTTAAGTATATTTATTAAAATGGGAATTGTACTGATACATTTAATTTATAGCTTGACAAAAATTTTACTTATCTCTAATAATCATAGAGAAACTTACAGAATCCTTAGGGATATCAGGCCTTGAAAAGTACCTTCTTTTATTTGGTGGATCTGATTACGTTGCAAAGAACTAAAAGAAGAAGAAAAAGGAGGGGAGAGAAAATTATTTTCTATTTTAAAACAGAATATTTCTTAATTAAACTTTTTTCTAAGTTTAAATACTCATTCGTAAGTGTTCAACCATATTTAGGCCAGGAGCAGAAACCTTATCTTAAAAGCCATCTTGTCTCGATCCTGTCTTGCTTTATCTCCTCGGGGCCTGGGCGACCTGGGGCCAGGGTATGAGCTAGAGGCTTGGTCATGCCCTGAAACCCTTTGTCAACGAAAACCCCCTGAAGCACTGAAGGGGGAATAGCCTCGCTTACCCCCTCCTATAACACTCCATACCCCTCTTTGCTAGGGGAGGTTATGGTCTTTTCTAGCCTGACCTCCCGCAGCTCAAACATGCCAAATAAATTCTAATAGACCAATCTTGGTCTCCCGCGACTCATTCCTCTGGCCATGCCTAACAATAAGTAACATCGATTAATCTTGTAAAAGTAAAGGGAATGACTATTTCCTCATCTATAAGATGAAATGGTTAGTCTACTTAGTATCCCATCCCCAATTATACTGGAGTATATGTACATTATCTAAATTCCTTATCAACATCACTCAGGAAGGAGAGCAGGAAGACAACACAGGGACAACGGATCCAAGACGACACAACCATACCAAATACCATAGACATAGAAAGAAAGTTAGAGGAAGGAGAAGATCAAAAATGGGGGAATTAATGCCTCTCTCTCTCCCCCCCACCCCCATCAACCTCCATCAGAGCTGCCCTATGAAGAAGGTACACAGTGAATATCCATGTCTGGTTTCCCTCAACAGCCAGGACCAGTTTCTGTTTGTCTTTTGTTTGTACACACTGCCCTCCCCACATAGTGTCTCATAGAATGCCTGACATGTAGGTGCCTAATAAATGCTGGTTGCATGAGCACCCAGGCACAATTGGACATTTATTCATAGGAGTGCATAATTATATGATTCTCTAATTCCTTAATATTAAAGCCATTTGTATAAAATAGGAAATGCTCAGTGAATTAATATATCACAGCAAAATAAAAGAGTAAGTCAAGGAACAACTTACATCTCTTCCAGAGCATGGCAACCATTAAAGCTTGGAAGGTCTTTTATATTGTTGTAAGACAAGTCCCTAAAACACAATAGAAATTAACAAATTAATGTTATGCTATCAGAAAACTACATTAAAAGAGTTGTACTCAGAATCATTAAAAGCAACACTAAGATCTATAAGAAAGATATGAATAAGAAAACCAACTATAAACAGGCTTCAGATTTGCAAACTTCAAGTACACAATGTTGAGTATAGACAACGTAAAATATTTTAAAGGATTAAGTATGTAAAATTAAAAATATAAAAATAGAATACAGAAAATATATAAAAATTATCTTGAACTGGTCAAGTTAATGGGCTTTTTTAATTTATATTTTTTGTAATATTGTTTACACCATCAATAATTTCTATGTTGTTTAACTAAAAAGCTTTAAGAGAAATGGTATGCATGCTCACATTTTAAAAAACATTTCTATTAAATCAAATATTGGGACTACTTAACTCCCAGTTAATCCCACTGCAGTTTTTTCTCAGTGGTAATCTTCACGTTTGACACTCCATGACACCATTTAATTACTTCCTTAATCAATCATTTACTTATTTTGTTACCATCTCTTTCCACCGAATACTTATTAACAACTCAGTAACTTAATTATTTGCTCTTGTAACATTTTTACATCCTTTATTTACTTTTAATTTCTTAGTTTAAAGTTTTTGGACAGCTCCATGCTTAGTTGGTTCCCGATCCAAGAAAGATTTGGCCTCTGCTTAGGTTATGGATGAAAGAGCAGAATACAGAGAGTTAACACCCTTGAGGAAACTAGAGTAAGGACTCAGAGTCAGGGTGAGGAAAAAAAATATCAAAGAAGAACCTAGCTTGGTTTTACTTGGTTCAAAGTAAAGTCACAAGATGTATGATATATACATAACCCTAAAATCAAATTCAAATGCACATTACCTACCCCAAGGGGTTATTAAAAAAGGCCACTCATTTGAAGAGAACAAATAAGAAATAATTATACTTTAAAATCACCAAATAAAAATAGTTCATTAAAAATAAAACTCAGCATGTATGAAGTACATTTTTAAAAAAAGGTATAAGAAGGGATGAAAAATCCAACTTACAAAATTCTAAGCATCTTTTGTTCTTGGCACAAATTACTGGATATACTGCTTATCTTTGTACCTGTCAAGGTCCTGTGGGAAAACATTGTTCATGTAAGAAATGATTCAAGCTGAGATGGTAAACAAACTGTTATTCTCATATAGAAAAATAAATGCTCACATATCCGCTTACGGCCTAGAGTCTATGTATCCCACTACATAATTACCCCCTAAAATTAGGCAGGTGGGAAGATAAATTAACCCTTGATGCTGGTATCATTTTCATAGTAATGTAGAAAAGCTCGTGACACTAGATATTAATATTGTCCAGACAATAAGCTTTTCTCAGATGGACCAACAGAAAACCACTAACCCACAGTCACAGCCTGACCACAATTACCTGCAAGTTCTGTCTCTCCCCACCTCACCCAAAACATTTGAAACCAACTTGGCATCTTGCCCCCAAACCTTATTTCTGTCTTTTCTTCCATCAACCTGACTCAATGTTCTCCACTTTTCTCTTATGTCCCTCCCTTTATTCCCATCTGCAGTCAATTCTTTCTTTCTCTGTAGTGTCTCCAGCATCTGACCCTCTCTCTCCATTTTCCCTGCACTATACAGATCAAAGGCGAAATGATGTACAATGGGTAAAAGAATCTCAGACAGGCCATATGGAAGAACTCCAGTGATGGACCACTAAAGACACAGAACTCTCATGTTTAAATGTGTTTGTTTAGCCAGGTGGATTATTCCCATGGCCTCCTCACCAATCTTCCTACCTCTTCGAGGGCTGATCAAACAATATGGTGAATGCTTAAATTTAAAAAAATTATTACAGTAAAAGACAAACTGCCATTACTCCCCTCAAAATACAACTTCCCCTCATTTTGAACACACTTATGCCATCGTTCTTGCCACTTTCTGAAGTAGTTCTAGAAGTCCTCTTTCATGAGTGTCTTTAGTTTCACTGTCATGGCTACCTCAATGTCCGAAATTGATTCAAAACATTTACCTTTCCTGGTCATTTTGTCGTTGGGGACAATCCAGAAATTGCATGGTGCCAAATTTGGTGAATATGGTGGATGAGGACACATCATAATGTTTTTATTTAACGATACAGAAATTGTATCAGAAGCCATGTGTGACATGAAGCCTTTCCATTGTGATCAAAACATATAGTGAATGCTGCTGCCAAGTGCCATCCAACGGATAGGCAGAGATCTTCAATATGGGACGTGGCACAGCATGTTGAACCTTAGTAGTGACAGTGTGTAACAAGTTTCAACTTATTCAGTGTAGTCAGCCGGGTGTGAGCTACGGTTGAGAGAAGGTGTGTTTTAAAGTGTGCTGTAAATCATCCTCCATCATGACAGCACCCCGTGTCACACATCGTTTCTGGTATATGGCAATTTTTGTCCAATAAAAATATTATGGTGTGTTCTCATCCACATTATTCACCGGATCTGGCACCATGCAACTTCTACCTCTTCCCCAAAGTCAAAATGATTCAGGACATTGAGGCAGCCACAACAGTGCAACTAAAGGCACTCATGAAAGAGGACTTCCAGAACTGCTTCAGAAAGTGGCAAGAATGATGGGATAAGTGTGTTTGAAGGGGATTAATGGCAATGTGTCTTTTACTGTAACAACTTTTTTTATTTAAACATTCACCGTATGGTTTGATCACACCTCATGGTCTTTCTTATCCTCCTCACACCATGTGCTCCATTGTTCTCAAACCTCCAACTCTGTTAAGATTCAAATTTAAACTCCTTATCTCAGTGCTCCCCAACTTCTTTTTTCTTACATCTTGGCACATATGAAACTGGAGACCCTGGCCACCTCAGCCCCTCCCCCCCATGGCTGTCTCAAGGGCTGAGGTCATCCAGATCTTGGGTGCACACTTAACCCATTCACACACCACCAACTGGGAAGCTTTACCATACCCAATGTTCAATGTTCAAGGCTTGCCACTTTAAAATTGCACCCAATGCACCCAATTTTCCAAATTTCTCTATACCACTCCCCATTCCATAATAAACACACAAATCTAGCTATATTTGGTCACCTGTATACGATTCTTAAGTATCTTTTCAGTATTCCCTATTTTACTAAATTCCGCCTTTCTAAATAAAAGACACAGCTCTGAGAAACCTGACAGTATTCAATTTTGAAACATTTCACCTACTCCATGAAGCATTTTCTGATGATCTAACATTTATTGCTCTACTTCTGAACTCCTAAGTCACTGCTTCTCATTTAGCACTTACTGCCTTATATTTTCAATGACTTTCTCAGCTCTTAACCCCACATACTAGGCTCTACTTTACCTGAGCTGACTGACCCCAAACCCAATATATCCATCACCATGTACGATATTCACAAAGGGAGGTTGTTAGAATCAACATAAAGTCTTCAGCATCACCAAAAAGCATTGGCAGGCCAACGTTATCTTTACATAACCCCTCTTCAAAGGGCCACACTTACAGACTCTCCAGGTGGACAGTTCCGGTTAGATTGGGGAATTGCTGCACCATGGTTGCACCACGAATGACTCTTTAAGAAAATGGGAGAGAAAAAGTAATTTAAAATGAAAAATTTTCACAGCTAATATCTGCATTTTATTTTCTAAGCAGCTTAAATTTATAGTACTCTTAGACCTAAAAATAAAATTGTTTTCATTTCGTGGTTGTACCTGAAAGTGTGATAATTTGGCCAAGTGTTCATAGAAATAAAAACTACCATAAATTTTCAGAACTGTCCTTTGGACTTCTCCCAAGGAGCAGAAAAGATTTTGTTTTCTGGAGCTACAATAATAAAGTCTAGTTTTCCTTTAAAACAATTGTATAAATATTCAGGTTTGTTTTCAAATTTGTATAATACTTACAAGGAATGCAGATCAGATAAATTGTGAAATGCTGAGTTTCCCACAAAAGATAGAGGATTATCATACAAATGTCTGTAAAAGTGCCAAAAGATAAATAAATAAATAAATCAAAGTTTTCATATGTTCACAAGCACTCCAAAACTAAATCTATGTTCACAAATTCTATCTATCTAAAAGCCTGAATTTTCATTCTTTCAGATGTTTGGTTGGCATCGTATAGACATAACTGTACATGGCTATATATTAGAAGAAACTTTTAAAACTACTTACATAGTTCTTAAAAGTGGATTACCATCAAATGCTCCATCAGGGATAACAGAAATAGAATTACTATGAAATAACCTAAAAGGGTAGGAGAAAAATATTTTGAAATGCATATCCCCTTGTAAAACAAGTTAAAACCCAAATATCTACTATTATTCGGTATTATATAGCATATAACCGATAACTACATGAGAACTTCAAAAATGTGGGGAAACTGAATTTTTAATTCTATCTTATCTTTTTCAGGACCACAGACAGTTCTTTTTAAACCCACAGCTTAGCCTGTTATCCATCAGGTGTCTCATATTCACTTAGCTGTACCTTCATCATCAAACAACTTTAGACGACCAGAATCAGAAGGTGTTCTAAGCCCCAAATCTATCTCCTGCATTTAGTCTTTAAGCAATGCACCTTAGAGTTTTAGCTGTCATCTCATGACACACAATCCCTGTTATGCCATATACATTCCTATTTTTGCCCTTGACAAATCCAACTTCTAAAATACTCCCCTATCCCTTTTATCTATTTAAATATTTCCATTCATTCAAGTCCAGTCAAATTGCTTCTCTTTAGTGATGCCTTTTCCAATCTCACCAAGCCTCGATAAAGTCTTTTTCTGGAATGAGTTATTTATCCTCTTCACTCAGCACTTATTTCTACCTAGAAACTATCTGCCTGCCTTATATGGCCAGCTTCCCCAATGGGACTAAAAGACTATACACTCCGACAAAGCAGAGACTGTACGTTATTGCTTTGGTTTCACCAGAACCAGCCTGATACAGCAATCTATGCACAGAATTGTTCGTGCTAGCTAACATATTCCCAGGTGTGTGATCATGTGTTGTGTTTTGTGGTACATGTAATGGAACAAAGATGTTCTAAAAATCTGATTGTTGCAACATTAAGTGAGGAATTCTAGGGATTTTAAAGCATAAATAGAGGAAAACAATACTCACAGCTCTTTTAGGCTTGGAAGGGCTTTAATAGCCTGAGGAAATTCCCCCAAGTTATTATAATTCAAGTCCCTAGGAAAAAAAAATGGGGAAACTATGTAAGAATATTGAAGAGTGGTCTCAATTTGTAAGGCATTTTGATACAAACTATTTTTTTAAAAACCTCATCCTCTGGATGGTAATCTTTCTTTACCAACTATATTACCATTCAGAACCCTGTAGGACTTTAATTGAATTTACACCTTATCTTAGAATACCGAATGGGAAAAAAAAATCATAATTCTCCTATGATGTTAATTTTAAAAGTTCAAAGAACTCTCAGAATCACATATTACTGGTACATTAAGTAAACAAATCACCTGAATGGCATTTCTCAGGAAATTTACCATAAAATTGAATTTACTGAATATCCATTTATAAGTGACAATAGCCTGCAACAGAGGTTTCCATTTGGGGTTTTGAGTGGCTTCCTGAAATTCTGGCATCGGGGCAGCAAACCTCAGTCCTACCATCAGCAGAATGACCAGAGATAGATTTGAATAAGGAGAAGGACCAGGATGGGTTCACACAATTATTGTCCTCTAATAAATATGTTATGAACTGTAGAAATTGTTAACAGTCAGTCATTAGGAGAGAGAAAAACCAGAGATCTGTACTAAAAAGTCTTAATTCTGAGTATGTTTAAATTTTAATTCTTTTAACCTAAAAAGCATGTTTGCACATGATCAGCATGGTTGATTTCAGAATGAGAGTAAAACAAGTTCAAATGCTCAGCTCCTGAGACACCTATTTTGTTCTCCTGTTCTACATAGAAAGAAAAGTGGCTGATAAAAATTTCACCAGGAAGAAGAGGTTTAATTTTAATATAATTGGAATAGTATACATGGTCTAGGATCAGAAGACCCATTCAGGTCTCCTGTTATACTGGTATTTACATACTTAGAAAAAAAGAACTGAGTTTGGAACCATCTTCTTTAAGAATTTCAACTTTCAAATATCCACTGATGTTAACCATCTTTTAGTTGTTTAGACAGAAAAGTGGGTTCACAGAGTACTAGAAGATTTTCAGTCTTCTCAGTAACTGACAGTTAACCAGAAAAGTCAGTAAAACAAAATATTACAAACCATAAGCATTTCAATCAGATGTTACTCGTCCATCTAATTGGGACAGTCTCTGAATCATTTACTACCACAAAGGCAAATATTATGTCTTGGAATAAAGGCAACTAATATAAACTAAAACAACAAAACTAAAGATCCTACTCTCGAGTACACATAGCTGCACAATGTCTTTTGTTCATACACTGGTGCAATGTACAATTGAAACACGCAGAATTCCAAAATACTTTAACTAGCAGAAACAACAAAAATATCCTAAGCAAAATGAAAAACTTCATTTAGCAATATGAAAACAAACACAGTATTCAAACCCACTGTTAACAATTTAGCAAGGCAATTTAAATCATGGGGAAAAAAAATTTTTTTTTCCAGAATTAACTTCATAAAGTTCAAAAGTTAACTGTGTATCATTCATTCCAACAAAACCAAAATTTTTGAAAATGTATACAGGTTGGCAAATTAAGCTGCTTTTTATGTGTATACTTTTGAAAGCAATCTCAAGTTCAAACTTGTGTGCCATTTTTAACCATAAACTTAGATTGGTAGACATAACTGTGTTATTTGATAGCAAAATTTAGTCATTAAAGCACATTAATAATGAACTGAACTCAAGACCATTATTTTTTTCCTTTTCCTGCAATGAAATACAAAACTACACCATCAACATCACAACGTGATCATCCAAAACATGAATAAACTTACAAGGTCTCCAGGTTGTCTAGTCCATCAAAACAGTGTCGACCCAGGCTTTTAATTTTATTGTTATGAAGATGCCTATGGAAAAAAGCATCAAAATGATTTTTACATCACCCAATAGCAACTGTTATGTTTCATACATCTAAATTGGTATGGCTTAAAGCTATGGTGCAGTTCAACATTTCAACACTTGACTAATGGAAAACAAAGAGCACGGGGTAGTTACGTCTTCATATACCCTTTACAGACAGATTCACTGGACAGAATACCAGTGAAGAAGGAAAATATCTCTAGTGGAAAGAGGGTACACATAGTAAAGTTTCCTTTTTATTCGCCCTTATCAAAACAAGTTTTGATGAGCTTTTACTTATACGAAGTGAAACTCGGATGAGTTCTCATATGCGGAAGGAGGGGAAATGACCTGGGAAGTCAGTGTACATGGAGAATCAGCAACAGATTTGAAATTTAGAAAAGCCATTTTATTATGTCCAAGTTTTCAAAGATTAGAAACACCAAAAATCATATACTCCTTGAATAGACAAGTTGTTAAACACATAAAATATCACTAAAACTTTTCTGTGAGCATCTCAAAATGATTCTGTTTCTTTTAACATTGGATACACTGCTGATACACAAGCAAAAGCTGTAACAAGCATTTGCTAAATGACCCAATTTCTTCTCATGGTTACAAATGGCCACATATTTTAAAGAGATTCAACAGTTATCATCAGAGATTAATTTTTTAAATTATCCTATTTTGTGCTTTTAAAAGTCATCGCATTTCATTTTCTAAAAGAGGCAGCTCCCTCAAATCCTAGCTTTTCATGAAGCATCATCAGTGAGGTATTTTCATAATAGTTTGTCACCAGAAACCCGTTTTTGTCCCCAAGTCAACACAAATATATGCTAGTAGAAGGGGAGGATACTTACAGGACCACCAGGCTTGACAGGTTGTTAAATGCAAAGTCGGGGATGCTGGAGATTTTGTTGAGAGCCAAGGTCAACGCCTGCAGAGTGGGCAGGTTGCTGAGGGGATGCACAGGCACCTCTGTCAGGCTGTTGTCATCCAGCCACAGATGTCGTAACTGAGCAAGCCCCTCGAAACTGTCCTCGGGGACTGAGGTAATGTGGTTGGCATCTAAACGCCTGACAGAGACAGAAACAACCACGCTCAATAACAAATTCTAGCAGAATGAGTCAATCCAAGTCACACAACTCTCCAAGTTTTCAAAGCAAAAAGGAGTTATAAACATGACCAGGGCTGTAACATCCTGATAGCTTTAATTTCACTACAAGTTCTCATAAAAAAAATCTAACAACTTTTCCAAACCAGGGTATGGAAGGCAGTTCTTTCCTTTCCTTCATAACAAAGGAATGAATCTAAATCTGAATCCTTCAAGAATCTTTGGCTTAAAGTAACTTTAGAGCAGAAAGATGTTGAAAGAAAGAAAACCCTCACAAAGCTCAAGCTGGAATTTTATGTTTTATGTCTAAAAAAGAAATAGAATATATTTATCGAAAATACAGAAAAACAAGACACTAAACTGAGCTAAAGCTACTCTACTGACAATTTTACATTATTTAATATCTAATATTTGATGTTAAATTTAATTGCTATTCTGACCTGGAACCCAAGGGAAAAAATAAGAAAATATTTTTAAAATCTTTTTTACAGCAACAAACCATTTCAATAGATTATTAACAATCCTTATTACCACCAGCCAAGTTGAAAATGTAGTTGTCATGTAGTGGCAAAGCAACATTCTCTCTTCTCTTAGCACTAAGTGCTTTTTAAAAAATTAGTTTGTCAAAATTAACAGTTATTAAGAACAGGCCAACTGTCCATAGAAAAAGTTAAACAGTTTCTCTGATCAGTGTTATTGTGGCTTTCAAGCTTCTTTAATTTTTCCAAATTTTTTTTAATTAAGGACACCTCACTAATAGGATTACTCATACTTAAAATTAAGTCCCCTTCTGAAAATATGAAAAACTAAGTTCTAAGTGCTGTTATTGTTGGCACAACCAGGCCTAATTGTTGGACTAATAGCTTTTCCAACACAAAGACAATCTGATATTTATATGATAAAGGATAGTATGCGCCAGGCAGGTCACAACTTTCTTCAAAAACCCCTTGTTGACGTATCTTCATTACTTCAATTCACACCTGACAGACTTGGACCTCTGGGTGAAAATTAGGGAACAATAACAACAACAACAACAACAAATCCACTGGTGAAAAGTCAAAATGACAGCATATTTTTAAAGAAATTGAGTTTGACAGGTTTCAAGTTCAGGAAATTCTTTTTGTGCCTCCCATTTCTTTATGCTGCTCCGACTTCAGATTCTGCCATCATTGCCCCTTTCTTTACCCTCCAGACAAAACTCAGCTAACCTCCCCAGTCCCAGGAGCAGCCTCCCGCCCAGAGGCAGATTAGCAAGGGTTGAAGACCCTTGGTCATGGTGAGAATCTGATGGAAGTTTTCTTTTAGCTAAAGTTGAGATAACCAACTGAAAGGGCACTAAAAATGGGAGCGCTCGGAAACTGAGCAGTTGTTGCCCAAGAAGCCACTTAGAAACAAACTTTTTTAGGCTTGTTTATTCCTTGGGCTCTCTCGAATCTACCCCTGAGAAGAGACAGGCATCCTTTACAGTACAGACTTGCAAAGTCCGGGCTACGGAGCTGCTTAGCTAGCAGATTCGGTGGCATGAGGAGATAGGAGAGTGTGCGCGTGCACGTACACACATACACACACAGACACACACACACAAACACTTCACAATCTCAAGGAACTTCCACTTAGAGAGACATTGAACATATTATCACACAATTAAACATATAATGTAACTAAATAGTACAATTAAATTCTACTTGCAGCTAATTTAATTATCTGCAATTCATTCAACACATCTATATGGAACCTCTTGTCAGGCACAACAGATAAAATGGTGAGGCCTGTCCTCAGGAGATTGACATTCTAGTGGTGGTGATACACAATATGATAAACACCTTTACAAATGATTATAGAGTCCTTGAAAAATGCTATGAAGTGCATAGGGTCCTGAGATAAAGAGGAATAGAAGTTAAGAGTCAGGGTAGCTATTTAAAATACACTGATCAGGAAAAACATCTCCAAGAAGTTGCTATCTAAAGTGAGATCCAGAGAAGGAGCAAGAGAGAGTAAGAGCAAGTGGCAGAGGGAGCTGGGCAAGGAGTGTTAGAGTCCAAAGAAATACCCAGGCCAGATTCAGTGGCAGAAACTGGCTCGGTGTGGTCTCAGCATCTCCCAGAAAGTCAGTGATTAGTACACGGGAGGGTGGGGAAGGCTGACAGAGACACAGAGGGGAATGCAAACAGGGACCAGATTATGTGGACCCTGTAGGCCAGGTAAGGGGTTTGGACTGTATTCTAAGTACAAAGTAAAGTCCCTGTCTGGTTTCTCAATGCTAGAGCAGTTTAAAAGTTAAAATTGCTTATGTTATCATACTGATGATAATGTACAAAAGTAAGTTCATATTCAACAAAATTATGAGCGATGTCCCCTCACATGCACACAGAAATCCCCACTGAAATGTTTCACTGAGATGTGGTAAATACCCTAATTAGGAAAGTGGTCAGTACCTTTTTAACCTAAATCCAGTATTACTATACACACCTTTTATGCTCCTACAGAATTCTGTGCCATCTGCCATCAAAGAAAAGGGATAGCCTGAACTTACATCAAGGTGAGTTTGGAGCTAAGAGCGTAATGAAACTAACTCTCTTCTAGGCAAACTAAAACCAATAAATGCACAGACACAATTTCCTCTGTACTAAAAATGTCCCCAAATGTAAAGTCACACATGAGAGATCAAAAGGAGGAACTTTGGGAAAATGGAACCCTGAAATAAGAAGTTAAATGAGAAAAAGGATTTGTGGTGACTCCAATGGTTAATCCTTATACCTCAATTCACATGTGGGTGTTGGTGGCACACCCATCAATATAAAGGGTTGCACTCACACTGAGATTAATGTGTCACAGAGAACCTGTCTTAGAGCTAGGGCTTTGTATCAGTGACCTACATTATTAATATTCATCCTAATAGACAAAGAAAGTACTATAATTGATTCATTTAGCAAATGCAGTAAATGGCATCAGATACCTCACAAAATAGGAGATGGTATGGGCTTGGGTAAGGTATTCTACCATTTAAACTCTACACAACTATTATTTTATTTAAGTGCATTTTAGTGGTTAAAAGGTTAACACCTAATTCCCTTTACTATTTGTCTTTAAAATATGCATCTATTCCCTATTCTCAAAATCCTTTTTACATCTTACTGAGACTCACATACTTTTTTATGTCTTGCCTTAAAGGAAGTTATTATTACCAGATAATTCCATTAATATATGCAGGTATTTATTGATGAATGTCTACATATGCTACCAACAAACACCTATTCTGTGTAATCAAAAGCTCTCCCTTTTTTTCTCTACTTTTAACTTACCCATAATGGAAATATTATAGTATTATATTTTGTTACCAGTTTCTAGTTTAAAATAGGTAAGCAATTCTGCTATTGTGGAAAAACCTAGAAAATTTAAGTCTTTGAAATTCTTTCATATTCAATACAAGTGTGAGCTAATATAAAGAAGAAGAAAAAAATCTAGTGGAGCAAATTCTGACCTGTCATTTTAATATCCTGCTCAGGAAATGTGTTAGCCATTTTTATGATTTGTGGGAGGCTGGTATGCTACCTTTTTATGAATACCAACAACTCACTTTGAGATTTTATAGTTATCATCACTCACTTGCATCAAACCACTTCTGGTCAATTTCAACCCCTAATGAACTTTGCTCCTTTTAAGCACTACTTCAAAACCACAAGGAAATCTTTCATGTAATTCAGGTCTGAAGATCAGATTTGCAAACTGACTCAAGTGCTGATAAGACTGTTTTACACCATGACAGAATTTCAATTGTATCTAACTTGACCACTACACCCACTATGCCAACAAACCAATGAACATTTCCTTCTCAAATAAAATAGGCCTGACACATAGCTCCTTGTGTTTCTCATACACGTAAAAACATCCCAATGCCTTTAAAAAATTTTTTTAAAAAATGTTTTGACTTCTCTCCTCATCCCCACCCCCAATCTTGATTTTGGATATAATTTGAACTATGCAACTCACTCAGTACGTGATGAGCACAGTGTGTTGTTTCCAACAGTATTTTAGAGGGAGACACCATTTTCACAGAAACGTCTGTTAAAAACTGTAAATCATCTAAATTGCCAATAAATGTCATGTGCACTTTAACATACTTATTGAACACAGATTAGAAAGAAACTAATTACATGTTTTCTTGGTAATTTTTCTGTTCTAAAGTTCGAAGATATTAGTCTTCTCCTTTTCAGCCTTCTAACTAGACAAAATGAATATTTTGATCAATAAGCCTTGGGAAATGAGAACAATTATGGAAGAAGGTCCTGGCATAAAATGAATTCTGAAGAAGCAAAAGAAAACGAACTACGTAAAATGTCTAATGAATTCAGGTTGTCTAACGAGTTCAGATCTGAGGGAGGAAAGAATGTTCACTCTCTGTACATCTGTCCAAGGTTAGAAAGGGTGTTGGGGCAGCAAAGTCACAGTTCTGTAAAGGAGTTCATTCCAATCAGTTCACTGAGAGTCTACTTAGAATCTACTCGATTCACCATGGTGAATAACAAATCCTTATACTCCATGACTTGGTATTTTGGTGAACTACTTAATAGATATTTCTACCTTAAACTTATATTTAATCTAGATAGTCAATGGCCAACACCCTGGACACTCCTTTTTTTATGACATCAGATATATTATAAAGTTTGACCTTTACAGCCGAATATATGCTTTATTAATACATATTTTTATTTTCACATTCATTTCCTATTAACTAGAATAGCTAATCTAAAAATCAAAAGGTAATCTATAATTTACGACATCTAAAGATATGTTTTGGGTGAAGTTAAAAATGGTTTTGTATTAGCAAGCGGAGGAGACAAGCAGCTTGATCATTTTCACCTGAGTCTTCTGCATCACATGCATTTCCTACAAAAGCTTATACGGACAGTTATTTCAAATATTTAATATTTTTTCCATTACTTTCAAAGACATTCCCTTCCCCTAGTTATGCAAATTGGGTAAACTAGTAATGAAAGGGAAAAACTAATAAAATGTATCATCATCATTAATATTAATGGATCCCACAAACGTCTATTAAGCTCTTACTAGATGTCAGACATTGTCATATGTCCTTTTTGTGCATTAAAGTACAGGACAAGTAATGAGCAAACTACTGTATGAAGAATTTTAAACAGCTTGCCCAACATCGCACAGCCAGTAACTAGCAAGGTGGGGATTCAAAACCAAATAGGCCTGTTTGAGAATTCTAATAAATCTAAGCCCGTCGGAATTTGTGTTTGAGAGTGATGCAAACATTGTGACAGATAAATATGCACGGGGCTGTACTTATTCTTGGCAAAAGTCGAATTATAACAACCACACGCGTCATTCAGTTCAGTGCTTCTCACCCTTTTCCTTGAACATGCCCCCAAAGGCAGAGGGACTTGATCTTCTACCCCACTGATGGAGACACCTAAAGGTGTACACCGGAACACTAGTAATCTGTAACATGTATTCTAGTCGTTAACAAATACGTGTTTATGTAATATAAAAACAGTTGTTTCTTCAAAATCTCCTTAGAATTTGCAGGGTCCCTGTGATAACACTGCAGCTCACCTGGTCCACCCACTAGAAGGGGAGGGTGGGTGTGCACAGCCAAACCACGGCAGCAACGATCTCCGTTCTCTAGGTTCACATCCATACACGCACACGCAAACATGGGAAAGAATGCAGGAAAGGACAAAGTGAAGTGCTATATGAAAAGCCTTTTGAAATTAGCGGCGGAACACGGTAAAAACCAAGAGTTGAAATCTTGAGCACTCCACATAAAACCAAACTTTCCTCAAAAAGAAAAACCTGGGAAGAAGGCAGCACAGGTAATAAAGTACTGCCCGCAGGGTATGTTCAATGTCCACAGATCAGGAACATAATCAATCCGTTCGGATTATCATTACCACCTGAAACAGAATCCTCTTTGTGGCTGTTTCTTGACTGTCATGGCACAAGACATAGGAAATTCTGCACACACATACCAGGCTCCATAGAGGTGATGATCACCTGCTCCCTACAAGCTCGTGGACACAGACCCAGTAGTGCACACGTGTACCTGTCTCCCACCCTTGAGACAAGATAGACCTTTCTCCCTCGCCAATGGACATTTCAATAACAGTAACTGGCCAGACCTATTGTTATCCCAGATGAGAGGACAAATCTCTCCTTTCCCTGAAATTCCACATTCAGCAGCCAGATAGTCTCCTAATGATTCAAGAATGCAGAAACCCAAAAAGTTACTTACAAAGACTGCAAAGCACTCAGTCCTCGAATGGCTTCACTGGGTACTGTTTTCAGTTGATTGTTTTGGAGGGTTCTGGAAGGAAATTTTTGGTTAGTGAATAACAAGCAATTGTTACCATTTTTTCTTAGAAGAATTCAGAGTCATTTCTTTCCAAAACAACAACATTTCCAATGACAGGGAAGGGGAGGGGTCAAGGTGGAAAGCACCCAAGACAAAAGAACTGCAGAAAAGCAAGACGCAATTGTCCTAAAGCCAGAAATGAAATCCAAGCCGTCTCCTAACTCAGACCTGCTGGATGATCTATACCTCCAGGGGCAAGGGCATTTTACTCTCAGGAATTAAGGTACCCTAATTAAGGGGACCTAATTCATCAACCCTAGGTAGTACTGTTCATGTTAACCAGGAGCTATAACAAGTTAACTGGGACGAATAACAGCAAAGCCCCTGGAATCCGTAAGGCCTTTCCAAATTGGAATAAAGCAGAAGCCAGAAACGTGGACATTAGGTAAAGTCAATTCTGCTAAGAGGATAGGAGACCCTGAGCACTTAGGGGGCAACAGCCGTGTCCTGAGTGAACGCAGGGCCCAGGCAGAAACCGAGCGTTAGTTATCTAATACTAGTTAGTTAGGGCTGGAGCTTGCAGACACAGATAGATCAGTACTGAAAATGAAGTCCTTATAGTTTTTGCCTAAACCATTCCTAGTCACATTAATACAGTAACGGCCTGACATGAATCATAACCACAGAATGGAGTGGTAAGGACCCATCTAGCTCACTGAACCCGTGAGGTCGAGTGACTTGCAGGCGGTTACCCAGCCAGGTCGTGGCAGAAGTGGGGCTGGCAGCCAGTTCACCTGTCCCCCAATCCACTGCACTCCACACTCCTGACCACTGCCAGGAATTTATATCCTGATCCCTCACAGACTATATAAAAATCACAGGCACTTCAATTTCCTCCGGCTCTGAAATGATTTTAACATTTGGAGCTCTTGTAAGCTTTTTTTCCCTTTAGGGTCAGCTAATTCAGAGTTCTCATAGCTATAAAATCAGTATAAACAAAGCCCTACCAGGAGCTTAGATATGATTTTGATTCCATGCATTAGCCACACAAAAAGCCTAACATCCAACTATAGTGCACTAGGGGTCAGAAAACCTGTTATTTAGATATTAACTTCTGTTATCTAGACCCAAGATTGCCTAAATCAACCTCTAGCCTCCCACACTCCCCTTTGGCCACTCCTTAAATCTTTTAATCCTGAACTAAAAGAAACTGCTTAACCTAGCTCCAAGCATGTTGACTATGCAGAAAGAAAATACACAGCCAGCTGTGAAATTCTAAAATTGCATTACTTACAGAACTTTGAGTTCTTTCAACCCAGACAAGGCCTTTGGGTGGATAAAAGAAAGGTCGTTGCCAGCCAATCGTCTAGGGGAAAAAAGTAGCAAGAGGAAAAGAAAAATCATAATTCAGACTCTTAAAATTCAGAACTTACAATAACCTAATCTGCAATTAAAGCTCTATGTTAAACATTTATCAAGTCTATCTGACATTAAACATGGTCTTAAACCTTTGCTAAAGTGATCCCAAGAGTCTTCCAATGAGATAAATGTCTCTAGAATTCTTTTTTAAACTCCCAATATAATCATTTAAACAGGCACATTTTTATTCTGGTGAGGTCAAGCAAGCCAAAACACATTAAACTAAATTAAGTTTTCTATTCATGGTCTGTAGCTTGTGGTCTTTTCCAAGTGCCTCATAAATACAGACTACTGGTCAGTAGTCAGGAGTGTTTATTCAGATCAGAGCAAACCAGTCTGTCAAGGAGAAATGCCCTCAGGAGGCAAATCAGCTGTTATCTCTCCATAACCCAGGGCAGCATATTCCTTTCTAAAGAGAGGCAAAAAATCAAAGTCATCATAAATGTAACTTTACAAACAAAGGCATATGTCTATATTTTTTTCTTTTGAAGAAATGTCAAAGAAATTTTGAAGTGATAAATTCAAGTGGGAGTAAGAATGGAATAAGGTAAGGACAAGGATTCTTTGGGTCTTTTTGCAAGAAATCTGAGCACCCCATTCATACTGGGCCTTACTTTTCCTCCCATTTTTCCCCAGGCACACAGAAGTGGGAGGAAACGTTGAACAGAGGACTTTCAAGGAGGAGAAAGAGACGCAGGACAGCAGCTTCTACTAGTAACTTGTAAACTGGTGAACTGAAGACAGCTTTTCCAGTATGGACTTAACAGGACAGTTGTGCAACCGTATGATTCCAGTCAGCACTGTCCCAGTTTCCTGGTTCTGTCAGGAGTATTCTCCCAAGCAACAAGATTTTGTGTCCATTTTTTTCAAAAAATGCTCTCGCTACCTCGTGTCTTGGGATCACATAGTCACCGAGTCATATTAATTTCTTAAATATGAGTGCCTACTAAGTGCCAGGCACACAACGTCCTCTTCTTAGACTTCAGGTGTCCCCGTCCTTCCAATCTGTTCCTCTTACACACCGTGATCTTAGGAACACAGGAAGGGTCCTTTACCCTTCCTGAAGTTTGAAGTCACAGAGGTCTGAAACGCTATGTTTTAGATGCATTATTTTTTTCTTGAAGTTTTTCTCCCAGTTAAAATGCAAACAGCCTTGGAAAGGATAATACTTGATCCTTACCCAGTATCAACATGGAAATGTGTACTGAAGATGTGTGTGTGTGTGTGTGTGTGTGCTGGGTGGGGGTGGGGGTAGGGGAGCGAAAGAGTGGAATAAGCAGAAGATTCAGAAACCAAAAGCGAGTATATAGTTTCTGTAATAGCAAGGATAACAACGTTGGATTTTTTGGGCAACACCACAGTTGTAACACGGGATTCCTGCCCCTAAACTAAACTCTTCCTAAAAAGCCCTCTCACCATAAATTTTGCTTCTCACAAGGCACCCGAGCACCTAAGCCCTATACTGCCTGCCTTTGGAGGCTTCCCACAACCCAGGCTCATAGCCTTCACCTCCTAGAGACTCCTACGTGTAAAATGAGGGTTTCAGGAAGATGGTTTTAAGACCTCCTCAGTGCTTCCACTTTAAAATGTTTCTCCTCAGCAAATCCTCTTGGTTCTAGCCTAGCCAGTTTCACCATTGCATCTTTAAGTGCTTCAGCTCACAACCTCCTCATCTTCACCCCGTAAGTACCTGACTCCAGTGTCACTTCCCATGAAAACTTCTGTTCTTAGGAACGTGCCTTATGTGGGACTCCTTAGAAGTCCATTACACTCGGTCACAGGCTACCTTCTGCTGGTTGCTCCACGCGCACTTAGTCTTGTTGGCCAAATACAAATGCTTCCAAGAACAGGGCATGCATCTCACTCTTCTGCTACCATCCACCATGGCAACTTATTACTAAGAAACTGATTTCTCCGAATTTCTCCCTCAAAAATGCTCGCCATTCCAACGCCTTACCACCCCACAGCCTACCTTAGTGCAAGCTTAGTACACACCCTCTCAAGGGGCTTTCTCCACCCCAGGCTCACAAATTAAATTAAATTAATAATGCTCACAGCTCTAATGCAGTGTTTAAAAGGTCACACCTTTAAAAGATCAAATTGTGCCATAAGGACAAGATGGGGCAGTTGCCTCCTTCCCCCACCCCCAACCCCGCCCCCCTGCAGGTAGTCATGTGACTATGACTGTTCCTGCACCTTCTCTGAAAGACTAGCCTTAAAATGTCAAGTCTGCCAAAAAACAAACACTATAAACAGACTGAGGCTGTTACAGAGTTCTTTCGTATTCTTTTGTCTCTAATATTAGCTTTCAACGTCCCTACATCTATGGGCTTTCCTTGGAGAGTTCAGTCAAAAAAGCTCGTGAAAGAGAGTATTTTATAATTTAACAAAGGAAGTGGCAAAATGCAGAGAACCTGACTACCTTTACTTGTCAACAGAAGTGTTTAACCACATGAGCCAAAATATTTGCTTCCTTTCCTCAAATCTCTGCCCCTTTATAAGCCATGGGAAAACTACAGTAACCTTACTTCAAAAAGCATCCTTTCTTTCTCCACTATTTATCGTTAATGGAAATGGCCAAATGAGCTCCCTGCGTGTGGCTTATCCCGAATGCAAGCCCACTATCTGGAGAAATCAACACTGCTAGGAGGAGGTGGGTGGTTGATAATGCTGAAGGGGCGGGGGGCGACGGGGGGGGGGGGTGCGCACGCTACCTCACACTATTCTGATTACTTCCTTTCTTCCTGGAGTGAACCTACCAGGCAGAGCCCTCAGGAATGCATCTACCCATGTTCACCAGGCTGCTGTGTTACTGAATAATAAACACAGCAGCCTGGTAAAGGCTCTGCAGCTTCAGCAACTGCACCCTCCAAAGCGTCTTTCCTTACGCGTGTTTTATGAGCCAGTGTATCTCAGAGCAGACCCAGGGGATGCTTCATGTCCAAAATCTCAGATTCAGAGAGAGCAAAGCGAGTAAATAACAGGGCTAGGGACAAAGTCCCAAAAACCTCTGGAAGGGAAAACCTACTATCTAATGAGCCCACAGTAGCTTTAGGCACTATGATGGTGGTTTACAGACATTCTTTTCCATTTTAATCATCTCACGACAATAGTCCCACTTCTCTGAGTCCCGAAGAGGTCAGGTGAGTTGGTCTAAGTCACACAGCTGGTAAGCAGAGGAGCCAGCATTCCAGTTCTTGCCTGGCTAGCTCCAAAACGTATCCACTTTCTCCTGCACTGTGATGCCTCTGGTATAGCACCAAGAAATTGGGAAACAATGCCCAGAGACGTGGAAAAGACTGGACTTGGGCAAGTTAATAACCTTGTTTGAGTTGCGACAGCTCTCACCCAGCCGACAGAGCTCACGTGCGAGGATTATGGCATTGGGAGCTCAGCACTGCAATTTTATAGAGGCGTTTCCAACTGACCAACAGTGCCATCCTTCCCACAGCCAAAGATGACCAGTGGGAGGGCAAAGGAGGGATCCCTAAGTGCCCAAAAGTGGGGGACAGTGCATTCTCTGTTGCGTTCTTTAGCAACTCCCAAGGAAAAAGAGCTGACTGGTCTCCAGGAAGAGCTTTCATCGATGGCCTTCTCCTGGCAAAGACCAGTTACTTCCCATTCTGGTCTTTGCTGAGGTTGTCAGTGCTATATCTAGCTTTCTTGACTTCTCACATCACGAGGACCTATTGGCTGCCTCCAGAAAACCTTTCTAATTTGGCAAATGATAATATTTATATAATTTTACTATTCTTCCAATTTTTGGGAAGCCCTAAAGGAAAAAAAATAATCAGGAAGGTAAGACCAAAAGGGTGAAAGTGGCCTACTTTTCTGCTTGCTGAGGGAACAGGGTCCCAGGTATCACTTCCTTCTTCCCCCTCTGCACCCTGAAACTTCTCAGTCTCCAAACACCATAAAGAGCCTGGCTGCAAGGTGTCAACCCATCCATTCTTTTACTCTCCCGGTTGTCAGTTGAGGCTGGGCCCTCCTTTTTTTTTTTTTTTTTTTCCCCTCCTGGATTATTGCCGTGAACTTCCACAAGATTCCAGCATCAAAATACTTCATTATAATACTGTTGAGATCTAAATTTTAAAAAGCACAACTCGGAGCATTTTCCCAAAGGCTTTTTTCCCTGCTGAATCAGCCAGTCCTTCCGCATGATCCTCTCTTCCTTTCCCACCTTATTCCCCAGTGTTCCTGGTAGTATCTGCAATTCAGCACACTCTGCTTTTCCACCTCTGACTCTGCGCTCATGACACTTCTTTCACCTGAAATACCCCCACTCCAGCCTCTGCCAATTAAAACCTTATTCACATCACCATCCAAGCTGGATACTGCCACCATAGGAAACCATTGTAAGATCACCTTCCTTTGATTCCCCAGGTATCTTAGACAAAGCGCCTTCATTGGATGCATCTTATTTTGCCTCTAGGTACTATATGACCTTGTCGCATCTCCTTCAATTTTATTCCACATCCCTTAAGGCAAGGACGCGGTCATTCGTTTTGTATACTCTTGCCTGGGACTTCACACGTAGCAGGCACTTGGTATTGGCTGGCATGCCTCAACTAAGTCCCAGTAGAAGTCTCTGGATCCAAAACGGCAGCACTGCTACTTAAAGAGTGGGGGAAGCAGCTTACTGATCAGCTTCCCTTTTCTGCATGTTTTCTCCTCTGGTTTCATTTCTCCTCCCCATCACTCTCCTGACAGGAAAGAACTAGTTGGCTAGGTTTTGAAGTGCTATGGCAACAATTTTCTTTGCTAACATATTCTGGGAGTATATTTTCTTAAGGGGAGGGGAGCAGGGTGGACTTTAAACATGGGAACACCAGTCCATTGGTCAACAGTATTATCTCAACACACTCTGGGGTCATGCACACGATCACACAGAATTAACACAAGTCTAGCAGGACTTCAAACGGGGACCCAGGCCCCCTCACGGCTAATGCCATTTATGCTGCTTGTTACAACAACAATGCCAGAAGCAGAGAGAGCAAAGATGGAGAGAAGAGACCGAAAAAAGGTAGAAGAGGCGGAAATGGCAATCCACTAGACTTCTGCTCTCCCACTGGATGTGGACCCCTGCCAGGAAACAGGATACAAGTAGCTCAGTGTGTAATGTCCTTATGAATCAGTTTTGTGTACATGTATTATTCATAAGGTCCATGGATTCACATTAGGGGCTCCTTCCAGGGGAAGCTAGAGTTTTCCGTTACATCCTTATTCTGAATGTATATGCTACATGGTATTTTTCTATCTGCCATCCCTCCCAGAGGGGGAAGCAGGAACAGTGCCGGTTAAATGGACACTTGTCAATGGTGTGTATGAACGTAGGCCACATTTCAGACGGCAATCTGTGTGTGGAATTAGACTGGGATTTCTCCAATTGGGAAGCCATTTCAACAAACAAGAGGGGCTAGTTGAAATACAGAATAAGCTAATTGGTGTTTATTTCTCTGAAAAATGCCTGGATTTAGGTTTCTTCTAGTCTGTTACAGAAATTTCACTGCAGCCATTTGGCTGGAATCTAGCCAAGAATCGGAGTAAGGACTACACTACACACTGACTAGACATATGGACCAAGCTGCAGGGAGAGCCGAGGAGGGTTCAGTAGCTTCCAGCAGCTGTTGTGAGGAGCCTGGGGTGGAGCAAGCAGACGGGGGCCAAGTAGACGGCAGCAGGGCCCAGGCCGCTTCGCTTCAGATACAAACAACAGAGAGCTTGACTCACAGCAATTTCTCTGTCACTCTATGGAGAGGCTGGGGAGTAGGTGACCAAACCAGGAGAGAGCGGCCACAGCCTCCCATCCATTCATGGGACCGCCTTCGTTTTGCAGAGGTACTGACTGAGAGGGCCCAGCACTGTGCTGTTGTCAAGTCCCGACAGAAAAGGACTTTGAGCACCACCTTCCCTTCCGACTTACATTTATAGACCCCTCAGCAATGCCTTCTCTCCTCCCCATTTCTTCCTACACCTGTTTCGCCACCCACCAGATCTCCATCTGAAGCCACACATACAAGCTACCACAGATTATACCCAAACCTATCCAGGCTGCCTCTCTTGCAATGCCATTCAATTTTCTCAGGTAGGTGATCAGCACAACACAGTGTAATATGCAAAGTACAACAGACATAACCCCCAGCCCGTGACACTGCGTTCAGAGAAGGCATCGCCAGTTCATAATTGAACTGGGCAAGTACTGCCACAGGAAAGCGTCTAACAGGGAGTGATGAATGACATTTTCTTACTGAATACAATTGGAAATCAGCAGAAGCCAAAATTTGGACAACCCCTTCAAAGTAAAAGCAAAAAACATTATAATATATACTTCTACCATAAGTCCTTAATCAGATATTTATCCACATGTTAATGCCCTACTATGTGCTCAGAACTCTGCTGCCTCCTGGGAAAAACAAAGACCTCAAGAGGTCTACTGGTTCCTATTTAGGGATGTTTGGTATCAATATATATTAACAAAAATCTAACATTTGTGTAGCACTTTTTATTTTCATAATCCGCCTCTCTTGGCCCTTAAAACAACCCTGGCTAGCAGGCCAGGCAGTCTTATAATCACCACCATCATCCTCGCCCCGCCCCATTTTCTTTTTTTTCTTAAACAGATGACAAAAATTACCCTGTTTTCTCTGTGCCTTGCCCAAGGTCCTACAGTAGAGCTAAAAAATGTAAATCTTAGAGATAATGTAAGGTAAATAAAATAAAATAATGTAAAGTCTAGAAACAGGACAATGTTGTCTTACGTTATTTTCTATAAATGACTTTAAGAGAACCAAGGGATGTGGTTATCTTCTGAGTGAATACAGAGGGCTAACAACATAGCATCCTTTATAGAGCCCCTTGGACATTCCTCCTAATAACGTTAAATAAACCTCATCTGATACAAGATATCAGAGATTCCTGGATCGACTAACAATGTTTTACTTACCCTATCATCTCATATACCAGGACGACTTTTATATGTGCATATAATTTTTATGTATATGTAGAAACTGAATGTGCCTTATGGACATGCATGTATTAAGAATCCCTATTATGGAAATTCTCCAGTTTTTAAAGTAGTCTACAGAGAAGAGGAAAATTATTTCATACATACATAGTATATATTACATATGTCTGCTTAAATCCATGAAAACTAAAGCAATAATGTTTAACAAACAATAAGCCCGTTCTTGCTGAAACTTGGTTTACAGGCCATCCAGAACTCCATATACTACCTTATTCAATGCAAAGAAACTTAAGTTCCAAAGAAACCTGCAGCAACGGGCCTTTGTATCTTCCATTTCCTCTTCTAGCAGCCCACAGAAGACTTATTTTATAGATAAATCAATAAAAACCCTGGCAACAGTTTCATTTTCTAAGCAGTTATCCTGACAACCGAGTCATTTATCCTCTTTCAATAAACACATGCAATATCCACCTATATGAGGAAACATGTTACAGCTTAAAATTTTTTTACAGCTAATATCAACCAACAAACATTGACCTACTACAGGCCAAGCACCAAAGGGATGGCAAAATAAGGACTGAGTTTCCCCAAAACGTTTCTCATTTCTTTTAAAGCATAATTCATTAAACATAAAACTTCAGTGGAATTTAGTTTTCATACAGTTTGATAAGGTTTCTGACACCAATAAATTAAAAATAAGAAGATATCCTTTGTCTTAACCCCTCCCTCAATTTCAAGTTCAAAAATGTGGTTACTGTCACCAAAAGCCATATAGGAAAAGTGTGATGACAGGCTCTGCCCTTAGAAAAAAACTCAGTGGAGTTGGAGACAAGTATACAAGGCGCTCAGTCGAGCACTAAAAGATGAATAGCACAGAAAAGGCAAGAGGGACTCGGAAAAGAAAAACCAGGGAAGGCTTCCTACGACAGAAAGGGCACCAAGTGTACTATATATTAATAAAATGCATAAGATGTGACTAATACAGAGAGGAATGATGGCAGACACTGTTGGTTTCCTACCAAATATCCATTCACATCTTCCTGGGAGAGCCTGGATTTGTTCAAATACCACCTCCTTCAAATGACTCAGTTCCATGTAAATTCCGACTGGTCTTAGCCAATCATAGTGATTCCATTCCAGTAACTGGTTTGGAAGGGACCTACGACCCTAAATGTGGTCATAGGAAGTCTACTGAGGGTCTCTGGGAAAGGTAGCTTTCTTCCTAAATGGGGGTACACTGTAAGGCAGGACCCTTTTCTCTTTCTGGATGTCATCATGTCTGAATACAGTATGTGGAGGGACTGCAGAGATAGATGGTGCTGTCCTTACTGGGGACAGCAGGTGAGGAAGACGGACAGAACCTGAATTCTTGAGGTGGCCTAACAACTCCATTAACCAATTCTAGAAGAATTTTACCACCTTGTTTTGGGATGTGTGTTTTTTTTTTTTAATTTACCATTTTAACTTTTTTTTTTCCCTTCTTCCACTTCCCCCGTCCCCCACTTTGGTTCAAGCCAGAACTGAGTTTAGTTACTAACAGCCAAAAGCATTTTTATTGCCTAACTAATAACCATTCTTCCTCCTTACCTAGTAATAGAACCCTGATTTTAGTCCAGACAAGAATATGCCCAGCTCAAAGGTCATATTTCCCAGGATCCCACTGTTAAGTGTGCCATATGAATGAGTTCTAGCCAATGAGATGTAAGCAGAAGTATCATATGGTATAGTTAAGATGGTTCTTGAAGCTGGCTACAGGAAAATACCCCCTTATTTTTTGCTTCCTTCATCCTTCTTGCTGCTGAGAACTGGGTCATGATGGCTGCAGCTCCAGCAGACAGTTCTTTTTTGATCTTGAAATGGTAGCTATATAGTAAGAACTGCAGAGTATCAGATCCTACTTCCCTGCTAACTTTGCGATGCAACACAGTAGCTGTGTGTGTGTGTGTGTGTGTGTGTGTGTGTGTGAGAGAGAGAGAGAG
Organism: Rhinolophus ferrumequinum; assembly: GCF_004115265.2. NCBI lineage: Eukaryota > Metazoa > Chordata > Mammalia > Chiroptera > Rhinolophidae > Rhinolophus > Rhinolophus ferrumequinum. The sequence goes on along the minus strand of NC_046294.1, from coordinate 29,058,301 downwards.
AGAGAGAGAAAGAGAGAGAGAGAGAGAGAGAGAGAGAGAGAGAGAGAGAGAGAGTTTAATCCACTATTATTTTGAGTTATCTATTATATACAGTCAAATCTAATCCTGATATGAGGCTTTAGAAAAATCACACATCAAACTGATAAAAACAGCACAAAGACAGTGCATTAAGTACACAAACACAGATAGAATAAGAATGTTTCTGGGCCGGTCCGGTGGCTCAGGTGGTTAGAGCTCCGTGCTCCTATCTCCGAAGGCTGCCGGTTCGATTCCCACATGGGCCAGTGGGCTCTCAACCACAAGGTTGCCAGTTCAATTCCTCGAGTCCCGCAAGGGATGGTGGGCTCCGCACCCTGCAACTAAGATTGAACACGGCACCTTGAGCTGAGCTGCCGCTGAGCTCCCGGATGACTCAGTTGGTTGGAGTGCGTCCTCTCAACCACAAGGTTGCCGGTTTCCCAAAAGGGATGGTGGGCTGCTTCCCTTGCAACTAACAACGACAACTGGACCTGGCGGTGAGCTGCACCCTCCACAACTAAGATTGAAAGGACAACAACTTGAAGCTGAATGGCACCCTCCACAACTAAGATTGAAAGGACAACAACTTGACTTGGAAAAAAAAAGTCCTGGAAGTACACACTGTTCCCCAATAAAGTCCTATTCCCCTTCCCGAATAAAATCTATAAAAAAAAAAAAAAGTTTCTAAAATTGCTACTTATAATGACACACAGAGTAAAGAAACACTTGATTAGTCTGAGATCAGTTACATAGAATGGGAAGAATCCAAATGATGAAATACTACATATTCATTAATTGAATGTAAAAACTAGATCTATTAATATTGAAACATTATAATATGCAAAATGATAAGTATAGCATAAACAATCTATACAGTAAAATTCCATTTTAAAAAAGAAATTGCATATGCTCAGGAAAGTCCGGAAAGATATACAACAAAATATAAAACATGGGTATCTCAGTGGTGAGATAATAGGTGATTATTAGGTGATCCTAATGATATAATAGGTGATCCTCTCTTCTCTATCTTTCTAAGAGTCCAGAGTTTCAAAATTGAGTATCCATTAATGTTATGATCATTTTCTTAAAAACCAATTTGTCTGTAATACAAATATATCTAGTATCTCCAACATAATCTTCTTTGATGTATACATATAGTACAAATAGGGAGTGAACAGGAGAAACAATGAACAAATTCTGAGTTAAAGGTTCTGTTAAAGCATATAACGTTGTGTCAAATAAGCATGGCTTCACTTAGAGTGAACAATATGAAAGAAATGACTTAGCCTATTTCCTTGCTGGAAAATTCATACATGCTAGTAGAAAATCAAATACGTTTTCATTTACTTGTAGTCCCTACTATTTTTAGTCAAAGAACAAATCATTGGCTTTGGTGAAAATAAATGAGCCAGCACACCGTGGTTTCATTTGCTTCTCTACACTTTCTGATCCCATGTCAAACACTTTAACCTGGATTGCTGGGTTCTCCTGCTTGATTTCCCCTGGTCCCCTTTGAAATCCTGACTGTTCTAACCCAAATTCTGAGCACATCACATCTTCTATCACCTCTACTTTTCTAGACTACTAAGCACTATAAGACAAAGTTACAGAGCCCTTTGGTTCTACTCTAAATTCAAATTACCTAGACTTTCACTGGGACCTTTCTATTCTTCAGCAATCCTTTGTTTATTTCAGATTGACCCAGTTAAACAAGTATTTCTAACAGTATGTCTAGTCACTAGATTCTAGTGGGCTGTGATAACTACTTCTTGCTCCCAAGCATGTCTTCCTTTCCTCTTCTGTTTCCATTGGGAGGAACACTTCCACTCCACGTAGTCCTAGTGGGGATGAGTATATGACCCATTTTGGGCCACATCATCCTTAACCGAGTAGAGTGACTGGCTCCAGGATAGACAGACACACGAGACGAGTCTGGCCAATCAGAACCCTCATAGGACTTTTCAGCTGAAAGCAGGGAGGAATCCATTTTGAATCTCAAGATGCAAAGATGTGCTTGGGGCTATCAAAGGTTGTATTTCCCACTCCACGGAGACAAGCTATTTGCAACAGGAAAGAATGAAGCCAAAATACAAAACAGACAATCGAAGTTCAGAAATGGAGAGTAGAAGAAAACTCTTGTAATTTTTAAATCCTGAGATCCAGTACCATCTGAAGCCAACCCCACCTCTGGACTTTCTAGTTGTATATGAAACAATAAATCCTCTATTATGCTTCAGCTGGGTTTCTGTCTCTTAAACCCTATGGACTCCTGTCAAATTCAGTACATACCCCAAGCTTTATCTACTCTCCAAAAGCCAGAAACTACCTACTAGCAGTCCCCAAATGCCTGTTCCTCGATGAACTTCTTCCCCCCAAAGCCACTCTCACAACCCTACTGAAATGATTCTTAAAAAACTTAAATTCCAGGCCTTTTCAGTATCTGGCCATGGGCCCCTTTCTCCAGTATGTGAATGCTGATTCTTCATTTCTTGTGAAAAACCTCTCCTCCCACAGCTCCTGGGGCACAGTTCTGCCCTAATTCTCCTGCTCCTCTGGCACTTGGTCTTCTTCCCACACCCTAATTCAAGTGTTTCCCAAGGAGTTGTCTTTGGCCTCCTTCCCTTTTCATCTACCCTCTCTCCCTTGGCAAGCTTTTTCAATTTAATGTTTCCAGTAATCACCTCAAAATAAAAGACTCCCAAATCTATACTCATGATACTCTGTTCTCGACTCTACACCTGTATTTCCAGATCCCACCCACCCATATCCCACCTAGAGTCAACATGTGCATGCAAAACTGCATGTAATCTCTTCTGAAACAATTTCTCTTTCTGTACTGCCTTTAATTTTGTCAAAGCACCACCAGACTCCTCGTAATCTTAAAATTAAGTGTTATCAGTGACACCCTGTCATCCCAGCTGAGACATCCTCTTGATTTTATTTCCACAACATCTTTTGCATGCGCTTCCTCCTCTCTGTCCCCGCCTCTCGTCTGCCGTAGTTCAGATTCTCATCATTTCCCCCTGCACCACTGCCATGAGCATCTTTATTTGTCTCCCTGCCCTCCATCAATTCCAAACATCCTACTCTCTGCTATGAGATTACACTGATTGGAGGTCATGTGTGATCAAGTCACTTCCTAGCTCGATGACCTTCAGCAGCCGCTCAAAACTTGAAACCCCTTGTTAGTCCGCCAAGAAAGGCCCTCAGTCCAGCCCTAAACTCCTTTCTAGTTTCTTTCCCATAGCTTCTTTTCAGGAATTCAGCATTACAGTCAAACCAAACACCACATCATCCCGACTACCTATCCCAGTCTGTCTCCGTATCTTTGCTAACGCTCCTTTTTCCTTAGATCCTCATGAATAACTCCTACTATCCCTCCTCAAGGCTCTCCGGAAATGCCACCTCTTTGATGAGGTCTTCCTTAATCTGTCTTGCTAGCAGTTATTTCTCTTCTCCTTTGAACGCCCGCAACGCCATCCAGTACACTGTTCATCTCTCGTGAAGACATGAGTCCCATTTAATTCAGCATTGAACATGGTGTGTTACCAAACAAAATTTTGTTGAATTAATTGTCTAATAAGTCTTTCTTCCTCCTCTCCACATCTGTAGGAACAGAGTCAGACCTGGGATTGAAACCAGGTCCATTACTGTAACAAGCTATGTGACCTTGGAAAAGTTAACTTAACCTCTCAGGAACACCTCAGCGTCCTCATTAGCAAAACGGAAACTAATATAGCTCACAGACTATTGTGACTTAAAACAAAATCATGTTTGCTCTAGGAGGGCCTACACAGTAGGTCCAGTTAGTACAAGGTTCCTTCCCATTTCTCTCTTTTCACCCTTTCACCCACTCTCAGATTCCCTAATCGGAGAATTCCCCCAAAGGACATAAAAAATGTTTGAATCATACAAGTAATACTCCTCTGTGAGCTCACTACATACTTCCCAGTCAGTCTGGGCAGTGATCTCCGCTACCAAGCCCTCCTACCCAAGCGCTATAAAGTGGAACAAGAGAATGCTTCCAAGAATAAAATATTTTTAACTGTCAAATATCACCGGAGCAATGAGGAACTCTTTCGCTTTTTCTGGGAAATTACTGCAGTTGACAGGGCTTATCTGAGAGGCTTCCTCAAAGGAGTGTTAAGCAAGTCAAACGTTAGTTTCAAAGCAAAGGAAACTCCTTGTATTAGAAGAGAATAATAGCTACTTTCAACAGCTCGAAACAACCTGGTAAGAATATGTGAGACCACTTACACATCTCAGATATAAAAGCTGATAGGAGATAGTGGAAATGGCCCTGCACTATGTAGATCTAATTCTGGCTCCGTTACACGCTCACTGTGGTACTGTGGGCAAGCCACTCATCCCGTCCTGGCCCTTGACGGTCTCATCTATACATGCTATGGCTACATAGGAAAATCTCATTTGACACAGAACTCCTTGTTAATACAATGTTTATTCAATGAATTGACTAAAGGAAATGTTGAGCAGACAACCAATCACCTTTGATGGTGTTTAGCTATGAACATACTTAAAGCTGTAGGTAAAGGGATGGTCTCTTAAGCTTCCGTCCCATCCTGTGCCTCTCGAGGACATTGCAGCTTAGAAATTATGAAGACTTGAATCAGATCAACATAGATTCAAACCGCGGCTCTGCTACTTATTATATGACACAGTGAGTTTTTCACCTCTCTAAAGCCTCCCTGTCCTTATCTGTAAATTGAGGTGATAATAAAGTCTATGAACCTCACAGGGATGGGGCTTTGTGAGCATTAAATCACGTGGTATGTACTACATTTTTAGCACATAACAAACTGTCAATAACTGTTGGCTGCCATTCTTATGTCTATTGCACCCTAAGAGGTTCCCTTTGCCAGACTTGACCGATTTTAATTACAAGCATTAACTCAGATAGAGACTATAAAAAAAGTTCTAGAAATTGAAAACAAATTATCAAGACACAGTAACCTGATGCAACTTGTGGTTCTAGTTTGTATCCTGAACCAGAAAGTTGTTTCTTTTGCTATAAAGAGCATTAGTGGAACAGCTGTTAAACTTGAATAAAAATTACAGATCAGATGATAATATATATCAATGCTAGTTTTCTGAGTTTGACAACTGTACTGCAATTATTTAAGTAAATATCCTTGTGTTTTTGGAATAAACAATATAGCATTTAGAGATAAAAGGGCATTTTGACTGCAATTTACTCAAATAGTTCGAAAAAATCTACATATATTTTACATTTTATACAGTGTGTGTATGTGTGTGTAGAGAGAGAGACAAAGAACGTTAACATTTGGGGAATCTGAGTGAATGGTGTGTGCAAAGATTCTTTACGCCTACAACATTTTGTAAGTCTGAATTTATACACATACACATACACACACACACACACACACACACACACGCATATATACATCTACTGGCCAGTATTTATATAGAATTAAACTATTTAGTTTTGACCCACTCTTTGTATTTCATTTGAATCTCCCTATTCTCCTTTATAAAATAATGCCTCCATTTATAATTAATTGTCCTATAGGTTAAAAACAAAACAAAAACAAGGAGTGATCTTGAATTAGTACTCAGAGACCTAAGTTTCACTTTAGCATTGTGAAGAGTTCCAAAGTCAAAGCATATTTTGAAACAAATGGAATTATCGTCGTCTTACGTATTAAGCAGTAGCTGTACAAGTGCCCAAATAATCTCTCCCCCAAACACTCAAGAAAAAGAAAGACTGCAATGTTTAAGAGGAGTAGTAGAATGTACCTTACTCATTTGAACATAGCACATTATGTTCACAAAGCGCGTTTACAGAATTTATTCCATTTTTCCCTTCACAATACTACCAGGAGGAGTCCCATTTTAAAGAGCAGAAAACTGAGGTGCAAAAGTCAAGAGACTGTCCAAAGAGTTCAGACTTTGTATGTATTGAATTTAGAACCAGAACCTATGTTTTTGTATCCCCAGAGAGGGGGGCTTATGATGTTTATGAAGTATAAAACTTTCAAAAGTAGTTCAGATGTGAAAATAAAATAACTGGCAACAACAGTATATAAAGTACATTTCATTGAAAAAGTTGGATGAAGTATTTGCCTGAGAATACATATGCATCATTCATAGTGTTTCAGAAAGAACAGGGCTCTGGAGATCTGACTTCAAGTCCCAGCAAAACTACACACCAGGTACGTGAGCTTGAATGAGGAACTTACCCTCTTCAGCTTGGCTTCTGCTTTTGTAAAACTGCTTCCTCTCCTCACAGGTAGAAGAATGAACTTTCACAGAATGGACAGCTCTGTATGCATGCCATCTACCATCATTATCTTTACAAAACAGTTTGGCTCTCTGGGTTCTCAGTCTCAGAGAATGGCACCCAATCATTCAGAGCAAATACCTTTAGTATAGTCCCTATTACTCACCCTCAGATCCCATCAATTCCTTCAGGATAAAGTCTAAACTCCTTAGTTTAAAATGCCCCTTCATGATCTGGCCTCATCTCCTGACATTTCTCTATCTTTTAATATTTCACATTTCTCTATGTTTCAATAGGAATAACTAACCACTTCTTATGATGTTCTCATACTTCTGACATGTCTACCTCTGTGTCTTTGCACATGGCCGGTTCTTCCCGGAGCACCCGTATTACCCATTGTCATGCAGGGTTTCATGAGGCATCTCTGGTCCCGCTCCCCACATAAGAATGCAGGACATGGTGAGGCCAAACAGGAACACCCACAGAGCCATAGGTAGGGGAGTCACACCACTATATTCTCGCTGGAGGCTGGGTTGGAGACACAGGAAGCAGGAGCCACACAATCCGCAACCCGCTGTCCACTTGTCTCTGCCTGCCAACCTCACTTGCTAACTGCAATCCGCAATCCACACTCCGCACTTGCCAGCCACCGTCTTCTTGCTAGCCCCCATTTTTTGCTAGTGTAGCCATAGCACTTATATTAGTGGCCAATGGCTCACTGGTTACAGCTGACGGCCAACTAGCCACAGCTGATGGCCATTTACTACCTGAGCCAGCACCTTTCCACGTGAGGCCGAGAGCCTGGAAACTGCACTCCTGGCTCTGTCCCCACACTGCCTAACTCCCTTATGCCCTTCAAGACTCAGCTGAAGCTATTCCGGGAAGCCTTTCTCAAACCCTGGTCTTAAGCAAACATATGGCTTTGGGCTTCCACTGACCCTGCACACATTTCTATGACAGTCTCCATCCACCACTGCTGCATCAAATGTTAGTTCTAGCTCTTCCTATATTGTCCAATTGAACTTTCTGCACTATTGGAAAAGTTCAATACAACAGCCTCTAGCCACCGGTGGCTACTGGGCACTTAAAAAATGGCTAGTTCCATGATGGGAACAGGATTTTAAATTTCCTTTCATGTTAATTATTTATTTATTTTTTTAAAGACTTTTCTTTTTCTTTTTTTTTAAAAAAGATTTTATTGGGGAAGGGGAACAGGACTTTATTGGGGAACAGTGTGTATTTCCAGGACTTTTTTTTCCAAGTCAAGTTGTTGCCCTTTCAATCTTAGTTGTGGAGGGTGCCGTTCAGCTTCAAGTTGTTGTCCTTTCAGTCTTAGTTGTGGAGGGCGCAGCTTAGCCCCAGGTCCAGTTGCCTTGCTAGTTGCAGGGGGTGCAGCCCACCATCCCTTGCAGGTGTCAAACCGGCAACCTTGTGGTTGAGAGGATACGTTCCAACCAACTGAGCCATCTAGGACCTCATCGGCTCAAGGTGCCGTGTTCAATCTTTAGTTGCAGGGGGCGGAGCCCACCAACCCTTGCGGGACTCGAGTTGAACTGGCAACCTTGTGCTTGAGAGCCCACTGGCCCATGTGGGAATCGAACCGGCAGCCTTTGGAGTTAGGAGCATGGAGCTCCAACCACCTGAGCCACTGGGCCGGCCCCCTCATGTTAATTATTTTAAATCTAAATTTAAATAACCACCTGTGGCAAGTGGCTATGGCACTGGACACCAAAACTCTAGACAGACTGTCACCTCCAAGGGCAAAGACCATCCTTACTACTCTCTGTATCCCTGGCACCCACCACAGGATCTGGCATACAGCAGGATTCTGTATGTGTTGAACGAATAAGCGAACGTGTAAATCTCTATAAACACTGCTTATGTATGGTTGGGAAGTGATTTCACCCACTAGTCCAAGGATTCTGGATCATCATATAAAATTTGGCCGAACTGGTCACATCTTGTAAAGTGCACTTCATTAAGTATCGTGGGGGGAAAAAAAACCCTCAGTAAATCATTTCTACTCAGGGCACTTCGGCTTCACAATCACTGTTAAATGACTTCCAGATGACTTCTTGACTAATGGTTACGCTGTTTGTGAAATATTACAATACTCATGGCAGCATCATTTTGGAATGTCAAAATCAACTACGCTGTTTTGTAAAGAAAAAACATGGGCTTTTTACCATGTTTATATTAACATGGAAAAGAATTCCCTTGAATGCCTGAAGTATTCCCAGAGTATGAAACACTACTCTGAACTATTCGTTAAAATTAACCATCAGCTCTCTCCACACTGAACACAATATTGAAATCCCACACGATATTTGGAGAAGGTGTACTGAATTGATTTGATGGGCTCCCTTCACTGCGGCAGCAGAACACGGAGAGAACATGACCTAGCTACAAAGAACTAGTGGTCAAATTCAATTTGGTTCCAATTAAAAGTCTCGGTTGACAGAAATCATGAGCTTGACATATGCTTGGTCATTTGAGATTTTAAGAAATCCAAGATGTGAACTGCACAAAGCAGAGATTAAGCAGGTTTTGACTCTACGTCCTCACTACAAAATGCCCCAGAGTGGAGCTGGCAATCAGAGGCATGAGCAAAGATGGTCTGTACACAATCGCCCACCCGAAGAAAGGAGAGCTTCTCCATTTCCTGTTTGGTACGTCACCTGTCCCACAGTGGTTATACAATAGCTGAACAGCCACTTGTTAACGTCCTTTCATTGCATAATTACTTCTGTAAAGGGAGACTAATCCTAAATCTAAAACTGTATGTGAAATAAAAAGGAATCGGTAAGGCATCGTAAAGCTTGATTAGGAGTGGTGAGGAGTCGGCCTTCAAGTAAATACATAGTTCACTCACTTCAAATTCAATTTAAATTTTAAAAATAAATAACTATTTATTACACAATAGTCAATGATTCCCCCCACAAAAAAAAAAAAAGAAAAGAAAACCACACACACACACACACACACACACACACACACAGGCCTAAATAAAATAAAACATGCATCTAATCCTTTTACCCAAAGATAATATTGTTTATACATTTCAGTGCTCTTTTTTTCTTATGCACTTTTAACATAAATACTAGCTAGCATTTACATAACACTCTCTCTGTTTCATGCACTGTCCTAAGCAGTTAACATCTATTAATTCATTCTGTCTTCACCACAATGCTACGCGGGAGGAGCTGTTGCTATCTGCACCTAATAGACAAAGAAACTGAGCAGAGGGAACTCAAGTAACTTGATCCACTGCACAAGCTTGGAAGTGGCAAATAGTCTCTGCTCAGTTTTTGCTGTGGGAACATTATGTTCACCTAAGTAGTGTGGGAAGAAAACTTTCTCCTTAACTTTATTAAATCCTTAGCTGCTATTTCAATACTCCGTCAAAAGCAGGGAGCACAATCTGCCTGTCTTATATGTGATTCCAGGGCCCGCGCTAGGGGAGGGGCCAAGCTGAGACAGGAGACATTCACAAATTCACAGACTTGCATCTAATACTCAACAGCTGGGCTGTAGGACTCACTCTGAAATCTGAATTTAGATCCCTTCAGGGCTACGTGTCTTTGATGTTCTTCGTATCAGACTGTACACTTCTTACCTCCCCACAGTACTACATAATCAATTAGCTTGGTCATTAAACGTCTATATTTAACTTGATTCGAGTCTGATTTTCCTTTTTTCACCTGGATTCTTCACGCACATACACACACACATACGCGCGCACGCGCGCGCGCACACACACACACACACACACACACATCCCAATTCCTTAAAAATCTAAAAGTGCCTAGTTTTAACTATGAACGTTGCAAAACACAATGGAGGTGAAAACAAGTGGAAAGAAATTCTCCACAATGTAAACTGTTAAACTGGAAATGTGATATGCAACTGACAAGTTCAGAAATAGTCTTCAAGCTACAGGTGGTCTTAGCGACCCGGAAGATGTTCCTTGCCTTCACCCCATCCGCAAAAGTCATTCGCAAATGTCCGAAGGGACCTACACTCAGTGTTCTGCTTGCTGGTGCTGATATTGTCTGCTGTATCACGACCGACACATGCCTTGTATTATTTTTTATGGTTGTGTTACCCATACAGCAACTCCTCTGACAACAATGGTAATTACACAGCAGCCTTGTTGTCTAGGGATCACACTATAATTAACTTGTGTCACTGCAGCATCCATGGTTATAATTGCAGGGGAAAAAAAAGTCTTATGGACGTAGCATTTTTAGTACTTGCTTTCAAAAATAACTTCAGCAATGACACTGCTTAAAAAATCAAATTTGTTTCCTCCCCCAAAAAACATGATTTCATTTGCATAAAGCCCACTGAAGCTATCCATATGTCCCCCTAACCAGAAATATTAAATGATCGGTCATAAGAGCTTCTAAAGAGGAAAAACAAACAAACAAACAACATTTGTCAAAGTGATACTTACAGCTCCTCCAGAAAAGGGAAGTTCTTAAATGCGTCTTTTGGCAATTGAGTAATGTTGTTCATACTGATATCCCTGGAAAACACAAAACAGATTGTTAACTAAGTGTTATTAGACTTAAAGCACTTAATTCAACAGAAAAATAATTAGGTGCGGAGACTTTGTAAAGAAACAAGAAAAATGAGCATAGAAGACAGACAGACATAGGAATAGTCATAATTTGGCTTCAGAATGCAGAAAACAGAGAAAAGTTAAATCTTTCATTATAAATTATGTCCCATAACTCAGAAAAGTACCCAGATCCTGGGTTTTCCTTGGGAAAAATGTCTACAAAAACTATCTTCAATGAGTGGGTCAGTGTGGTTTCCCAGTGCTCTGTATTCAAAGTGCTGCACCTGATAAAAGTAAACAAATACCCCAGAACTTCATTAAAAAAAAAAAAAAAATTGCTGGCAAGAGTGGCTTCTTACGCCACTGTCAGGAACAATAAAACAGGTCCTAGCTGTATCCCAGTCACATTTTCTGCAAAACATATAAAAGTCCTCCAGGTAATAGTTGTAAGTGGATTTCATTTTTAGCCTATGAACAGATGCAAGCTAGAGACAAGCGCATACATGACAGGTATGCAGCCCATTTCCAGTTTTCCTTAGAGACACACCAGAAAAGAAAGAACTTGCTTGATACTGCAACTCAACAACTAAGGCGTTTCAACAGCTAAAACATACTTGATTAACCATTGCTATCTTTCCAGGCAGCTGCCTATTGAACTGGCTTTCTCTTTCCATTCTCCACTTAATACCAATACTATGAAAGACAGGTTAGCAGCCTCATAAGGGACAGTCCCAGCCCGCAATGGGTTGGTTGCCTCCCTCAGGTTGTTCTGCCTCTTGTCTCGTGTTAAAGTATGTAGCTGAGTCTTCAAGCCTCTCCTTTCTAGAAATCACCAGAAGAATTCACAACTGTGACCTTCTCTTTACCAGATTAGACACATTGGTTATAAAAAGGCAGAAGACGAATCAAGCACAAAAAAACCAGCCAACCACAGAAACACTGTAATTTTCATGACTTCAGTCAGGTAAAATTTTCTTTGAAAGGAGGTAACAACTTCCGTACTAGCGTAGGTGAGTCCCTTCTCCTCATCTTTCCTTTCACGAAAACTTAGAAATGGAATTTGCATCCCTTCTTACTAGCCCTTCCAAAGGCACATTTGGAAAGCTCTTTGGCTTGGAAATAACAATAACTGCAGCAATAAACACAGCAACCACAGTAGTTGCTAACATGTAGAGAAGACTGATAAGACTGCACATAAAATCTAAGTTTACAAATGGGGAAACTGAGCTTAAATCATGTCCCCAAGGCCACTCAACGAGTGGTGTGACAACAGGAAATGGGAACTCCAGAGTCCATGACCTTAACTGTGAATATTCCTAAATATCACTTGAATCCAGTTACTTCTCTCCAGTGGTAGTCAAGATATAAAGCAAATGCTCTGTACCACCAAGGTTGAAAAGATGGAGGGATACTGCCCCCAAGACCTTGGCAAAATCATCAATGAACCTCAGAAAGAACAATTTTGCTTGACAATTGAATAAACAAAACAAAACAAAAACTATAAATAGCTTTAGCAATTCAGGAATCAAAGTTCATATAAATTTCCTAGAACGTGAAACTTTTCTTGTGTGTGTGTGTGTGTGTGTGTGTGTGTGTGTGTGTGTTTGTGTTTCCAGGACCCATCAGCTTCAAGTCAAGTAGTTGTTTCAATCTAGTTGTGGAGGGCACAGCTCATAGTGGCCCATGCAGGGACTGAACCAGCAACCTTGGTGCTGAGAGTACCATGCTCTAACCAACTGAGCTAACCGGCTGCCCCCGTGAAACTTTTCTTAAGATGACCCTTATGACCAGAGATTCATATGCATTCCAAAATTTTATATCAAATTCTATTAAAGATAACTTATAAGAAAAACGAAATTAATATCCTCCAGGAAAAAATTCTTCTCCAGGGTCTCCATATTTACAAACTAATATATGTTAAACTAACATATGTTAAGTAATTGTGTTTAAACACAGGCCCGATACTACTTCAGTCAGCTATCATTATCCCTGGGGAAGGGGAGGAAAACCCTTTGAGTGTTTCAAGATACTGGAGCAATGGCACCAAAATAAGGGTCAGAAAAATCAGGCTCAACTCCTGCCACAGCCTCGTAGCGTCTGTGTAATCCTAGGCCTCACTTTGCTCATCTGTAAGAGGAGGGAGTTGAACTGATTGGTTGAGTGTCTTCCAAGCCTGACATTATATACGTCCATGATTCCCCTTTTTCGTCAGTACACATTCATACAGGGGCCCACCCTTCCTGATAAAAATACACGAGCTTCATTTTATGGAAAGGGCATGTTTCTGAAAAATGTACCATAACACAAAACTTAGAGACTATTAATTCACCATTATAAAACTGAGTCACTCCCACGGTAAACACATTTGGCCTTAACCAATAAAATCACTCTTAAGAATACAACAAAACTTTTAATCGTATTGAAAGGCAAACTAATAATCTGAATAAGCAGTGATTCCATACAATATCACACAGTTTTGGTGCTCTTCAGTCATTCCAATAATAGGAGAAAGAGGGACAACCATAATGTATTACTTTACAAAAGGAGGCACTCCATACAGTTGCCTCTAAGTTTGGCACACCTGAATTCAGGTGAGTATCATAGTAACACAAAATGTGATGAATTGCCTCACCAGAAAAAGACATAATTAGAGAGAATTTACACTACACTATTCTCTGCATTCCAATTCGTTAAAACACATACACCTATATAATTCTCTCATTTTTTTCCCCCTCAGAGTAACAAGATATAACAGGTAGTTTTGCTGTGAGCTATAAATGCAATTACTGGGACTCTATATTTACAAACTAATATATGTTAAACATGAGGTAAAGTTTTGTTTCAAAGCTTCACATTCAGGAGCAACACTTGTTTCCAAATTGTTCTAAATTTCACCCACCCAAACTTTCTCTCTTCATGTGTGTTTTTCCCTCCTACTTTCTGGACTTCGGTTACAAAATATTTGTGAATAAGGTTAAAAAGATGCTACAAGATGTTATCTCCAGAGAAGCACTGGAAACATGTGGTTACAGAGTATAAAGTGGGTGGGTACTCATTTAAAATAATGAGGGCTAATGGTGATAAACAACCTACAGACAGCCTTAAGAGTCGATTCCAGACCTGACATCACCAACACCAGCCAAAGAGCTTAGCCTTGGAAAGGATGCTGGCAGTGATGAGTTAACTCTAACAAGTTACAGATGGAAGCGCTATGCCAATAATTACACATATATTAGGCTCATAAGCCATAGAAATTATTAAAATACATAAGTACAAGAAAGTTGCACAGAAATTTTTCAACTTGAAGACACACCTCCAGATCAGTGCCCTGACATTCATACGAGTGATACAATCTTCCCAGAAACATCTGGAATTAAAACAGTGATTGGCCATCCTGCATTCCAGGAAGAAAATAAATGTAACATCGAAACCAAAAAATCATACAAGGTCCGAGTACCACCAACTCATAAACACCTCTGAAGGGTAATTTCAAGAAAACTGATGGCTTTTACTGAAAGGTAGCCTAGTGTAGTTGGAAGGCTTGGGAGCCAGACAGACCAAGGTTTACCTGTGGATTCACTACCTTGGGCAAGCTGTTCATATTTTCTGAGCCCTATCTTCCTCATTTGGAAAAAAATGGAAGTAGTAATAACTACACCTTTGTAGACTGCTGTGAAGATCAGAAAATGGCAAGTCACATATAAGAAGCTAAGTAAGTAATAGTATTCTATCTTATCACCGTCCATGTTTTTGCTGATCCTGGAAGCTGTCTGAATTCAGTGGACCCAGAATGGGCTAAGGCTAGGCCAAGCATCACTCCGCCTCTGTGGCCTTCCTTCCCAGAAAGAAGCCCCTTTTGCACAAGAGAAACACTAAATGGTGCAGAAGACTTAGAACCTGAAGTTGTTCCTACCTATAAAACACCACTCTAAACTCTAGAACTCCAAGTGCCAAAGATTTTAAGCTGGAAGATCCCTTCACGATCAAATGATTCATTTTAAAAGAAAAAAGTTGAGGCCCCATTGTTGACCGTGAAGCATTCTTAAAAAAAAAAAAAAAAAAAAAAAAAAGAGAGAGAGAGAGAGAAAGAGAGAGAAGAAAGAAAGAAAAAGAAAGAAGAAGAAAGAAAGAAAGAAAGAAAGAAAGAAGAAAGAAAGAAGAAAGAAAGAAAGAAAGAAAGAAAGAAAGAAAGAAATTATATTCTTACAGAAAATTTTTGAAAGGACAAGGAAACACCAGAGCCATTTTCAAAAAGATCAGGATGACCTCCAGCAGTTTAGTGAAAAAGCAAGACATACAACCTAGAACTTTCCCTTGGGGGCGTGGGATTCTGGAGTGTATCTTTTCTATACACATTTATTTGTTTTGTAACAGATTTCTTGATAGTTAGGTCTCCCAAGGTACACTAACTGGAACAGAGCATGCATCTGCATTATTACACCCACACAATGCAACACTTCCAAATTTTTAACACAGAAATCAGAAATACAAAAGCACATGACTGACCCCTACTAGAAAACTAAAGGTGAACGCTCAAACACCAACAGTCACTGATTTCAATATTAAAATTTAAAGCGTGCAATTGTTTAATTTAAACTGCTAAATCTCCCCAGTGGTTAAACTCTCATCTTTTTTCCCTCATAAAATTCACTAATGCTAAAGTATCTCGACAGTAAAGAGGAACATCATGTTTCAACAAGGTACCTTTTAAAATCCCTATAAAAGGCTCCCTAAGCAAGACTAACCTGTTTGCTGATGGCCCAGCGCGTACCACCGTGGGCTCTGCCACTGTGTGCTTGCCAGGTCTGGGCCTTTTGCCACAGAATTATTTAGTTTTAAATATACTGTGACAGATCCAATGTTATCTAAATTTGTATAAGCCTCCCTACTGGTATTAGACAAAACTGTGCTGTTCCTGCCATATTGTTGATTACATCTCAGCAGTTTAAAAAGTCAATTAACTAGATGTATATTCTAGAGAACAGTGAGTTCTCTAGAAATTGGTGACGTCTTTAAACTCAACGAACACAAGTTGATAATGATTTAGAGCTAATACTATTCCAATGACTTTTCTAGTGTCATTAGTAATCAACCAAAAATTGCAGGCCAATCTTCAGTTAACAGACGTCTACAGTACGCACAAAAACTAAAACTAAATTTAAAAAATGTCTCTGGTGGAATAAATTTGAAGGCAAGGTCTTTCTTGTCGACAAGTAGTAGATATAGACACACATATAACCCCAGAGTTCTAGTCAAAGCTCATGTAGAGTTTAATTTCTTTTCTGACACGATTTCATATTTTTGGGCAAGTCATCTCTTCCCCCCCCACCTTTTTATAATAACAAATGTAACCTATGTTAACTGTTGTTTTTTTTTAAATCCCTGAAATACAAAGAAAACCATTCACAATATCAATACCCAGATATAACCACTGTCATATTCCATGGGTGTCATTACAGATGCATCTTTTATGTATGGTTTATACTTCTTACAAATATGAAATTACATAGTAATGGACATGTTTATCTCTTGACATCTAAGATTCTTCATTTGCAAAATGAAAAATAAAAAATCTTTTTAATGAAAGTGTAACTATGAGAGTCTAATATATCCAGCTCTGTGCTGTTTTTTGGCAGGCCATACATCATGGATGGGATCGTCCTTGCTACTGGTAGCCACCAGGCCAAAAGGAAAAAGAGGTTAATTAAGGATTTTCCTTTACAAGAAAAAAGGAAACATACTGTCATCCATTTAACAAACATTTACAAAGTATCCATTATCCACTCATGTACAAGGCACTATGCTGGGATGGTGAGGCTTTTCTAGCAAAATATATGTCCACAGTTCTTTTTAGAATTGTTATATGAAAATCCATCAGAAAACTAAATAGTGAAAGGTTTCATATAGCTTGTTAGTATTTACATAAAATTTACATAATGTTTTAAGACACAAAATCCTAGTGTATGCTTCTTCTTCTTGGATACATCTGAATACAGTAAAAATACAGAAAACAAGTATAGGAATAATATGTACTAAGTTCAAGACTGTGGTTACTTTTGGGGGTGAAAGGAGAATCAATGGTAATGGGATTGGCATAGGGGTTAGCTCTATTTGTTATGTCTTATTTTTTGGAGAAAACAAAGAGTGCCCTGAAGAAATTATGGCCAAATAGTAAAATCTGTTAAATCTTGGGGATGGTTTCTATACTGTTATATTTTATGTGTTTGTAATATTTCATACGTTAACATTTAAATTTATTAAGACTACAATGGAGCATGGTTTTAATGTTTAGATGTCCACTTATTATGCTATAAGCAGATTTCACTGAGTAATTGTTGCTTTTATAAAAACATGTTTTAAAACACTGTGCTGGGGAACGTAATTTGGTGGTTACCAGAGCGTAAGGGGGTTGGGGGGTGGGGGATGAGGGTGAGGGGGATCAAATGTACGGTGATGGAAGGGGAGCTGACTCTGGGTGGTGAACACACAGTGTGATTTATGGATGATGTGATTCAGAATTGCACAACTGAAATCTATGTAATTCTACTAACAATTGTCACCCCAATAAATTAAAAACAAACAAACAAACAAACAAAAAAAACACTGTGCAATTCATTAAAACTGGAGGAAAAAAATAAAATCCATCAGTCCACTCTATTCTTAACTTGTTATTACTGTTTAAGACACTGTTGCAATGTTCAATTAAAATTAACTTTTTTAAAATGCACTATTTTGAAAGCAATTGGAACAGCTACATATACACAAAGAATATGCTCTTCACACTGCGGAAATGGGGCCAAAACAGAATATATGCCATTTTAGTCAGATTTTGCTCCAGAGATATTTTTCTGACCTTACATGTTTTGCAACTGCTAAAATCCAACTTGATGTCACAATAGACACCTTCTAATGCTGCATGCAACCTCTCTACTACAGTTTTAGGCAGCAGGATAAATAGTATCCATGCTATCTGGCATTTTCTCTGGGGTTTCACGCACAAAGGCTCAGTGCTCCCCAGAGGAAAGAATCCAAAACTTGCTTCTCTGTAAACTTGCAGTCCTAAAGAGGACAGCGTGTTTCCCTGAAAATAAGACCTGGCCAGACAATCAGCTCTAATGCGTCTTTTGCAGCAAAAATTAATATAAGACCCGGTCTTATTTTACTATAAGACCGGGTATAATATAATATGTAATATAATATAATTTAATATAATATAAGACTGGGTCTTATATTAATTTTTGCTCCAAAAGACACATAAGAGCTGATTGTCCAGCTAGGTCTTATTTTCGGGAAAACACGGTAGCTGCTACAATTACCACACTAACACTTAAAAATAAATATTAATTACTACAGAAAAAACTTATCACATTGCAAAGTCATTACCTATTTAAGGTGCTTAAACATCCTATCGGTAGT
Source organism: Rhinolophus ferrumequinum (assembly GCF_004115265.2). NCBI lineage: Eukaryota > Metazoa > Chordata > Mammalia > Chiroptera > Rhinolophidae > Rhinolophus > Rhinolophus ferrumequinum. Next base: position 29,040,044 of record NC_046294.1, on the reverse strand, counting down.
ATACAATCTTCCTAACAACATAGAAAGGCTAGAGAAAATGCCATGTGCACATCTTAAAAAATAATAAAAACAGAAATGTTTTGCTATAAGAGATACAGAGAAAACTGTTTCTTTCATTTATCTACTCTCATGAACTAAAATCTCTATTTTAGGGCCTTTTAGAATTTTTCCATTAAAGACTTTCAAAGCTGCATTGTCACTGTTAAGGGAAAAGACACGAAACAGAGTGGGAGCACATATTTGCGAAACATATATCAGATAAAGGGTTTGTATCTATAATATAGAAAGAACTCTCAAAACACAGTAAGAACATAAACCTGGCTGTAAAACGGGCAAAAAGATTTGAACGGACACTTCACCCAAGAATATTACACAAATGGCAGAGGGCACACAAAAAGATGTTCAACATTTGTCTTTAGGGAAACACAAAATGATATCGCAATGAGATACCTCACAACTATTAGAATGGCTAAAATATGAAAAAATAATAATAGCTGACAACACCAAGTGCTGGTGAGGATGTAGAAAAACTGCTCAGGGAGATATAAAATGGTACAACCACTTTGGAAAAGGCTGGCAGTTTCTTATAAAACATATGCTCATGACCATATGGCCCAGCAATGCTACTTATAAATAATATAATCGCCAAAACCTTTAAATACCTTGAATATCATTCAGTTGATGGGTGGATAAAGAAACTTTGGTGTATCTATACAACAGAATAATAACAAGAAGCCAACCACTGATACAAGGAGCAGCAAGGATGAATCTCAATTACCTTATGCTAAGTCAAAGAGGCCAGATCCAAAAGGCTACCATTTATATGGCATTCTGGAGAAGGCACACTTTTAAAGACAGAAAACAGATCAGTGGGGGCCCACAGCCAGGAGGCTGGGCTGGGAGAAAGGCTGGCTACAAAGGGACACAAGAGAACTTCCTGGAGGGATAGCAGCGTTCTATGTCTTGATTTTGATGTGGTTGTATGATTGTCGTATGAACTTATCAAAACTCTTACAACTGTGATTAAAAAGTGCCAATTTTACCATATGTAAACTAAACCTCAACATCTGCATTGTTAACCTTTTATTAATAAAAGCATATATATGACTTCCTTCCATTTCTCCCAGAGGGGGAAAAATAATAATAATTAATCCTTTGACTAGAGGTCCTCTTTCCCATCTCTACCCCCAAATAATATGAGGCACAGCGCTAGCTTGAGTCAGGAAAACTGCAGTGTTTTGCTCTGTTTGGTTTTTCCAACCTCTGCTCTCCACTTGCAGCGGGCCACTGGGCCAGGCCTCTTCATCCTCTCTGGAAGCCCCTATTATTAGGTTCGTGCCTGTGCGCGGGGCAGCGGGTATACAAAGACAAATAAGATGCAGTATCTACTCTCCGGAGTGTTCTGAGGCAATGGGCGAGGCCATAATTAAACAAGTAAATACTGTGATCTGTGCGGCACAGCCAGGGAGGGAGCTCAGCCAAACGTGGAGGGGTAGCAGGGCTTCCCGCGGTGGTGCTGTGGTGCTGAGAGGGCCAGGACACGCTACAGCGGCTGCTCTTTCAGCCTGTGGTCTCACTCATGAGGCGAGCACTGGGTCTCAGAAGAGACACACCTGGCACGTTGAGCAGGATAATTCTTCATGATTCAAGATGATCTTGCTCACTAGGGTGCCCGGCATCCCTGTTTCCACGGCCTGCTAATTAGTGCAACCGAACATTCCCCAAACGCTTCCAACCCTTCCTTAGGAAGTTGGTGGCACAGAAAGGGACATGAAATCTGTTTGGCGGGTGGCAAATGGCATTTTGAAAAAGAAATATAATGAATAGCATGAAAGTTAAGTACATCACATAGAAAAACTATTGTTTCATGGCAATTATTTGGAATTACACACACACACACACACACACACACACACAGCCAAAAAAAATGTATACACATTTTAAGAAAGGAAAAAACTATATTAAAATTGTAATATTCAATATATACCAAAAACAAAGATAAATACAAGTCATGTGTATACATATTTTTGGCTACATACACACACACACACACACACACACACACACACACACAGAATGTAAAATGCAGTCCTCACTGGCTTCATAGGGGAAAAAAATACATCCCAAAAGGCCTTGTATGTCACTTCTAGAAATCAGAACATTGTTCTAAAAGCATGGAACGCTGCCAGAGGAAGTTTAAGCATATCAAGTTTGTTGCAGATTGATCATTCTGGCAGCCATATATTATGATAGGATGAAAAGAGGAGAAGAAACCCTGCCTCTCTGGAACTCAAGTTCCTCTACTGTAAATTATTTTGTACTCACTCACTTCTCAGGTCCTTTCTAAATCTATCAATATGACTCTTACTTTGGCCTCCCCGCCCCTGCACATTCCCTGCATAATTAGCAGAAAATAAGAAACCCTTAGATTCATGTTTTTCCTATACGTATAGGCACATTTGCTTGTGTTAGCAAGTGTGTGAATGAGTACAGACTTAAACATACCCCCTTCAGAATTACAAGGGTTCGGCAATTAAGAAAGACGCATGACTTCATCTCCAAAGGTAATATTTTATGCTGTAATTGTTTATGCTCTCAGTGAAGCAATACAGCCTAGGAGACATTTAAGGGCGTGTTCTTCAAGGAGATGCTAACCCCACAAGATAGAAATGAGAGAGAACAAAACACGGGTGTGTAAATATCATACCACAAACGACAGGCAAGTGTGGCTTAAATTACACATCCTTAAAAGGGTAACTTTAAAAAATGAAACTAGTTAGGCTAATTCAATAGTTTCTAATATTGAAACAAGTTCTGCTTATTTACGGGGCTTTTTCAGTTTTGTCCTTTTAAACAGAGCCTAGTTTTCAAGTGTGGGATGTATCCTAAAGAGAAAGATTCAAAGTGTTCTAAATTTCAAGCAATGTTTACTAAATGGCAAGGAAAAATGAATACCAAAGGAAAAAAAAAGAACATTCTTTTCTATCATTTGATCAAGTACCCCAAGCCATCTGGAATCACATGGAACAGGTAAGGGTTAAACTATAATATTCCTTGTTTTCTCGCTATTTAACGGGTGTTCTCAAACATTCTTTGGGCATCAACAGCTGTTCTGGTAACCCTAACGATGACAAAACAGTGCTCAGTGCTCGTTACCAGCCAAGACACACAGACAAAATGCTATTTCCATACTCCATTTAACATCAACAAGAAGTATTGTAAGGATTGTCGTCTGTGCAAATTAGAAACACTCAATTACTTCATCCTAGCAGACAAAATACACTATTCATAAAGAAATCAATCCCACAGCATTTATTATGGTAAATATTCTAATTAACTAAATGCTTTATGTTTTACTATGGCTACACTTATTAACACCACTGCTAGGAAAACATTACTTCATGGCCCTAGCCTTCAAACAAGCACTCCCACGAAAACCTCTGTATAGACACATATTTTTTAAACTTCAGCTCACAACCAATTAATGGGTTGTGAAATCGTTTTAATGGGTCATGGCCAACTTTAAAAAAAAAACTGAAATAGGAAAGAATAAAACAGAAAAATATCAGAAGGCATCCATGTAGTAAAGGTAAGTCTGCTTTAGGAAATTTTGTATCAGCATGTGTGTACTTCTCTTTTCCCAATTGTAAAGTCTCACATTCATATATGTTATCCACGAAACACAGTCAGAACCATGAGTTCAAGGAATTGGCCATTCAAGCCAAATATTTCTTATTCCTCCATCCAAGTGGAAGTCAAAACTACAGCTGCTTTCCCAGCACCACAAGTTTGGCCCAATGGATTCAGAAACCTTTAAAGTCTTCCTTCACCTTTGTCCACACCCCAGTACTTTCATGTTTTAGTGACATAGGTTCTCTAAAATTGGCAGTAATGGTATGAGAGAATGTCACAATAGGCTACCCTGAAATTTCTTTGTTACAGAGAGAAAGAGAGAGAGGTAAGAATTTATTACAGTACTACTTTCAACTGTTGTGACAGAACTGACAAAAAATAAGCTGAGTTAGCTAAATTTCTATTTAGCTGCCCCATGTTCTATTGGGGTTTTTAGAAGTACATGGTAACATCGTGACATTTTTCACTCACTGTGCATAAAATGTTTACAAATAATCTCCAAAACCATCCTCAGAAAATGTAATGATTTAAAGGTTTTAAAAAAAAAAATCTGCATTCCAGTAAATCCCTTCCAATGCCCCAAATCCAAATCTAATGCCACCCAATAAGCACTGATTGTACTTTCAATAATCATCCCAGGCAAGAGGAACTTCAATTTCTAAGACACTGACCTCACAGGCTGAGGCAAGAGGAAAATGCTGAAAGACAGGCAGTCCACCCCCTAAAATAAAGGTCAGTTGCCAGTGTCAAGGCCGGAACCCTGAGGCAGGCTCTCTGGGGTTTCGCCATCTCTGTGAAGCAGGCTTTGTGGGGCAATCACTTGCCTTAGGCCAGGACACATGCAACATCCCTCCCTCCCTAAACACATACACACCACATACTTTTCCCTTCTCCAGTCCAACGGCCATTTTTAAAAATGCTTTACAAACAGCTATCCATAAAGAAATAATTCAAAATTGTCAGTGGGATGACACAATCATTGCTGTTGACTCTAATACAACAGACATTGACAATGACAGTTTATAAACAGTCATTCAAGATATTCCCTTGGGAATGACTGACAGCTCACTGAAGTCGCTAATGATTTATCCTGTATTAGAAGAGTATTATGCAATCAAATCTGAGATGATCCTGAATCTGTGGGAGCAAAGACTCTCAAATCTAGTTTTGTAATACTCCTAAACAGTTCCATTGGTGAGAAGGCTTTAAGTTCTAAAAAGTCCCCAAACTTCAAGTTCTTTTAATTTTTGCAATCCATATGGGTCATATTGTCCTTTGTTTTTTACCTGGGACAGAAAAGAATGGTCTACACCCTAAATTTATTTATTAAAAAGAGAGAGAAAGATACATACACTAGGCACTCCAACCACATTCCGAGTTACTGATTTAGGATGTTCAATCTAAGAAAATCTCTGAATTCTGCAGCTGACTTATGTTTCACTGAGGCTGTTTTCTTACTAAATTGGTAAGCAGAGAAGAAATAATGTCTTGGAAAATAAATTCCTATCAGGAAGAGAATATTTAATTCCCCAACCCCCAGTGAAACCAGATGCACACAACTGATTCAGTCACACACTTTCTCTCTCTCTCTCTCACCCTCCCTCCCTACCTTTCTCTCTCTCTCTCCATAAAGAGCTTACCATAGTTAAAGAATGTAAGATTAGAAGGTCAATTGAGATACCAATAAAAAGGATGATAACACACTCCAGTCTGCCTGGGACAATTCCAGTTTACATCTATTATATCCGCATAATTATTAATACTGCTCTTTTTCACTCTCAAAGGGATGATCATTTGGATGAAAAATGATCATCCCACAAACAGCAGCGGGTCTGACTGAATCACACTGCATGAGCTGTGATGGGATGAAGTAGAAATCTTGGTTTGGATTGCCTAGGGGAGGGCTTGAATAAACGGCTACCTCCTCATCTGTATAATAGTATAATGACAACAATATGAAAAACAACTTATCAAGTATCTGTGCCGTTTGTAAATATCACTTTGATCACTTTCGTGCTCCTCCACGGGGATCCTATACTCCATTAGGACAGGGTCTGTGTTTTGCTCACTACTGTATTCCAAGCCTCTGGCACAATGTGTGGGCCACAGTTGAATGAATGACAGCCAGACACTGCAATGAATGCTTTAACAGTAAGTACTTCCTTAGCCTTTCCAAAAAAATAAATCAATTTTAAAAATGGCTTAATTTCCCAACCATCTTTTTAAAGGAAGTCACAGGCCTGGCTGCAGGAGGAAACAAAGGAAGGGCACAGAACAAATCGTCCTCTTTCCAAGTGTCACCTGACCCGCTTCTGGGATGATCAAGAACACAGCATTTCTTACGGACAACAAAAAGCGTCAACAACAGATTTCCTCCCAAAGTCTATTGCTATAAACAGATAATAACCTTACATGCAAACACATTTGGGGAAAAGCAAGAAAGAGCAAAGCTGTCATTTCGATACAAGTTCCTGGATTTAAAAATAGCTTGGGAGGAATGATGTAAAATTGGATTTCAGTAAAACTAATTTTTCTTCCTCAAAATTTCAAAATACAGGCTTGGTCCTATAAATAGCATCTCACAAAACCACTGAACTAGAAAGCATAGTGGTTAAAAGTTCCTCCCACAAGCCAGACCAAGGGCCTTGGGTTTGAATAAAGCTCTGGTGGCTCACCAGCTGCATAACCCTGGGCAAGTCCCTTCATTTCTCTGGGCCTCAGTTTCTTCAGGCATAAAGAGAGACGACCCTTCTGATTTAACATCACTGTGCGGATCAGATGATGTGACCTCCGGCCAGTGCCCAGCTGCCCAGCACAGCACCTAGCTTATGGCAAACACTCAGTCAAAATCAGCTCTTACTATGTTCACTATTATCCTCAGCACCTGATCACCATCTACTCTAACCATCTCATTTTAATAATGAGGCAACTGAGGCCCAGAGGCTTTAGATAATTAATTAATCAAAGAATCAAGATCAGAATCAAAGAGATAAATGCCAGTCCAGGGTTCTTTCTACTACCCTAAGCTGGAGTGTGTGTGGCAGTAATGTTTTAGCAATATGCTTTGGAACTTGGGAAAACAACTTGGCCAGAAACCATGTGTTGAATGGTGCTTAGACTCGGAGGTTAATGGATAAGAGCTGGCTGAGTCCCTCACTGTCGCTCAACTAATAAACAAGTATTACAAACAAAACATGGAAGCAAATAAATCAGCACTATCTGTACTTAAACAAGTAAGTGCAGGAAAAGTATTGTCTTCTTACTTATTAAGAACACTGGTCCTTGAAGAAGTCATAAGTTTTAAATGAGGCAAAATTGCTAAAGTGGTATTCTGAATACCTTTAAAAGGTGTTGATCTATTGATGGTGATATGTTCGGTTTTACTTAAAGAATTCACAGCTTTTGTTGTTGTTCAACAAATCTTTAATGGCATGATGAGTCAAACATTCCCAGTGATCTTAAAAAAAAAATAAAAAGTAAAAAGCGCCTTTATGCAAACCAGGTAAAAAGGTAGAGAGAGAAAGGCCCTTAAAGCTAAAGGAACTGCATGAAGTTGAATTCCAGAGGATAAAACCATTCAGGAGACAGCAAGCAGACTGGCCTAGCTGGGATGTAGAGTTCAGGGATCGGGGATAAACCTGGTAAAGATAACAAACTCAGATGACAGAGGACACCGAATGTCTACGTAATAGAGAGTTTGAGGACAGGAACAAGAAGCTATGGAAGATTTTTTAGGAACATAAAGAAGGCTGCTTTACGAAGCAATTCTGGTAGAATTTCTTGGACACAATTTCTGGACACAATTTTTGCACCCTGTAACCTTTACAACCACCATTATTGACAATACACACTGGTGTCTGCTATTGGCCACACTGAGTGATGTCAGCAGCAGCAGCTCCATGAAGCTTGATGGCTACGGATACTGTGAAAATGCGGTAAGGTTAGGATTCAGGAAGCTACACAGTCTTCCCTTTATCAGAGCCCTTGGGACAAAGTTCTCTCTGACCCCAACTCCAAGAACAGCTGTGTTTCTCCTGCACCACACGTGCTTTTTATCTTACAGTGTGGAATCACAGAAGCGGGTTCTGCCCCCATCTTGCTGTCATCGGCTACTAAGGTTCTCTGAGCCATAACTGCAACCCCTTTCACAAATGTGTACATTAGGTGGGTCGCTTCAGTAATTTCTGTCTTCAGTTGATCTTTTCTTGTTCTAATTTGAGGGTAGGGGGGACGTTCCCGTCTTCTCATCCACTTATTTTGCACTTTATCTTACACAGTTTTTGATAAGCCACCTTATAATCTTTCTTGGAATAAGGTGGATCATCCAGTATGTTACGAGTGCCTGGCATACACATGCACAAACACGTGTTGGTAATAGTATAAAAGGGTGACTGCAGAGGCAAGAAGGTTGAGGTGGAGAAATCAACTCTGAAGGATAATGAGATCTGGAACCAAAGCAGCAGCACCGGGGACAGACAGGAGAAGAGAGACCAGAGCCCTCAGAGTCAGAACCAGCAGGACTTAGTGATTAGAGGCCAGGCAAAAAAGGAAAGGTGACCTTTGAAGAAGACACTGTGGGTGTTTTGGTCCATGGAGCTGGGAAAGGGATACCGCCATCAGTTGGGGACATAACAGGAGAGACACGGGTGTGGGGTCTGCTTAGATCAGGTGGTGTTATGAAGTGGGCGGTTTTCAATTCAAGCCCAGAATTGAGGGAAAATGTCGGGGCGTGGGGGGAGGGTAAAGGTGTGGGAGTCGGCAATGAGGAGAATTAAAAGTGCAGAGGTGGATGGCATTGCCCAGTAAGGGTGTGCAGAAAAGGAAAAAAAATGGCTAAGAAAAGTTTTTTAGGAATAACTTAATATGAGGAACAGAAACAGAAAGGGAATGATCAGGGAAATGAGGGAAGACTCTGAAGGAAAAGCTTCGAGGAGATCAAGGATGAACTGTCAAATGAAGCCAAGTAATCAGTAACTATATATTTGCCACAGGATTTGGTAATTAGATCATTTGTCAATAGCTTTATCATAGCATGAATCTCATGAATATTAACCATGACTAGAACTTTTTTTTCTTCTTATTTTGGCTCCAAGAATAGAACAAAGAAACAGAGAGAATTTCCTGAGGTAACTGGGCAAGATTTAAAAGAGAAAAGGAAAAGAAACACAGGTTTAAAGAGGATGTGTGTAAACATGTGAGAAAAGAGACTGCCTGAGGTGGAACTGACTGGGCCAGGATCCTGAGAGACGGAAAGGGGGACCTATAATGTGACTATTCCTCCTGCAGGGAACAGAAAGGACAGGAGGGGGAAGAAGGAGAAAGACAAGAAGGTGGGTTTCCCCATCAGTGAGCAGGTGGGGCTACCAGCTGACCACCGTCCTCAGGGTGCAGGGAAGACAGGGTCCCAGATATCTGTGAGCGCTTGGCATCTACTCCTTGATTCTTTAAAGTCCAGGAGCAATTAGTCTAGACTCACTCTCACATCGAATGGACTCTTCTCACACATCATATCACAACTGTCTGCTTGTTTCCTAATGTGTTTGCCCAGCTCTTTCTCAGCTACAGTAATTAATTCAAATACACCATCACTTAAGCGCCAATCAAAGCTCCATCGAGATCTAAGAAGAACAATAGCGTGCTTATATGCACACTCTATTAATTTAAATTCCCAGTTGAGTCACTACATGCCAACAATTAAGCAATGACACACACAGAGATTATATTCCACGTTGATACAGCCAAACCAGAGAGCTCAGAAAACAAGTTGTCCTGGATTGCCAACTTTTCCAGGTAGCTGAAGGTTCGCCCGCAGGGGAACAAGGTGCAGGCATTAAAGGAACTTTTGATAACGACCATTTTTCTGAAAGGCTCTTAGCACTTCTCTGCTTTCTAAAACAGCACACATAAAACATAATTTAACCGCTCCATGGGCCTCCAGGATGAGCATCACTAGACACAAACGCAGAGGCGTTCCTCTAAGCTCACCTCCATCCTGCTCCTTCCCCACCCTAATCCACGCCATCACCATCTCTCCATGGACCACTGTAGTGGCCTACAATCTGCTCTCCCTGCTTCCTTCCATGTTTGGGTCTCTCCAGTCCAACCTGCTCTGAGCAGCCAAAGCAATCTTGTTAAAACAGGGAACTGTCCTTGCCGCCCCTCTCCTTAGAACTCTGTTTGCTCTCTGTCAAGGCCCTCCCTGACTTGTTTCTCCCCAACCTTTCTGCTTACCACTGAGCCTTTCCTTCTCCAGGCCTTTGCTCTCTCGTCTCTCTGCCTACGTTACTGGTCCCCAGCTCTTTTCATAGCAGGCTTGTTCTCACCATCTGGATTCATCTCAAATGTCACCTCACCCCTTCGGAGAGGCTTTCCTTAGCCCCCTCACAGTGGCTCCAGTTAACTCTATCTTATCATCCAGTTTATTCCCCTATTCTAGCTCTTATCACTTGAATTATCTTATTTTTTTTTATTTTTTTATTTTTTTAATTCTCATATAGCGCTTACTCTATGCCAGCACCAACCACTCAACCAGGGGATCTCACAGTATGGTCCAGCATCACTTGGGAATTTAATAGAAATGTACATTCTTGGATCCTACTCCAGACCTACTAATCAGACCCTCTAGGGATGTTAACATGCTTTCTGCGTGCTTCTGACTCACGCGCAAACACGAGCCACTGCAGTATATCATGCAGCCATCCTATGCACTGAGGGTCTTCCCCACTAGAAAAGAACATTTCCGAGGGCAAAGATCACGTCAGTCTGGTTCACCACCAATTTTCTAACTCCTAGTCCAGGACCTAACACATGGTAGGTATTCTGGGGGAGGAGGCATCTCATTCCATAACCAACACCCAGGCTACTGAACTAAAAGTACACAAACTTCATGGGTGTTTAAACGGTCTGCTGTTATTCACCAACCCCCAAAGGCACTCTTTCTTCCTTCTTGACCCTGAGAGCAGCGTTTTCCGCATATGTCTCAGCACTCAGTGTCCCAGGATCATCCCTTCACAGAGTTCACTGATCCCGGCACGGTGACCAAGGCACACAGCACTCCGTCCACTCGGTAAGATCATGCCGGCTCAGTAGAACATACTGGGTAAAAGCTGCTTTGCAGCAAGGCTGACTGGGTTCAAATCCAAGCTCCACCACCTATCAGCTGTGTGATCTTCAGCAAACTGATGAACTTTTGTGCTTTAGCCTCCCCGTCTAAAACTATAAATAATGGCACCGACCTCACAAGGCTGCTGTGAGAATTACATGAGGTGATGCATGTAAAGTGCTTAGATCCTGTCTGTCTCACGGAAAGCACTCCATACACGGGGGCTGTCACACATCACATCCTGCTGGTTATCAGTCCTAAGTCTTTGGCAAATTCCTGGCCATGGTAGTTCAGGACCGAAATACTGGTCTTACAGGGCAAAACATAGTCCCTCTCTCCTAGGCAGCGAGTAAAAAGACATTCCACATCCCAGGGCATTAACCCTACTTACAATGGGCTCTCCTTACAGTTCCCTAAATACCACTTCCCACAGGTCCCTACTATATTCCAGCAGCCTTTTCCACCTAAACCTCTCTCTCCCCAACCCCATCTTTGACCCGGCTTTCACAAGGCTCAAAAACATAACAGGTATTGTTTAAACACTTAGAAATGTTCTGGCAGAGGACTGCAGTTGAAAGCAACTGCACAAAGGTGGGGAAACATCAGGAGAGTCAGTGTGGGAAGGAGCCCACCTACTCTAGACAAAAGTCATCCATTCCGGAGAAGGCTCCTCGGCAAACTTCAAGGAGGAGGATATTGCCAAAGCAGCCCAGTTCTGTTCTCTGAATGCTATAAATAGACAAAAACGCAGAAAACCAGAAATCATGGAAGAGTGGCATGCAACAAAGGAACTCTAGATACACACAGAGTATACAGAGCATCCAGATAGCAGCAAGGATCTTAGACTCACTGGGAATATCCAAGAATATCACGCAGCATAGCACTGACAAGCCAACCCCCTTGCTTAAGAACTTGCAGAGGATCCCTATGGCTCACGGTGCCAAATTTAACCTCCCCTTTTGCCCCTGGAAATTGAGATCGTCTATGAGCAACCACCACCTTCACTTTCGCTTGCCTGCCACACTTCACCTACACGCCTGTGCTCTGGCTGGGTCCTCCACCCTCAGACCGCCGGGGTCCCACCCCCTCCCATACGTCACAGCCTGCTTCTTCCCATTTCTGTTCCCATGAGATCAGCGCTGCTCAAAATGTGGGGTCAGTCCGTAAACTGTAAACAAACCACAATGAGACCAGCAGAGACACGGAAAGTTCACATCGCAGCAATTTGACAAAGTAATTTGATGTCTTAAATCAAACAATAAAAACTCTGGGTTTGTATTTTTCTGTTATGTATTTTTTCTTTTTTAAAAAAATTGACCTTTATTGTAATTTACAAAAGTATCAAGCTACACCGGATCGGAAATGAAAGAAAACAAAACTGACCCATCACTGCAGATATTTTAAGGAACACGGCGCTGACACCTCACATGGGACACCCCTCTATTTTCTTCTCCCACAGTTTTTAATTTTCTTCAAGGTCTCCTGTAAAGTATCCTCCCTGGACAATCCTACTCAGTGTGCATCTTCTTCCCAAAGTTTGTACCCATCATCACTTCAGCTGCTGAAATTTTTGTAAGGAACTAAACAGAAAGGCAAAACTAATCACTTGTCTTATTCCTGTGCAAATCGCAGGCGCCATGGAGCGGTTTTATTTGCGAAGTGCTTCTCTTCACACATTGCACAACCCAGAGGCAGCACAACGCAGTGGTTCAACCTCTGGACTAAAACCAGACTTCAAAATGGAGTCCAATTCCCCAGGGCCACAGCCAAACTCTGGCTATGTGACCTGAGACAAGTGCCTTAACTCTTTTGAGCGTCCAGTTTCTCTTCTGGGATGTGAGGCTGGCATGGTATGCAAAGCCTTCCCAACTCTAAAATTAAATGATGTCTGTTTGTTCTTAGAAAGGCTCTCAGGTTCCTCATGGACCAATGGGAAAACATCTGCCCTGCCACAGGGCTGGAGAGACAGGAAAGCATTTTTAAAACTATCGAGCCCTTTGTGAACTTGAGGTATTATTACTACTCTGCATATACGAGGTACCCATGCAGAATCCATGAACCGAATATAGAAACCGAAGTGTCCAAAACTGAAGGCAAGGGATGGTGAGGGGCCTCGAAACTCTTACTAGGGAAGCCACTGAAAATACAGGAGATCTGCTCTGTAGAAGATGAGATTGAGGTAGAAACCAAAGAGCTCTCATGTAGATAAGAGAAAGAGGTACAATGAACAGATTGTAATAGGTGGCAAAGGAAGAAGAAAAGGAACCAACAATTCCCAAGTGTCTAGTATATATATGCTTAATGTTTACATCTGTGTCCCCTTATAATATTCATAACTCTAGCCTTGTGGACCCAGAGTAAAATCATGTTTGGAGAAAAAGCCTATAGTCTTTCCACTATACTGAACGGGGAGGCAGAGTGTATCACAAAATACAACAGAAAAGAACAGTTAATGTCTTAGAGTCGGTTCAGTAGGAGAAATTGCTGCCTTGTCACTGGACATACTCAGGCAGTGGCTAGAAGACAATCTGTCAAGGATGTGAGAGAGGATTCCTACCATCTTTTCTCCAAGCTGCACAACCAGAAATAAAACCAGAATCTAGGCCTCTGCATTTCCTGCATTCCTCCCAATACAAACTGGTAATTAATGTGGATTACATACAAACATGAAAATCTAAAAGCACACGAGAAGACAGCAAAACAAATGCAAGTCTAGAAAGACTATTTTCCTTACCAGAATTCTGGTACCTTAAATTAATAGGGCACCCAACCCCCAATTCCACACAACTGGGGAGACCAACGCAGGGTTGTCCACTTTTTAACATGTGAGAACATTTACAACACATTCATCAATTCATTTTGGGGGGGGGGGCAATTTAATACCAAAATAAGCCAAAAGGGCATAATCTTAGTATAGAAGATGGCCCTTTACGACAACTAAAAGTAGACTTATTCAAAAATCATGACATTGCCCCTAGTTTTCATATTTCACCAAGCAATTCATCACACAGGCAGGTGGGAAAGAACCCCATTACATCAGATGGCCTTTCTGACTGCAATTTTAAAACTCAAAGATTCTGATGTTACAAATGGACACAGACTTGTTTTGTTTCTCTTACAGGACCAAATTCCAAAACAGCACTATCCTTTCCAGGTAACATTTATTTGACCAAGTGCCATTTCCACTAATCAACACTACTTCCAATAATAAAAAGAGTCGGCATTCAGTGCCTGGCACTGTGGCAAATGATTCTCATGCCTTACTTACTCTCACAACAATCGTAAGAGGCAGATATCATTGCTATCCCCATTTTACAGAATTGCAAATGGAACGGCCCCAAATTGCCTGGCAGAGGTGTCAAACCAGGATTCCAACACCCAAGCAGGCTGTCTCTACAATCACTACACCATAATTCTTTAAAAAATAAAAATGCCAGGCACTAACAAATTATGTTAAGAAATACTCTAAAACCATCCACTTAGCCAGGAAATGTATCCTATAAGAATGGGGGGTGCCCTTTGGTTTGGTGGAAAATGAAGCCACTTATATAACTAAAACATTCACCACATAGTTTTCCACCATAGCTCTTCATCATGGATGTGGAAGAAAAAAAAAAAAAGAAAAATCTCAGGAAAATAAAGATGTTTTCTGAGAGCCCTACAATTTCCATAATTACAGTTTACAACATGGTAGCAAAAAAATCGCTACTGGGCTGCTTGCCTTTGTCACAGGTGTTACTTAAAATATTATTTTTTCATAATGTTATCATGCAATTATCACACACTTGCAAGTAACGCAGCCTAAATATCATGTGTTTACAAATCATGTATCTGTATTGTGAGCCTCTCACTTGGCTGTACCTAAACCCGTCTGTGCACTGCAACCAGAAGAAGGGGTGGGGATGGAGTAGCGTGTTGGAAGGAGTTTGAGAGAGTGACAGGGGGTGATACAAAAAACCTGGCACACGCCTGTTTGGTTTGGTTACTAACTCGTTTTAATTTCAAATAATCCCCCCCATTTTATTTTGGTTCTTCTCTAGTTTCCACCCAATATTTAGACAGCAACATGAGCCATAAAAGTTGGGATGGGTCTAAAATTTGGGGGATGGCAAAGCTAAAATGCTTGGCCTAGAGTGTAAACTGCCACTTATGTGGCCGAGGCAGGACAACCAATGTAAACATGTAAGTGGGTCCAAATATACACATACTCGTTTTTATTTTAAAACTTATTTTGCATCTTAGTAATTTCTTCCTTAAAAATAGCCAAGGAACCCTACTGTTTGGACTTTTTTTTTTTTTTATAAATTGCTATTTTGAAAAGAAATCATAGTTATCCATGTGTGGTGGATAGACCAATGACATGCTATTTTCTAGTGTTCAAAAAAAAGTTTCAAGTGGTGCCTAGGAGCAATCATTAAAATCAATGTATCTCTGTAAAGTGCACTTTTTACAAAGTACTTTATAAGTAAACAGTGAGTTAAAACTGGGAGAGAGGGACTGTTTTTACTGAATGCCACCTGGTCAGGTATTTCCTGCAAGAACAGAGACTAGATCAGTCCTTCCAATCCTTGTCATGACAGGCATGGAAAGAAGACGGTTCGACTTCTAAAGTCCTTATGGATGCTTACCTGAATCTCATCTAAAAAATTAGGGGGTGGGTGTGTGTGGGTGGGTGTGGGTGTGTGTGTGTGTGTGGGTGTGTGTGTGTGTGTGTGTGTGTGTTATGCTAAAAAGAAGTCACAGAGATGATTTAATTCATCCAACATCACCCCCACCAGAGAACTTGCACTGATGACTTAATCTAAGGCCCCAAATGGGACAATTTGTTTTCTTCAAGCTGCAGGATCAGAAATAAAACCAGAATCTAGGTCTCTGTACTTCCTGCATTCCTCCCAAATACAAACTGGTGGTTAATGTGTATTACATACAAACATGAAAATCTGAAAACACACGAAAGATGGCAAAACAAATGCAAGTCCAGAAAGAATTTTCTCCTTGCCTAAGATCTGAAGAATGTACAGCAACAGTTCTCAACTGGGGGTGATTCTGACCCCTGGGAGACATCTGTCAATGTGTGGAGATTATTTTTAGTTCTTACAACTGGAGAGATTGGGGTTGTTACTGGCATCTAGTGAACAGAAGCCAGGGGTGTTGCTAAGCCTCCTGGAATGCACAGACAGGCCCGGTAATGGTTAATTTTTTGTGTCAACTTAACTGGGCCATGGGGTGCCCAGCTATTTGGATGAACATTATTCTGGATGTGTCTGTGAGGGAGTTCCAGAATGAAATCAACATTGGAATTACACACTGAGTAAAGCAGATTGCTCTCTCCGTGGGGGTGAGCCTCACCCTACCTGTTGAAGGCCTGAACAGAACAAAAAGGTAGAGTGAGGGGAAATGTGCTCTGTCTTCGAGCTGGGACATGAGTCTTTTACCTTCATCCTTAGACTGGATCTATACTGCCGGCTCTGCTGGGTCTCAGGCCTTCCAACCATCAGCTCTCCTGATCTTCAGGCCTTTGGACTCAGACTGGAACGATACCATCTGTTCTTCGGAGTCTCCAGCTCATCAGCAGCAGATCTTAGGCTTCTCAGCCTCGATAACTGAGACAGCCAACTCCCTCTAATAGATCTCTGATATATAGTCTATATATATCCTACTATGTTCAGTTTCTCAGAAGAACCTACACTATTACCGAGCCCCACAACAAAGAATTACCCAGCTCAAAATGTCAGGGCTGAGACTGAAAAACCCTGTTGTGCAAGAATACTGGCGTTTTCATAATGGAGACACATTAGACATAACATAAATTTTACCATTTTAACCATAAGTATATAGTTTTGTGGCATCAAGTACATTCACAGTGTTGGGCAACGATCACCGCCATCCATCCACAGAACATTTTTCATCTTGCAAAACTGAAACTCTGTACCCACTGAACAATAATTCCCCATTCCCCACTCCTCCCAGCCCCTGGCAACCTATAAGTCTGACTCTTCTAATAAAGTACCTCAGATGAATACAATCATACAGTATTTCACCTTGTTTGACTGGCTTATTTCACTTAGCATAAGTCTTTAAAGTTCATCCGTGATATAGCATGTGTCAAAATTTCCTTCCTCTTCAAGGATGAATGATATCCCATTGTATTGTGTACGCCACATTTTGTTTATCCATTCATCTATGGATAAGACACTTGGGTGGCTTCTACTTTTTGACTATTGTGAATAACGCTGCTATGAATGTGTATGTGCAAATATCTATTTGAAACTCTGCTTTCAAATCTTTGGGGTATATGCCCAGAAGTGGAATTAGTGGATCATTTGACAGTTCACCAAAAATTTAAAAACAAAATGCTCATACTGTTTTTCATAGTGGATGTAATATTCTGCATTCCTACAGGTGCATGCGGAATCGGCAAGGCTCCAAATATCTAAAGTTTTCTTCTGTCTACCTCTCCCTGCCCTACTTACCTCCCTATACCCTGGCCCTTTCATGAAGCAGATAATGAGCCAATACTTTAAAAATCGGAGCACCTTTAAAGAAACCCTTAAAGAGAATGATTTTTTAATATGAACAGTCATCCTCTAATTTTCCTCGAGGCTCAATGTCTATAATACATCTTCGCCAGGGTGAAGGGGTGTGAAGGAGGCAGTAAGGATGTGGGAAGACACACCTGCCGCAGTAGACGACCCGTCTCCAAACGCCTTCTGAAAGCCACCTCTGACTCCAGTCTGTGAAACCCGATGGAAATAATTCCCACATCATCTTGACTTTTCTATGGGGCTCCTTCTTTGAGAAAAAGGATCTTACTATGTTTAAGATCTCTGATTTATATGCACCTTGTGGGAAAAGATTCTAGTTTTATAGGGTATAATACTACTGTTGAGTACTTTCAATCCAAGTTAAGTCATTTCCATGAGTTAATTCTTGGAGAAATGTAGTTTTACATATTTACACCTAAGGCAACTCAGGAAGAGATTGAATGCCAATTAATTTATAACTTTGTTCCCACAAAGACCGTTAGGCTTCTCCTGATTTCTAACTAAAAAGTACAGTTAACATACCTATATGAACTATTTGAAAGGATAAGGTAGTATCTCGCATACCTAGACCTCCTGGAAGCAGTGGTTCTCTAAGTGTGCTCTCAGGACTAGCAGCATCAGTAGTACCACCTGGGAATTTATTAGAAACGCAAATTATTGCCCCCCATCCCTCTCCACCCCCACACCCCCGCCAAGGACTCCTGAACCAGAAACTCTGAGGGTGAAGCCCAGCTACAGGAGTTTTACTTAGCCCTCCTGGTGATACAAATGCACATTAAAGTGACAGAATTGAGAACCAGGGCCTAGATCTTACAAAGCACTTTTATGCTCCTGATTATTTGCACTTCACAACAATCTTGTGAGGTAGGCAGGGCTGGGGTAGTGTCCCTTTTTACAAATGGAGAAAACAAGGCTCAGGACAGTCACCTGACTTATGTAAAGTGACACAGCTAAGGAAAATGGAGACTTAGAACAAATTAGTTTTAGTAGCGTGTAACGTGAAGGGCTAGAAAAAAATTGGGAACCACATAGCCACATAGCCTTATTATAATATAGATTAGGCAACTAGAACCCAGCAAAGGTTACATGATCTGAATAAGACCACATAACACACTAATGGAAAGCTCATTCTCCACAGAACCAGTCCATCTGAGCCATGACCCTCTGATAGTAACTACCTCCCTCAAACAATGAGTTGCTTTTAATCCAACCCTCATGTGATGATAAGTACTTAGTGTGGTACCTACTAAGTATTTCATCAAAAAAGCAGCACAGATGACTACCTAGACTGCTCCGTCACTAAACAAAAAGTCACCATTGATGACACAGCAGGATGAGAAGGTTAAGGATATTGATGAAAGAGACTGAAAGAATAGACAGTGGACTTTAGTCTGATCAGAGAAAAAAACGAATGAATGATGAAAAGAAAGTAAAAGGATCTAGAGACTTGAGAATTTAATGAGGTTGAAAAATCTGAGCTAATAAGAATTCTTCTTACTATTATTTGTGATCAAGAGGTATTTAGCTGCTTTAGATGTTAGCAAGGTCCAGGATGTGGCCACGAGAAATGGCTGACGTGGAATTAAAACAGGGCTCACCACTGCGAAGGAGAGAAATGACATGAGAGGTAAAGGGTGTTGGGAGGATTACCCATGTGGAGTAAATAACAGAACTTATGGTAGGGTAGGGGCGGCAAACATGAGAATTAGCTTAGCACCTAATTCTTCTCTGGAGGGGACCAACACAGATGCCAGGAGATGACAGTATTATTGAGAGGTCAGAACTAAAGGCCATGACCCACAAAGGAGCAGAGGTGGTAAGTGAAGATGGAAGCCTACAGGCAGCAACGAGGAGTAGCCAGACCTTGAATGCTACTTTTCCTGCTGTTGGAAGACAACCAAAGGGCTGCAGGGAGGAAGTGTCCTCGAGGAAGAACCAGTGAAGAGGCTGACGATGTAGGAAAGTGTACCAACCTGAGAAGGAGAGTTTCAAAGAACACGAGGCTAGGGTTTGGGATGGAGAGGAGCAGTGGGAAATCAAATCGGGAGAAGACACAAAATCCAGCTCCAACACCACCAACTCCGGGAAGTCTACAATCATAGCAGAATTACTTTCCCCAGAGGATAAAAATGCTATCCAAAGACCCCAGTAGCTAACAAGTTGAACATTAATATTAAATAGCTTGTTCAACTGAAATAATCCCATGTAGCTGTGCAACTAGGTTACCTAGCTTGCCACAGAATTTTATTTTGTTTTATAAAATTGGGGATCTCACCCTTCCATTTTAATGTAGTGATTTCTACTGAGTTCCTTAAAACCACCTATGATGTAATCATCGTGAAAACAGACCTGAAAAGTGGATATTAAGTGTTATTATCACTATGTTGCCAATAAAACACAGAAGTTAACTGACTTTCCCAGGGTTATAGAGCCAGGGCAAAGAAGACTCTTAAATAAAGTGTGACAATGTTCTCAAAGACCAAGTAAGTATTTCAGGTTGTTCGTAAATGGTCTACAATGCAGAAAGGGGTTATGATGGTTCTATCCTAGGACAAGGAAGGAGAGAGCTGCAAAGGCAAGTCACTAACTCTCATTAAATTATCTGTGGAAACTCAACACTCTGCTACTTGAAAATCTGGTAAGAAAAACACTTACTGGGTAAGAAACCACGGTACCGGACTCTGGCTACTTGGCGTCAGATTTAGTTATGACGAGCCACCCAGCGTAAGAGAAAGAAGTAGCACAGATCAAACATTTCTGTGTGCCAGGCACTGTCCTAGACCCATTAACAAGCTCAATTCACTCAATTAAAAGTCAGGTATTATTAACTCCAACTAAGGGAATAAACTGAGGCTAAGCAAAGTGAAGAAACTGGATCAGCCCAAGGAGACTGGACATGAGACTTGGTCCATTGCACCACAATGCTTCAAAAGATAAAAAGGAAGACCTAGAGTCTTCCCAACGGAAATCAAGGCTGATCCTATTCCCCCGAACTCCATCTCCTGCCCCATTATCTAAGAGCATATCAGAGGGGTGAGCTCCTGACAGCTGACCCCTGTGCCACTCCTCCAGTTGCACCCCATTATTACACGTTCACTTACTCTCAAAGCATGATGGGCAATTCCTCCCAAGTTACATTGCTACCACTGAATGCTGGAGGCTGGAAGTCTGAACTAACGGGTCGGTGGTCTCTAACACTCACATGTCCCATCTAAGCAGTCTATACACCGAAATAGCTTGAGACTGAGGCAACACCACTCTGTCTTCCACTAATTACTCTGTAACTTTAACAAGCAATAGGGGGAGGAAGTTATTAAAATTAAACTAGGGAAAAGTTGAAGCAAGTTACAAATGTACATGTAATATATAACTTTAACGTTGAAATCCCAAACATCAAAATCTGTTTAAAAAAATGTGTACATATATGTATTACATACACACACACATATCAATTTTATTTTTTAAAAAGGGACCTATGGAAGAGTTAGGAACATTAAAAATCCCCCTTTCATAAATGCCAGGGCATATTCATAACAGGAGTCAGACAGATTTTGTTTTCTACCACATAGTTCTATAAAAATAAACTGTCATCACAACATCCTAGTGGTAGTAAAAGGCCCTATTCGCCTGCAGTTAAATCCAACAGCAGCTGCTCTATGGAAAAAGACGGCCCAATAATTGGCTTCTTTCACCTCTGTTAATCACGAACAAAAGTGTCATTCAGCTTCAAAATGGACAAAATGCTCCAATGGATGGTCAGCTAGCTGAGCCAATGGGGTGGAATAACAATAACCCTGTAGCATTTTCCTTTTCCCTTTGTTTGGTCTTTCAAAGCCCTTAATTAAGACCTGCACAAAGCACCCCTACAGGCTTTTTTCAATGAGGCATTACACGCCTGTTTTCTTGTATTTAAAGAAAAAAAAAATAGCAGGGCTTTTCTGAAACACATTAAACAGAATACACAATTTCCATTTATTTGCAACTGAAATACTGTTAAAATTTTAGAGCTTAAATATTATCATCAGTAACAAAGCAAGTTCTTTCCATTTCAGGCTTGGGGACCGGAGGGTGAATGAGGGGTTGTTCAGAAGGGAGGTGGGGAAAGCTGGAGCTGAGGCAGGAGAGGAGTGCCAAATTGCAGAAGTATTGTAGAACCATTTCTCCAGAAATAAAACTGTGATCAGACAGAATTCAGAAAGATCTAGATGGGACTCCTAAACCTTTCAATAGCTTAAAATATACACATCGAAAGAAACAGCCAATCTCATGAGATAGTCTTAAAGCAAACAACTAGACAACGGAGACAAAGGGTAAAAGTTGGAATTGAATCTGCTTCTTACAAGCTCATTTTAAAAACCGCATGGAAAAAGATAGTATTTTTACAATGAAACAATCTCTATAAGAACTTTGTTCAGTTCTTTAGCTGATTTCTGCCTCTAATTTTTTTTCTATCTTGGCCTGAACAAAGCTTCATATAATTATGGTGGATAAGAATCAGAATGCCTTGCTTCAAAAATATCCATAACCTAATTAACTTTTCATTATTCAATTTTCTTTTTGCACAACGTAAGAAAGGCTGTTGTGTTCATTTTTAAACACTCTGAAATATAATCTTTCCGGGTTTTAGGCTGTTCTGAAAATACCTAGTTCTGCCCATAATTTGTTCTTCCTTCCCCCTCTCGCAAATATCCTGAGTGACAGCTTAATGTGACAGCTTTCTTGCCACAATTCACCAAAGGGGAGTGGCAGGTAGGGTTCTAGGAGAACAAATACCTAACAAAGCCATCATTCTGGGGAGTTACTTCCAAACTGTCAATCCAATCCATCAAGTGGAATGTGTTCCACTATTCTTTTGTAAATGTGCTTATTTCAAACCAGGCAGAACTCGGGCAGCTGCCCCAAAGAAGACTAAATGACCCAGCTCAAATGTCACCTCTGCTGTGAAGCCTTACAACTCCCCAAGGCAGAGCAAGTTCCTTTCCTCTTTGCTCCCACAGCCCTTTGTTCATCACTCCCACGCTGTATTTTATTTGTGTTTATGTCTGTATTCTCCACCAAACTGGATCACCCATGGACACTTGTGAGCCAGCATGATTGAACAGAGGAGGGCACAGGCTCTGGAGTAAAACCACTTGGGTTCAAGTTCTAGTTAGAGACTCTAAAATGTATGACCTTGGAATATGTTACTTGAACATTTTGTGCTTCAGTATTATCAGCTTAAAATGGGGATAAAGAACTGCAGTTGTTGTGCTACTCAAGTGAACTAACCATTGTAAAGCTCTTCCAACAATGCCCAGCACACACCAAGAGCTTGATCAATATTAAAACAGGAAGCATAGTCCATATCTTTCCTTCTCCCCTAGCGAATCTAGTAGCACAACTGGAAGATTAGTAGGCACACACTCGATATTTCTGGTATAAACTTTTGCTAAGCAAGTTAATTTACTCATAAAATGTCACCAATTAAAATACAAGTTCTAAATGCAATCTTTCCACGTCCTTCAATTTCTTCAACAGTGAAGAGTACGTTCATGCGAAGCACAGATAAATGCAAGGGAAGAGCTAAGAAGATACTGAGCGACACTTGATTCCAGTCCTCAGACAGCTTACAAGCAATTCTGAGCATGAGGCGTCTGGAAATGTATTTAATGGTTGATATTATCCTTTCACAACAGATTTGACTAATGTGTATTTTCTCAACAATGTATTAAATCGTCAAATATTTAAAAGATTTATGTACAACCAATTTGGCTCATTTTACTAGGGGAAGAGAAAATAAGAGAGTTTAAGGATATACTTCAACGAACCCTGTAATTCTTACTAATGCTCCACGTTAAAATAGCACATGCATTGTTGCAGGTCCATAACTTGTGGTTCTGTGATAACAATTATTGCTCTTGGAGCACTGTAAGAGTCAAAACCACATATGCATGGAAATTAAAAGAATTTGCATAATGAAAAAAATTGTAGCAAAATTGTTTCCATCAGGCTCTTATCAAAAAATTTACCATTATATATACTTGTGTAAATATAGCAATTCTAGTAAGACCCACTTTAACGAAATCATTACTAATTAAAACCATTATTAAATTAAATCATCCAGAGTTTTAGTTGTTCTTTAGTTGAAAAGAACATGTGATTTTGCTACACATCTGTGTACGACTCACACTCTTTTATCATAAAACACTAATTTCATGAGAGTGTGAATAATCCATTAAAACTACCAATATATATTTGCATTTGACAACATCAGGGAGATTTACTACATCCCCTTCTCTTTAGAGGAGAGTAATAACAGACTAACAGAAATGAACTATTTAAATCAACTATTGGAGCAAACCCCCTGGGGGTAGGCAGGGGTATTGCCTCCTACCAGAGACCACCAACAAAGGTCTTTCCTCATTCACTCATGGATATTTCAAATTCGAATAAAACAACAAAAAATACACCATGATAAATTTTGGTCGCTTTTCTAATTTTTCAATAGAAGTATGCAAACGGAGGGGGAAACTCACCTAGTCAACAATATCTAACTATCACAACTATGCTATAATAATCCAACTAGGTCAAGAGTCTTACTTCCTTTTTATCCCAAAAAAAAGTGCTGTCCATCATCTTAACATAGTCCAGATATGTCTTGGCTGTCTGTAAAATGATCAATGCCTACTGAAATACAAGGAATCCTTAAAACATCCTTGTTTAAAAAGGATAATATTGAATGGATTGTATCAGTATAATTTAAATGTAACAGAAATCTGCTTAAATCATCCTGTGAAATTTTGAAAGTATCATTTATGGGCAAAATTCTGTTGCTTGAGATGCAAGTTACAGAAATGCAATGGCAATTGTCTGTCCTATGCGGAATGTTTTAAACTCTATACTACTTAGGAAATAGACTACAGGAGGGCTTCTGCTGTTTCTGCTGTGATTCCCAACCAATCCTTTCACAATCAGAACTGCTTTATTACCCACATCTCTTCAGTAAGTGTTTCTGCCTTTCACTTTTACATTAACAAAATGAGTTGGTTCTCTTAAATACTGATAATGTCAGGCAAAAATGTCTTGGAAGCATGGAAATTGAACCTACAACACCTCCCTTAAAAAAATTTTTTAACTAGTGTGATAAAAGTGATATTCTACTTTCTAACAGTATAGCTATACCCCCAACAACAGATTGGCATACAAGTATTTTTATTGTAGAATATCCACTTACCCTATGGTGCCATTGTTATTCTAGACCTTCTCTGAGGGGAAATGGAACAGTTAATATAGTTGAAGGAAGAGATACAATTTTGAAGCTGGGTGAAAGAGGTCTCAGGAATAACGCTCTAAAACTATGCTGCCAAAAAAAGGTAATATTAAACAAGCACTGCAAACTGTCTATAGAGATGTGGGCATATTACTTTACTAGAAAGAAAGCTCTAGGTTGAATTAATACTTTAAATGTCCCCTGGCAGAAAATGGACACTTTCAATTCCACAAACTTGCATGTGGAAAATGAAACAGAACTTCCCATGTTGTTGTTGCCGTGAAATTAAAAAAAAATTTACTCACATGGAAAATTTTGCACCCATCTCCATTCCTTGCTTCAGGGCTCTAGATGAAACTATACCTCCAGTAAAAACTAAACAAAATAAAACCAAGACATCTCGTTGCTCTCTCTGCACAAAACTCTCAATTTCATCCAGCAAGCCTGCCCCTCAGGATGACAGTGACACGTTACATAATGATCTCTTCTATACATGACTACATGTGACTGCCTTACAAAAACACTTCTTAAAAACACTCAAGTTTTTTTAAAGAGTCTAACCTTTTTAGAAGTCGGCATAATTTTTCACTTAAAAATAAGGAAATGTTCAATTGAAAGAGAGAGTTCAGAAGAGAACTATTTACTACCGTTAAGTCATGAAACTTTTCCTCCTGAAACTTCAGACAAATGCATCACACGACTCCTCTCATGGACCAGTCACATCACTCAAGAACCGAGGCCTATGTCACTACGTCAAAGGTATAAATTATGGTCCAAAGACAGCTCCAGGCACTGCTGAGCTCGGAACTGCTTACTGAGCAACCATGTTGTTCCAAACAAACTAAATGCTTAAGAGGCTAAAGGGCAGTGGAGGCAATTATTGGAAGGAAATTTCTCACTAGGCCAGAAAGGAATAATTAAGTCTTTGCATGCTAAATCACATCACTGGAGTTAACAATGAAGTAATCAAGTGTAAATGGTGACAAAGCCCATCTATAGGACTCATGAAAGGAAATTAAGGCTGTGGGTAATCTAGACTATTGTTGCTTAAAGACCACAAAAATTAGTCCCCAAAACTTCATTCATTTATCCTTGCTTTATACAAATGTGTGTGCTCTTTGTGGGAGGCAAGAAATTGGTTAATCCAGCAATTAAGGCAAATATACTGAATCATCAGAAGTAAAACACCACTCAGCTACTAATTCACAGGCAGAGATCCAACATCGTTCCCCATACTACTTAGATTGTACCAAGCACTCACTAATGAAATACCTCCACAATAGAAGATGCGTATGGGTTTTACTCAAATATATAGCTAAAATCATTTAAATGATAAACCTAATGCATATTTTCTATATGACACTTTCTATGCTGTAGGACATAGATTTCACACAAAAACACACAGAGCTGCAGGGGAGATGGGAAGGTAAATTGGAGAGAAAGATGGAGGACACATATGTAATCTCCCAAAAACTGCTCAATAGCAATTAAAACTAGTTATTCTCTAAGGGAGCAAAATAATGCTGACCTGAGAGTTAAAACATCTAGCTTCAGATTTTGGCTCTACAACCAAAGGTTATCATCTCACCTCAGAGACCCAGTTTCTTCATTTTATTTAAGGAATGAGGCCAAGATGATGATTTCTCAAGACTCTAAACTGATCTGTTGTAGTTGTTACTGTTGTTTGAAATAATTTAGGACTCATCAGCAGTTGCAAAAAATAAACAGTATAGAGAGTTTCTATGCATGCTTCACCTAGCTTTTCCTAATGGCATCACCTTAAACCAGGAAATTTACTTTGGTACAATACTATTAACTAAACTACAGATCCTACTCAAATTCCACTACTTTTTATATGCACTCATTTTTTTAATCACATGTATGATTTATGTAATCACCACTACAATCATGATAAGGAACTGTTCCATTACCACAAGGGGGAAGAAAAAAACCACCATGGGCATATTACTCCACTTGAAACAAAACCCTGCGTAGAATTAATACTTTGAATTTCTCCTGGCAGAATCTTTTCAATTCCATAAACTTCTATGTAGAAAATGATATAGTACTCCCTATAATGTTGTTGCTGTGAATAAAAAAAATACTCAAGGAAAATTTTGCTCTCTTCTCCATTCCTTCCTTTAGGGCACTAGATGAAATGACACCTAGAGGAAAAACTAGACGAAAGAAAACAGACATCTCTTTGCAGTCACTGTTCCATTCTCTCTCCAGCTAACCCTTTACAGTCATCCTGTCCTCCATGTCTAACCCTAGCAACCTCTGACCTGTTCTCCATCACTATACTTTTGCCATTTCTACAGTGTTCTAAATCGGATCAAACTCCATCTATAAACTCTTGAGACTGGCTTTTTCACTCAGCATAATACCTTTAAGATTGCCCTGTGTTGTTGCCTATATCAATAGTTTGTTCTTTTATGGTTGGGTACTAGTCTACCGTATGATACAATAGTGTATTCTGATAAATTGGTTGTATTCTTTTTAGGTTTTAATTAAGTTATCCTGATGGGGTAGAAAGAAACTATTTCGATTTTGTTTTGCCATTGCTTAAGATGAATTCCTATTCCATCAGCTACTGAGTGATTATTTCGATCAGTAATTATTTTTATCAATCCACTCAGGCCTTCCCTGACTACCCTCCTCAAAGAGCAAGCCCCCTTCATCCTACTTGATTGTTCTTGACAGTATTTAACATCCCCTGACCTGATATTTTTATTGTGTTTACTTTTTTATTGGCTACCACCACCCCCATCCCACTTCATGCCAGGTACGTCACATCAGGGCAGGGACGCTGTCAGTTATCATTGGCTATCTGTGTCCCCAGCACTGAGAACAGTTCCTAACACATAAAGCACTTAAAACACTAATCTGTTCAGCATAAGTTATGAAGTACTGACTTATTATCTCAAGTAATTATTACATGGAAGTGCAAAGACTACTGAGTCCATGAACCATTACACCAATATTAGTACTCTCAAAAGATAGCTTGAACTGATTATTTGCATGAAACCTTTTTATTCACCTCCACCATCAACTACCTCCCACAATTTCAATAAAGTATTAGGCCCATGAAAGACTGAACGGAAAACAAGAAAGGAGCACTGGAAATGTTACCACCTGACAAGCAACACAAGTCAAAAGTCTTATTAAATGTTAAAGGGTTTGCATGGTCAAAGAAAAGACTATTTGGACAATGAGCTTCCTTCTGCTTTGTTTTGTTGTTAAGATACCCTGGAGGGTTACCAATGGTTCTGGGCAAGTCATACAACTAAATGTAACTGGATTTCTTCCCTGTTAAATGGAGAATGTGAGCCAGATCAACTGTTTCTATCAGTTCTTAAGAGTGGACAAAGAAGGGAGGTAAGGTCTGAAAAATAGTAGCAAGAATTTAGTGTCATGATGTATATAATTGGAAGGTTAAGTAAATAATTGATATTAGATCCATAAACATCTAAATGTAAATACACATCCTGAGGGGAAAGGGCCTTTTTGCTTCTCCCAGGGTGAGACCTACCCTCTTTGATGAGTGGCCCATAACACAGACAAGAGTTTTAACACCACTGCACCTGATGACCTTTAAGATTTGGAAGAGTTCATATGTACATTTTAAGGATCTGAGAACACTTCAAGCAGGGGACAAAACAGATGTAACATCTCCAGAACTAATTCCTCATCTATAAAACGGGTAGGGCATGACATCCACGACACGCAGGAAAGATGAATGCCTACATCTGGGAGGAGCACTAACGGACACTGCCACACAACCCACTCAACCAAATAACCCTGGTCTGAAAAACCAAAACCCAATGCCCCGTCTGCAAACCCCATTTATTACCTGTGTGCCCTCACCACCTGTTGTTTCTCCATCTCTAAAATGGATAAAGTAATAATATGTGCCTCAGAGGGCTGTGGGAGTATTAAAGAGACAATGCATTAAAGAGATAATGCACAGCACATAATGCCTGGTACTCAGTAACATTTATTATTATTATTAGCATCGAAGCTAATAACAAGATGATGAGGGTGGTTTATCTGAATGGCAACCCAGGCCATAAAGAAGCTCTTCACGATGAAGAATGCAATATAAATGAATGAAAAAGGAAAATGGCTCCAGGAGAAGACACCCTTTAAGTCCCCAAGTAAATGACTGTCCAGGATGGGGCTGGCTATCACCAGTTCATTCAAACTCAAAACTGTGGCCAAAGATTCAATCATGAACAGCCCTGCTCCTAAGTTCCAAACAGGAACCCATCTAGTCTGTAAAATATTAACAGCTTAATAAACATCAGCTCACACAATCAACAAACACAGTGTTCAAGTCAACTAAAGAGTACCCACTAAATTAATACCAAGTTGACCAAATGAAATGCCTTGGGGGATAAAAAGGGCTCATGGGTGATTCACTTTTATGCTGACTTCCCTGTAAAAACATCTTCAACAGGAGAGGCAGGAAATTCCAGTGAGTGAAAGGGGACAAGTATACGGAAACCATCATACGGCACACTTTGCTTTTTCATTTACTTCAGGGTTTTGGTTTAAAACAGCACATTCAGAAAGTTCCTCCTTAAGAAACAGAACAGTATGTTTGCTAAATGGATCAGATCCTCACATACTGTCTGCATGAATTCCACAAAAAAAAGAAAGAAGCAAGCCAAAATGCATACGACTGCTATTTTCCTGACAGAAAAACACTATTAACATAGAAAATGATACGAAAGCTTTTAAATGAAGATGTACAAAAAGCAAAGAGATGAAGTGAGAGATACGTGAAAGTTCTGCGATGAATAGAAGGTAATTTCACACAGCAAATAGATCGCTCAATGTACCGAGGCTAGTCCTCAGTCACGGCAGTCTCCCACTATAGGTACACGTGTGCGTGCTTTTCCAGGCTGTTTTATTTTCAGTTCTTTTTTCTCCCCCATGTAAATCACCGTAGCTTCTCACCATTTTGTTTCTCATTTTACCTTTTCCTCTTCTGATAAACTGTCAATTACCCAAGCAAACTACAAATACTGAACGCCTGAGCTTCACAGACCACCACCCACACTAACTGTGGGACCACTGAGCAAGTTACCTAATCCCTTCAAATCTTAGTTTGCTCAGCTATAAAATAGGAGTCATGCCAGGGACCTAGAATGATTACTGTGGAAATTAGTGTTAACACATGGAACATGCCTAATACATAGGTAGGCCCAGCAATTCCTCACCAAATTTCCATTTTTTATGCATCAGACATTTCAAACATGGATGCACTAATAATTCAAAGATTTTTCACTGCAAGCAAAATGCTCCATATTGGGATAACTTCTACACAAGTCCTTGGGGCACCATAGTAACTGCCAGGTATCAAAAAGGGGGCTAAAAATTCTATTCTTTTAAAAGTACAGACGTTTAAACAAATTCCGTTTTAACAACTTTTGGTAATACTACATACATACCACGCTAACAATACACTGAAGCTATAATTAGTGATCAAACCTCACTACAGCTCCGAGACATTAAAACCTAGAGCAACATTTTCTCATTAACATGTACTTAGCATATGACCCGGGATCTCACTCCTAGATATTTGCACAAGTGAAATGAAAACCTATGTTCATACGAAAACCTCTATGTGAATATTTAATTGGCTCTCTCCATAACTGCCCAAAACTGGAAACAAGGCAAATGTCCCTCAACTGGATAATGGCTAAACAAATTATGGCACATCCATATGTGGAATACTCCTCAGCAACAAAAAAGAATATTACAGATTGACATATGCAAACTCATGGTATAACAGAATCTCCAATACATAAGTAAATGAAGCCAGGCACAAGACTACATTCTGTTTCATTCCATTTAAAGGATATTCTGATAAGTGCAAAACAATATAAAATAAGAGACCTAAGGTAGAAAACGGATTGTCAGTTGTCAGGGGAGAGAGGTTGACTACAGGGGGGAATGATGGAAATATTCTAGATCTTGACAGAGGTGGCTATTTTATTACTGTATACATTTCAAAACTCACAGAGCAGTACACTAAAAAGGGTAAATTTTATGATTGAGAGGTTTGAGGGAGTTTTCCCTATGAATTCATAGTTATGAATGTCATTTAAGTAGTCAAAGAAGGATGATGGGACATCCTAGATTAAACTAGTTATTTTAGGATAAAAATATGGGAGTACTAAAAGAAAGGGGGACCTCAAATAGACTTATTTGTGAAGAACCATAATACCTAAATTTTTTAAATATAATCTTCCAAGAGCCAACAAATTTGAAGGAAATCTATTATTATCAAGAACTGCAAAAGGAATTACTCTCCTTTTGCATTTTGAGAAAATGTAAGAGGCAGTAATTTCGATTGGCACATTGTTTTACAGGCAATGTTCAGTAATGATGCCAAGAACCACCAGAAATACCTTCTAGATGCGATGCATATAAACATTTAAATATTTGGCTATATCTAGGATAAAACAGGAGCTCACTTCCTTTTAGATAAATCTTCAACTCCTATCAAAACCAGCCTGCATGTCCAAGAAATAAAATGAAACTAGAAATTCAGACTGGGGTAACTTGAGGGTTGGAAAGGACCCTGATAAAATGTATGTCATTGTGTCTTCCGCCAAAGTCATGAATCTTCTCATCTTTGGATGTCGTTGGGTTTGGTTTTGTTTTGTTTTGTTTCTCCTTCTGGAATGCCACATCTCAGTAAATGCAAATTCTTTTACCACAGAAGAAGACCTGAAAAAGACAGCAAATGATTTACACCTTTTCCATGTTCTGGTCCCTCTCATGGATCCCGAGGCCACAAAGCCAAGCCGTTAATGCTTGCTGAACTGATGCTTACTGAACTGAAACCAAGTCCTCAAGGAGAAGGCTGGTTCTATGCAACAGAAATCTTTCAAGGTCAGTGCAGCAGTGCTCAACTAGCATGAGAATGATCAACTGACCTCTTTCTGTGAACTGACAAGAAGATAAACAAAGGGAAGATAAACAAAGGCAGATCGTCCTGAAGGCATGTTCTACTGGGAATCAAGCATCCTCCTTCCAACAGTACAAGTCCAAACTGGGAGAAGAGCATCCAAATGCCCTGCGCAGGCACGCGTGCTCATGCAAGAATGCGCACGCGTGCACAAGCACGCTCCCTTCCCTTCGGTGAAATATATGATTAAGTAGGAAACCCCATCATGGAAGTAGGTCATACAAACTTAATTCAATCAGATATTAGAAACTTATTTATCCAACACACGAGATTCCCTTTCCACAGAATGTAATGGGGCTTTGGAAAACACTGATTGCTAACAGCAGAGCCTGTGGTTAGCGCATAAACTTGCCAACCTACCATGAAGAATGAAGCCTTCTGCTGCATGCCCTCACAGCCTCAGATTGTTTGCAAAGGACAGGAATGAAATAGTCCATATGTTTTCTTTGTCGGTGACATGGCTATTGAAAGCAAGGCCACGGTAGTCTCCCTGCTGAGGGACTGGGTCAAACTATTCATGTGTAACCAGGCAGACGTCAAGATGGTAATGGGAAAAACATCTCAAACATTTTTTTTTTTTTAAAGAAAGAGACCCAGGGTAGAAAATATGCACAACTGTATTTGAAACACTCAGCCAATCTAAACAGGTTGTGAGCACTGTTGCATACATTAGCTGCTGCTCTGGCTTTATAATTCATTTTCCAATCAGGTCTGAATCAAAACCCAGAAGAGTTTTTAAAGTTTCAGAGAAAGATTAAACTGTGCTTAACATGAATGCCATATAACTTTTTAGAAATATGAAAGACTTTAAATAAAGGATTTTAGTTCTAATATTACTTTTAAGATAATAGCTTTTCTTTAGCCACAAAACATGAACATTTAGTTTCAAATGTAAATAAAGAATACATAGGGGTCCAATAACGAGTAAAATATCATTTTCAAAGTACTTAAAAGAAAAAGTTCTCTCATAATGTGCGTTATTTCTAGAAACAAAGTGATGTGAAGAAACAAGAACGCAGCTAAACTGTCAATCCTGAGTAAATTTTAGTCATCTCCAATGTGAAAAGAGATGTGAGCACTCATTAGCACGGGGGTTCCTAAAGACTTAGCGTGTTTAATGAAAATCCTCAGTGGTCCAAAGGCTGGAATCAGAAAATCAGCATCTAAAGATCACTATCTAAAGTCATTTGCCCATTTGCTGTGAGGAGAAACACTGCTTCCCTGTTAGGACAGCACCTTTGTACTTGACCAGCCATCTCAGGAAGGCAGTGCCAAATCATAGAGACCCATGCGTAAAAATATGATTTCCCCTGAGATCTCTCCTCCAGAGAAACTTAACTCCCCACCATCAGGCTTTCTTCTTCAAAGGGGAGCAGCACCACCTATATGGAGGTATCTTGATAAAAAACATATGTCCTACTCTTTCTCCACCAAACTCTTTATGGTTTTCTAAATGGAAAATCTGCCAGATGAGCAGTCTTTTTTTCCTTAACATAGTGGCTCACCTGTGATGTCTACAATAGGCGCTGAACGTGACATACATTCAAAGAACTAGAGAATTACGGTTTAGCATTTTAAATTACAAGATGATAACACACATACACAATTGCTTAGCCACTCCCAAAACAAATGACAACAAATTGGGTCCTCACTGTCATTCAAAGAGGTCTCGCTTTAGAGTTTCCTTTATGTGACCCCTGAAGACAGTCAGACTATCTTTTTGCAGATGGGAAAGCCAATGTCCTAAGTGATTAAATGACACGTCCAAGCTCACAGATTCAGGAACTCGGGCCTCTTGATTCCGTGTGTCACACTCTCAAGAACAAAACCATGTTTGAAGGCCTGTCCACAAAAATATGCCTATAAAAAGAAGACTGGAAAGTAGATAGTGACATAAATAGCTGGATTACACGACCATGGACTTAAAATAACCTTGGAGAGAACAGAAGGCCAACAAGAAAATTTTTCTGTATTACAAAGACAGGAAAATATTAAGATTTAAAAAAAAAAAAACGAATCAAATGAGATGAACTAGCAGAAGTTAACTCAGCAAGGATAAAAACTGAGATAATGATAAACTGCTAAACATGAAGTTAGTATACCCATAAAATTTAATTTTTTGGAGGAGGATACTAAAATATTTGAGATTTAATGTTCCCTTAACTCTGATCTAATTATATGAGAATTCTGCATATGTTTCAATTGATGTGAGATGAGAGCTTGCGGTAGACGCAACAGGCAATTATCACATTCGGAAAATGCAAAGACTGGATTAATTTAGTGACTAAAACAGAAGTGCATATGAAGCGTCTTCAAGAACATTAAGTAACCTAAAGGTTAGCTGACATTATTCGTTTTCTCTCCCGCTACCACCAAGAGAAGAGTTGACAGACTTCAGAATATTGAGTTCTTAAGGTGTTTCAAGAGACAGTGCTCTCATTTGCCGGTGAATTCTCCTGCGAGAAAGCGGCCCTCTGAGATGGTTCATCCACAAGGGAAGGGTGACAATCTAGAAGAGCGGCAATCATGGGTTTCCTCTCCCCTGAGAAAAATGTAGTCTGCCAAGCCCTTCACATACGATCCATGCAGTTTCTCCAAGGGCCTCCAAGCATGATGCTTACCCTTGGGAAAATGGGCAAAACCCGGAAGTTTAATCAACATTACAGCCCAATCCCTCAAGCTTGAGAAAAGACTGCCAACTTGGAAGCACACCTCCCATCCTGCACCTTCAAATCAAGAATCATGACGAGAGTGAGAATTAATAACATCCATCTACCTTGCCAGGAAATAGGGAAACAACTCTAATCAAACTCTTCAGGGGAGGTTCAATGTCAGCACTTGTAGTAAGTTACTCTGAGGTTTACACGTGGTCGGAAGAACTACAGTGAGAACCTCCTCGCCTGAGGGGAATGGAAAAGCGAGACCTGAAGCAATTCCAGGCACATTGCTTAGCCCTGCCTAGTACAGCTCCAGGTAAGGGTGCCATCCCCCTGCCAAATTTATGTCACTCTTCGGAGGAGGGAAAATTTCCCCAAATAAAACTTTAAACATATACTGCCATGGCAAGAATATAACTCAGGATTTTTCTGTGTACCAGATTCTAAAATCTGAATCAAGTATGGAAAATATTTTCTTGTCAAGATTTCGTTCTATCCATGGTCAACTTTATATTTAAAACTTTAAGAAAAGGCTACCTTCTTGTAGTGTAAAAATAGAAGGGAAAAACACTAGCCAAAAGGGCTTACATAACCTTTACTTGTATTGACTCAGAATACTCACATGCAAATTTAAACATGAAGGATAAAGGGTCATTAAGTATATTGTAATATATTAGATATGCTTCCTCCCCACATGTCACTAGCACAGGCAATAGACCAGCCTGGGATCTAAACATATACCCAGTCTTGGCCCAGCTGCCTCCCAAAATATCTATGGTTTACATTTCCTTACAAGGATATTCTTATATTCTAATGGGCCAACATGTTGCCACAGGGGGGTGGTCCAATGCTTTTCGCATAAGATCTTCCAGTACAGAAAAGCTAGGAGAATTACAAAAATATATTTTGTAAAAATGTTCATTTCCTAGACTACTAGAAGGGCATTCCAAAACTTTCATCATTTGCATCTAAAATAAGAAATGTATACCGCCAAATCTTGCTAGTGTGTTCTGACAATTAAAATATGTAATGGCATCAAAACATGCTTTAGAGGCTAAAAACAACCACCACAAGCATTCAGTTTTAATTGCTTGTACATGACACAGAATACTTCAGTATGCTTTAAGAATCTTGCTAAATATAGTCCCAGCCATATACATAGTTTAATAACAACTATTTATCTCCGGGTGGGTGAATCCAGAGTCTGTACTACCACTTAATTCCATCATGCCATTTAAAGGGGGTATTTGAGTACTAACTTACTAATGTGTTTAGAAAGTTGAGAAATTATTAAATGTATATGAACTATAAAACCATGATCTATCTCCTACTAAGAGTGATTTCTAAACTAAATTTTGAACTTGCCCAATTTCAGACAGTAGAGCTGATACCCGGCCTACAGTTTGATCATCAAGCATTTAAAGACACAAAAGAAATGTCAAGAAAGGTAGACAAATTAGCCATTGTGTAAAAGTACTAATTTGATAAATGCCCTAGATTTTTCTTCTTCACTGACAGAATTTAAAAATAGAGCATTTTATTATCCTCAATGAAGCCTTTAAAAAGCTACACTTTGCTGAACAAAGTTGGGGGGACAAAAAGGAAAAAGTTATCAATATTCTTTTGTATGTAAGAAAACAAGCTTGCAGCACTGCCAAAAACTTGAAGGCTGTAGGAGGCTGTTAAAGAACAAGCTGGATAACGTTTTTCCAAAGCCAAAACCTTGAGATCTAGCTTAAAAAAATTGAAAGAGCTAAGCTGTCTTACCAAGAGCACTCTACGTTGTATTAGTTACATTTTTCAAAGTTAGGGGCACATTTGGCAGAGTTTAACTTTTAATGCAGGTATCCCAACAAATATTGTGCTTTTATGGAAACTTACATCTTTTTTATAGAGAAAAAGTGAGAGATAGTCTTAGAAAAATTTCAGTGAGTCACTTAAGGATATTTAAAACGCTACTTGCTTAATATTCTACACAGACGCTGAGAAATTTAGAGCAGTGAGAGACATGAGCCATCATCCTACTCCAATATCCATTATTTACTGATAAGCAAATGAGAGCTACGAGGACAGGTACAACCAAAGAGACTAGAAAGCAAAACCCAAACTTGCAGGCTGCCAGTACTTTCCACTATTATAAAGATTACTAAAGTAAGAATTTGAGAGATAGACTGACAAAGACCGAGAAAATGCCGAAACTTGCCTGGATCCACCTACCAGTAGAGCACTTTGATCTTCCCTAAGAGATTAAATTGTCAAACGTTACCGTACAACTCTAATGTTAAGAGCCAAGTGCCTGGACAACAAATGTTTGTGATACCGTAACTGCCATTAGCATTTAGTTCAACTGGAAATCATAAAATATGAGTGGTTACCACAAGAC
Organism: Rhinolophus ferrumequinum; assembly: GCF_004115265.2. Classification (NCBI taxonomy): domain Eukaryota; kingdom Metazoa; phylum Chordata; class Mammalia; order Chiroptera; family Rhinolophidae; genus Rhinolophus; species Rhinolophus ferrumequinum. The sequence goes on along the minus strand of NC_046294.1, from coordinate 29,003,493 downwards.
TTAAAAGAAGCCCAGAATGAGAATCCTAGGAATTGCTCAGACCACGCCCAGCACGGTGTCACTTTGTAAGGCAGTGAGTTCCCCATTTAATGGAAATATTCCAGTAGATTTGGACAATTGGAGGTTTCCTGGGTGGGTGGTAGGCCACGGTTTACACACCTATACTTCCCTTAACACAACAGAGAGGATCCGAGAAATGTATTTAAAAAACACAAAAATCAAATTAAATAAAAAGAAAACTCTTGGCAGTAAGAGCTGTTTACTTCCTTGTTTTAAAGGATAAGAAAGCCAGGCCCCAAAGGGTTACGTATGTGACCCTCTCAAGGTCACTCGTGTGATTTATTGACAGATCTGGAAACCAGCTCTCCATATTCCCAGCAGAATGCTCTTGCCTCTCTTGCATTTAAAGAGAACTCAGTAGTTCACTCGTTTGTAAAATAAAGGATCTATGTACGTACTTAAAGATGTTCTTACATTGACCTTCAGAACCAAGTTCAGTTATATGTAATACTAACACATCTCTAAAAAGACGTACCACTCCAACTAAGCTAACATTGGAATTTACAGATAGTAATTCAGAAATCAAGAGATATCAAAACTCTACCATCACAAAAGGTATAAATATTTAGCCCATGATTTAGTGACCTGCAGGGAATACAGCAGACATTGGAGGAAACATAAGAAAATACTGTCGAATAATACTATATTAAAAGAAAGGTATTCGGTGTAGTGAAAAAAATACACCCTAGGGAAGAATCTGAGATGATGTTTCCAAAAGGAGACAAAAAAGCAACAGATTATTTTTAAAAACACTTCAAAGTCCCTCAGGTAACCATCAATTTTATATAGAAAGCTTGATAACCTGCCCATGTACAGGATACGCACACTGTGAAGGTTAAAGATATTATGACTAATTATATGGAAGTGAGGACATTGAGTAACTTTTTGTACAGTATCCAAATTACTGAAACAGGGTGATTTTCTTTTCCAAGTGTTAAGCCTTACCCACAGGAAACAAGCAGGGCTATTCTACCCCAGCAAAGCGCCTTAGCTAGTCAAGCATTCTGCAACAAGTCTCCATGGCAAATTTCCTAACACACACTTCCAAACACAAAGAACTCCTCCTCCGAGTGGTAATAAATGGGCTTGTGCAACTTCAACTAGAACGATATTCTGCTACTCCTGGGATTTTTTTATGACAGGATCATAACATTATCTCCACCTTGCCATCCTAAAATTGTTTAAGAATTATAAAATCATAGAACTTCTAATGCTACAAGCAGCCTTACATATATAATCTAATGAATCTAATTACTTCATTTTCAGACAAGGAAATTATCACCAAAAAAAAAAAAAAAAAAAAAATGAGTTGCCCAAGGCTACATAATTACTTACTGGCATGGTACGGACTATGATCAAGCATGAAGACCCACCACCATCTCCACACAGACACGGAAACAGCCTCTATAATCTTACAACTGCCCCAGACATAATCTAGGCTGTGGAAATTTGTGCTCTAGGTCCAGTTCTTAAACGTTGAGGCAGTAACACACAAACCAGAGGACACAGTACACAAGCCTCTCTCCACCACCCTTGTGACTTCATCTCTTTGTCCCTAATCAAGAATCCTGCATCGGAGGTAATTAAGAGTCACCTTATTACCAGAATACAGGAATAACTTCAATCCTTTTGATAAAACAAACTTCGGAATGTTAATGCTAGTAAGAGTACTTCCTTTAATACACTTCAGGGTGAATTGGGACAAGCCAGTGCATTGTGACACAGGGTTGAGAACTGCTGTTGCAAAATATAAATAACTACAGGTGCAGCAAATGGTGTGAACACAAGAATCCCATCAACAATACTGAGGATTATATCTGATTCTGCCCCCAGCTTCGGATAAAGCAGCTTTCAGCAGGAAACAGACACTGTTAGATAGAACAAGTTTAAACGAGCCTGAAGAAGAAGCAGGTATCCTCTCTGGGGCCTTCTCAGATCTGGACAAAAGACTTAAAATGGTGAGAATGCTGAATTTGGCAATCCCATGTGGGAATGAGGCTTGAATTCCTAGTCCCTTGGTGTGGTTTGAGTCCTTAGTTATCCACTGCAACATTTTTAAATGCATCCTATCTAGGCTCGGTGGACTCCAAGTGGGGGTAAAATAAAATCCCCGCTGTCAGTGCTGAGGTCTCCAAAGTAGGATGTGCACACCCCTGGAGGAGGTGAAGGTCCCACACCACTGAGGGATGCAAGGAAAATGAAAGAACTTTGATGAGTAATGACAGTCTCACCTTTTTAACTTCCATTTTCGTGTTTGTCATTTTATATATAACTAATAAGTACACCTTGATGCACATGCTCCAGAAATTAGGAATCTGTGAACAAAAGTTTGGGAATCAGGACTCCAGTCCCTTAGTGTGTAAGAGCAGCTCACTGACGCTGTGATGAGACAGCAGATTTGGAAGGAGACCTCAGGTGATCTCAAGGTGTCCTGGGAGATCACTGAAGTGTGCACACCCCCAGCACCTGTCTCTCCACAACATGGCTTTTGAGAATCACTGGAAACTAGCTGGTTTCCCAAAATGCAAATATAGTGCCCTTGAAATGCCCTTTAGATGTATATTTTTGAGGGTCAAATAAGGAGTTATCGTGATGTACAATCATTCTACCCAGAGGTCACATATGCGAGAAGAAATTATAACATGTTCACCACCACAGCTCAGAAAGTGCTATGGTGATGCTAGGTTAGCCAATCTAATCTGCACCGGTACCAATTATTTTTGTATCCCAAGCCATGAATAATACATTTTGTAAGGCTCAGGGTTGAGAATATAGCATTTCACTACCTTCAGTGAGTTCTAAAGGAAGATGCCTGATGCTCTACAGAGTGTGCTCTCATAAAAGTGTGATATTTCTTTGTGGTTTTAGGTGCTAATGTAAAACAGCCCTTTTCCTTATAGGGCAAGCCTACTCATTAAAACTCGAGGAATCTGCTAAACAAGGTCTTTACAATGGATCAAAATAGTAAAACCATGCTTTTGTTTTATAGAGAGGCTGGGCAGAGGTTTCAGGTAAAGGCAGCTCTCATGCATGAATTCCCCAAAATTTTCAAGAGGACCTGGGGAAAAAAAAATAGCCCCATCCTCTCTACTCACGTCTTCTTCCCCTCACTTCTCCCCACTCCCACTCCAACTTTCCCACTTAAACTACCTGTGTGGGCAAACTGTTCTTCACTGCAAAGTTAACTTTTTTCAGTGAAAAGTTAGATTTCATCACACTGAAGGAAAATGACTTCAAATACCTAACTAACACCTGAGAAGGGAGTGGGTGAGAGAGAGGCTGGAGGCCAAAGAATGAGACAGGTTCCAAGGCAACAGGCCTCCTCAATAAAACCCCATTAGCAGAGGGCAAGTAGAACACCTCCCATCACCCACCTGGCCTGCAAAGAAAGAATTTCTTCACCGGGTCTGCTATTCCTTTAAAACTGTCTATTTCTAAGAGGTCCCTTTCAGTAGCTATAAGGTAAAAGGAAATGCACTTTACCCGAGGACCTCTCAGAATCCCTTCCTCTCTCAAACAGGTCTTTCACTGCTCTTGATTTAATCACTCAACTGGCCGCACAATACAACAAGAGCATACACCAAGCCCTGCACTCAATTACCCTGTTCTTTCTCTATTAGTGGCAATTGCCAATGCCACCTCCAACAGCAATTTCAGATTCCTCTTCTTTTCTGAAAGGAATGTCTAAAGCTCTCTGGTCCCCATTTAAAGAGGAAGATTTTTTTTAAGTGACAACCATTTGAGAGACTTTTCCCAACCGCAACTCAAAAGGAAAGTTTTGCTGGTTAAGGTACAGCAGAAAACTGTACCTTATCTTTCCAATTGGGCAGAGCATATGTTCTGGAACTTTTTCTTCCAACATCCTGTACTTCAGGTCAGAATTCCTTCTTTTAAAAGGTCTCGTTGGGTAAGAAGATTATCTTCACCAAGAGAAACCTGCCATTTCCCCCTCCCTCTTCCTTGTTTTGGCCTGGCTCCTCTGCGCCCTGCAGACCCAGGGGCGTTTGTTGGTGAGGCCAGAGTGGTACTGGACCGAGGTGCCAGGTCGCTCTACCTGGACAGAGCCAAATTGGAGGGCGATTCGCCCTGAGGTACAGGTGTTTCTTCTACCCACATGCTGGAACCCAGGAGGCTCCAGGTGCTCCCCCACGGAACGTGCCTGGGTCTGCAGACTCAGGCCAAGTTGTAGGCGCCCTCACCCCCGCCGATTGCAAAGCTCTTGCCAGCTGAGCAGGGGCCCGCGAGAGAAGGGAAGGTCGCGTGAAAAGGCTGCCAGGGGCAAACGTTTCCAGATTCCTCCCTCCTCCTTGGCCCCAGATGCACTTGGGAGTTGGTAGGGAAGTAACTGTGCCCAAAAAGTCTGAAAAAAAATAAAAGAACTACCCACGGCTCGGACCCGGACTGGACAAGTTTGGAAAGCCCGCGGCGCGGTCGTGGGTGCCAAGCACCCACCCACACAGGTGACCGACCAGTACCCCCCGCCTCGCGACTCTGGGGGGTGGGGTGGGATTAACCAATGGCTCCGCCCCCCACCCTCCCCGGGTTTGCCCCCTCCCGGACGCCCCCACTGCCCGCACTCACAGCGCTTGGGTGAAGGCGCTGAGCCCCTCCGGAACTGCCGTCAGCCCCTTCCCGGAGCAGTCCACCCTACGGTCGCCGTCGCAGCTGCAGGGCGCCGCGCAGAGAGGCGGCGCCGCGCCACTGGGCTCGGCCGAGCCGCGCAACCCCAGGGCGAAGAAGCAAAGCAGCCCCAGCGGGCCCGGCATTGCTGCGGCCGACTCCCGCGCCGGCCTTTCCCGCGGCGCAGCTCGCTCGGCGCGCCTCCGCTGCCCTCCGCCGCCCCCGGGCAGCCGGCCTGCGGGCAGGGGTCGGCGCTCTCCTCTCTTCGCAGTCGCACGGGTTCGGCCCCTTCAACAGTCCGCGGCAGCAGCGCAGGGACGCGGCGCTCCGGAGTTTCTCCCTTCCCGCTGCTCCATGGAAGCGCAGAGGCAGCCCCACTCCTCTGGCGGCTCAGGCCAGCCGGCCCGACCGGGCGCAGCCACGGAGACCGCGCTCTGCCATCTCCCCGCCTCCCGGTTCCCGGCCTCCCGCTGCAGCCGCTTCTCAAGATTGCGGAGCGCAGCCTTCAGCCATGCCGGCCCCTCGCCCCAGCCCCCGCCCGGCTCTCGCACAAACACCCGGACTCTTTCTCGCTCGTTCGCCGCCGCGGCTCAATCTCCTCCCGTCCTTTTCCCTTCTAGGGTTGCACGCTCGGATTCCCAAGCCCCTAGCCACTGAGTTATGCAAATCACTTAGGTACATGCAAAACTAACCCTTCTCCCGGAGCGTCATTGGCCGGGGGAGGTCTCGAGCTCATTACTATGCAAGAAGGGTAGTCGCCATTGGCCAAGAGTAGGACCAGAGGGGCGTGTTTATCGGGAATGAGTGACAAGGTAGTGGTGGTGGTTGGTGGTTCAAAGCAAAATCCCTGACTTGGCTCTATTTGCGTGGCAGGTTGTGGATTGAAGGTAGAAGGATCTAAAAACGTAGAGTGTGCTTTTTCCCTCCCCCACCCGTCTTCTTCTGCAGAAATTGGATCTCCTAATTGGATGACCTGAAAAATAGAACTTGCCTCCAGCATTCAGTTAAGTTTCAAATGACTCTCCACTCACTGTTCAAAGGGCGAGGACGTTGGGTGCTGTACAAATGGGAAAAAAGACTTTGAAGAGGAAGGAAAAAGTCTCCTTGGTCTGACATAAATATTTGGATTTTAGCTATATACCAAATTAAAAGTGTATCCCCACAACCCTCTCACTTCACCTAAGATCTTTTATACCTATCCTGATATGCCCTTGACAGTTAAATCTTACCAATTAACCATCGACAATACGGAGTTTTGGTGACCGCAATTCAGATCGCTTTCTCATATCGTTTGAAATCCTAAAACACCAGTATCTTGTAAGGGTCAAAGCAGGTGATGTTTCTGAATAGGGGACAATTTTTCCTGACAACAAAATGTTTGAGTGCTAGGTAGCTACCAGTGAGAAGCCAGCAGCAACTTTGGTGTTAGGTAATTATCAGAATTCCTACCCCTTCTGGACATTTGTGGCTTAATAGACCCCACAGAATCATTATTTGTACCAAATACTGCTTTATGGGCACTTCCTTTCTTGCTCTCTTCTATGCCTGTGGGTTGTTTTACACAATATTAGACACATTTTTCATGAATACTTGAAGACAGGGTTAAAAATGTCACTGTCATAAAGTTGACTACTCATGTCATGTAAGTAAAATTTGAAAAAATGAAAAATGAAACATTTTCATCATCTTTGCGCTCAGGAGTTTATCTTTAAAAATAATGCCCATTTGGGCATATGGCTAACATATAATAAATTTATGTGCTAGAGAGTCAATAAATACAGATATGCTTTGACTTGAAGTTTTAGGGATGACATATTTCCTCTGGTTATAGGTGTGAAAGAGAACTTAAAGATGTATAACCCTCTGGTGTTATAGTTATTAAATCTGGAGTTCTCAGATATTGTGTTCTGCCTGAGACAATCACAGAACAACTCCCAGGCTCCTGACTCCTTGTTTGGTGTCCTTGGAGCTTTCCCTAAATTGGTTTCCACTGTCTAAATCATTTTCATTATTTTCTAACAACTCAAATAAGCAAGGGAAGTGAGGAAATACTGTAAATTTGGGTTATTTAATTGACTCCTTTAAGACCTCTCTTTTATAATAGCATTAAAAGATGACAATTTCTCTTGTGAAAATACCACTTTTTGCTGCTGTTTTTTAAGTAATAATTTTAGACTGTACTGATTGATTTTATTTTGCCTATTAACTCATTTATTTTAAAGTTGTGGTTTTTAAACTTTAGTAAGCCTAAGACTCTCCTGCAATGCGTGATTAAAAATGCAAAGTGATTTAATATGCCTGTGGTGGAGCACTTGCATCTCATGAAAACGATACAGGTGGTTCGTGAATCACACTTGCAAAACTCGATGCTTTGCTTCCAAGGAATAAAATCTTAGGGCTGGTAACGTAGGTGAGAGGAGAGGTTTAGATTTTGGAGAAAGGAGAGATGTAGATTTTATTGAAAGAACAAATTCCTATTGTCTATCAGATGAAGAGGGTAAGAAAGAATGATTCAAATATGCAGCTTGTCCAAGACAAAATAGCAAAGAACAAAGAACTTGGGTAGAGAATGTGTTAGTGTTTCTTATAGTTGCTACATTACATGTGCTGTGCATTAAAGATAAATTGGCAATTCATCCTCACTTTTTGGATAAAATGGCCTAAGAGAGCAAAACAAACAAATTTTTAAGATATACTTCTTGATAACTAGAAAAAGTGATCAGCTCTTACATAAACCATAAGAACCTAGAAAGATATCAGGGTGAATTAAAATTTGGTGGCAGGTAAAAAATAAACTTAATAGAGTGAGTTCAGACTGGTTCCTCTTTCTAGTTTTTCATGACTCTGGATGTGTACATTTACAGCATCCACTGGCTAGATGGGAGGAAGTGGAGCCTGGCTGCAGCATTTCTGTATAATCTGCAGGGTGCTTTTGGGCAATGAAGAAGGCACCCACTTCACATGATGCTCACCTTGCGGCTTTGGTGCAAAGGGCGTAAGACTTGTTGCCTAGTGGATAAACTGGACTTTGGTCCCACTCACCCCCTCTCCCAAGCACTCTTGTAAATATAGAGCTTATGCAAGTGTATGCAGAGGCCCTACCTGCTCCATAAAGGAAACAAAAACTTGGGAGGTGGGGGGGAGGGGTGGGAGGGTTCTCCGGCAGTGCTATAGTGATTGACTGGATTAAAAGTCCTCAAACATAAATTTTACTTTTTATGAAATATTTCCAATTTACAAAACGAACAAAAAATCTGAGTTCATAGCAACCAACTTAAGGAAAAAAAAATGTTACAAATGCAATTCAAGCTTCCTTTGTATCCCTCCCCAATCATATTCCTTTCCTCCTTCCCTTCTTCCTCTCCTTGGGAAGTAAGCCTTTTCCTAAACTTTGCGATTAATTCCCATGCATATTCTCAAGCTTTTCATATGTGTGTATCCCTAAACAAGAAATACTATTGCATATATAAATAAGATCATTTTGTATTCTTCTGCAACTTGCTTTTTTCACTCAACCTGTGAGCTTTATTCATGTTCATGAAATATGTGGCTATTGTTAATTCATTTTCATTACTGTATAGTGTTCCATTTAAAGAATATACCCAGTATTCATCCACTTCTCGTTAGTATTAAATGTATTTCTATTTTTTCCAACAATGCTACCATGAATATCCTTGTTCATATATGCAAGAGTTTCTCTAAGATGTATTTCCTTTGAGTGTGTGTGTGTGTGTGGAATTGCTGGGTCATAGATTATGTGCACTCACCATTTTTGGATGCTGTCAAATTGCTCTCAAAAGTTACAGTACTTATGTATGCCTCCTTCAGCACAGAATAAAAAAACTCATCACTCTACATACTACCAACATCTGATATTGTAAGACTTAAATATTTGTGAATCTGATACATATGAAATCAAATCAAAGTGCAGTTTAAATTTGAATTTCCGTGTTTACAACTGCATCTTCTCATATATGTATTGAACATCCAGTGTTCTCTCATTTATGCATTGCCTGTTTATTTCCTTTGCCTGTTTGTTTTCTATTGGGCTGTTCATATTGTTTTTATTGTTTTGGGTGAGGTGATAAATATTTTGGGCCACACTGTCTCAATCAAACCTATTCAACTCTGCCATTGTAGCATGAAAGCCATCATGAATGACACATAAACAAACAGATGTGGCTGTGTTCCAGTAAAACTTTTTTGGCAAAAACACATGTTGGACTAGTTCTGGCCCATGGGTCATAGTTTTCCAACTCAGTACAGGTGCTGATCCTTTATTGAAATATGATTATTTTTGAAAGCCATTTTCAGGATTATGTAAACTCAAAGGATCACATCTCAAAGGTGACCTTTTCTTGCAAGTTGAGATCAAGCACTTTCAAACTTCTGATTTGTGTGGTGAGCTCATGCTGAAAATTATATTGCAGAATGAGCCAAAGAGAACCCATTCCAACCTTACAAATGGCCCTCTTTCTGGAATGAATGGCCCAGAATTTGTCCTGGGCACTTGGGGTTTATCATATATTTCACCCAAAAGGCACCCCAAATATTTGACCTGATCCAATCACATGAGCTGTGAAAAACAGCTACTGACTTCATGAAAGTATAGGTGCCAAACCTACCACCTGATGTTAAAAGCTAAATATGTATATTAAAACTATATATGTATCCATATATATATGTATACACACACACACACACGTGTGTGTCTATATGCACATATATATACGTAAACATTTAAAAACATGATAGATTCGGGGAATAAGGAAAGAATATCAGGTCTAATCCATACTTATCAGACATCTGATATGTACGAGCTCTAACAGTTGAGTCCTCAAGATACATGCTATTGTTTCTGTGTTCTGGTGCCTCCATATTTGCATTTGGGGCTTTGGGATGGAGGAGCATCCACGTTGGGCCCCATTCACTTGCAGTCTCAAATAGGTGCTTTTACTCAATTGTCCTTTTCTTCTGAGTCTCACTGTTCCCAGAGTGGTCCTATTATGCACAGGAAATAGCTCCTATGTTTTAGGGATAATTTAAAATAACAACAATCATTTTGAAGCACACACACAAAAAATAACAATATAAAATTGTTGACAAATGAAAATATCGTTTGAAGCTACACTAGTAGCTGAATTTGGGCTTCTGGGACCCCTTAGAATAGAGGTATTTTACCTGGCGCTCAGGCAAGGATTGAAGATGGTTGGCTGCAGCAGATGACACTTGTGCAGAACAGGTGGGTCTCTGGGATGTGAGGACTAGCAGCGATGCTCCTGGTGTGACCGGCTGAAGGCCATTCTTGAAGACCACCCTTTTCTAAACATCACTGAAAAGTTTCTTAGTCTCCTCCCCTGCTCTGGTATCCTGGGGTCAGACACCCTTTCCAGCACTTCTGAAGACCATATTGACCTCAAATTTCAAAATGTTAGGATAAATATCAGAAATATGTTCCTGTCTATGCCTCATTCTCTCTAAATTTTATTTTCATTTCCTGATCTTTCCCTTTCAAATCTAACCCAAGAGGAGTTGAAGGAACAACTTCTGAAGGACAGAACCCCATGTGGATGCCAAGGAGTGAGGGCATCAAATACTATTGAGAAACAGAACAAGGCAAAAAATTAAATGAGTGTGGAAGAAACCAGATGTTGTAATAGAAAACTGAAGGTAGAAAAATCAGAAGAGAAAACTGGAAAGATCATCACCTAGTCACGCTGAGAATTTGTTAGGACCAAAGTATTAGCAGAAAGTTCAGTCAGAATTGGGTTCCTTTTTGTTCCCCTGGAATTCCAGATAAAACTCTACACATTTTAGAAACAACTTAGCACAAGACAATTATTCCAAAGTGCATGTAAAATCTGTGTTTCCCACACACACAAAAATAAAAATGTGCATACAGTAAAACAGCTCTTGGAGTGGGAAAAGGGTTGGTTTTGCTGCTGATACTGAAATGTTCTAGAAAGTTCTTCGTTGTCCACATGAACATATTTGGAAAGCAATCTAGAAAAGATGACAATATGAGATTTTAGAATCAAGAAGAAACTGTGGTAGGATGTGGAGAGAAGACTTCACATTCTGTAACTTGTCTTTCTTTTCCTGACCTAGACACCTAATGTCTCAAAAAAGACTCGTAATCACCTCTTGGGTAATTCCCAAACCTTCCTTTTGTGACAGCTACTATGGCTCTCTTTAAAATAAGAGGAGTGTCAATCAGAATGAAACGTTTAACAATCCTAAGGTTTTTGAAAATGTCTTTAAAATCACTTTTTAAAAAATCTGAGGCAAGGTTTTTAAAACACCAGCAAACTACCAACCGGAAAGAGGCAAAGCAAAGAAAGCTATGGAGATTAGGTCAATGGTACTGGATGTTAGGATGACGCCAAACATGCGGTTTAGTTGACAAAATCTGACACTGTCAAACTCTTTTTTGCCTCATGTTAGTGTTAAAATATATGTATTCATTTCATAAAACACTGTGAGGGAAATTTTAAAAGTATTTATATACAAAAGAGAAAATGGAGGACCTTGAGATGATAGGGAAACACATAGCAATGTTGTCAGTTTGCTCCTTTTATTCCCAAAGAACACAAACTTATCAAGCTTTTCAACATTTTTGGATTTTTTTTTTCAAGGAATATTTCCTATACATCTACTCCTCAGAATCTGCTCTGCTAGGGACTGAAGAATTTAGATTAATTCAGGCCAGTCTCCATGTAAATCACCTGGGGAAGATTTTAAAAACAGACATTCCACCTCTACTGATTCTGATATAGCAGATCTGGGATGGGGCCCTGGATTCTACATATCCTGATTCTGATGAAGCAGCCCCCACCTGTCAATTTATGTCTCTCTGCTAGAAGACTGTCCAAGTTTGGGTCTTTTGAGAAGCAGACAGCAACAGGGGATTGCTCATGCAAGAGATGTATGAGGGGAAATGTTTGTGAGGAAAAGTGGGGAGGACCTGAGGGAGACTTTTAGAACAATGAGACCAAGATGCAGTTTTGACTCCGTGTCACGGAAAGAAGGAAAGAGAAAAGGTTAGGTGAGCTTTAGACTGCAGTGCAGTTGTAGCAAAGTTTGGGGAGACCAATGAGGAGAGCTGCACGACAAAATCAGCCATCAGAGGAGTCTCTTGTCTCCTGAACAGACAGGTAGGTCTGTGCTCAGTCAGTGCCTAGGACCAGCCTGTGGGAAATGTGGTCAAGAATTTCTCAGCAGGACTTAGTCAATTAGTCTCCCTACAGTTAGAGACATGAGAGGTGCATTTTCATGGTGGCCTCAGGATATAGGGTATGATGGAGTCCCTGCCTTCAAGCAGCTTACAATTCAATTTAATTTAATGGCATTTAGAAGCTTAGGGATAAAAGGACTTTAAGACTAGTTCAGTCACCAGCCTAGGCTTGAGAATGTTCAACAGTATCTCATCTACTCTTAGGTAGAGATGTGCTAGAGTTAGCACATCACAACTCCACTGGTAGTAGAGTTCATTTTGGGCAGTTCTGGCTGTTAGAAAGTTCTGTCTTCCGTTGTGCCAAACTTTCCCCATCATGCTTTCAAAATCCTCAGAAATAGAAGGAACTTTGAAGATCATGTGTTAAATCTTATTTACCAGTGAGATATCAGACCCACGGATGATAAATTTCCCAAGGCAACAACATACCTAATTATTGGCAGAACTGGAGCTAATTGTTCTTTCCACTCTATACTTGGTTTAATTTGTATTTTTTTAAATTTTTTTGGAAAAGAGAAACATTTTGACAAATTTAGTGTCTGACAAAACAAGTTAATCTCAATGATTCAGATGGTCTTTGGTTTAGTTAAAGCAATTTGCCACCGTGCCCTCTGAAATGACTTTTCTCCTGATCAAACATCCTATTTGAGTTTAGGTGAAGATATTTAAGAGATGTAAAGCAAAATATAATTTCCAGTCAACTAAAGTTGTTCACAGATCAAAACAATACTAAATCAATGCCCTCCCCCCCACCGCCAAACCTATATACTAAGTGGTAGATATTCACGTAATTTATATAGGTTTGTTTTATTTCCTTTTAGGATATATTTGGAAAAAATTTCTCTCCAAATTTACAAAGCTTTGAATTTCATAAAATACATTTAAATATTGAGTTTACAAAAAAAGATCCGTACATTTTTAAACTTAGGCCTGATCTTTAGTTAGCAAAAACTGCTGGAAAATTCTAAAACAGAAACAACAGCACTTTGGTGCCACCTTGTGGTGAAATATTTAAAGGTAGGACTGTAAGATTCTGTGTATTCACAGGTGGGGGAAAAAGAGGTGTGTGTGTGTGTGTGTGTGTGTGTGTGAGAGAGAGAGATTGACTCCTTCCCTCCTTAATCTGCTGTAAAAAATATTCATAGTCGATAAGAAGTCACATTTGGGTTGCTTCATCCAATTCTGCCAATATTTGCAAATTTAAAAAATGATTTAAATGGTGGGTTAACAATTTGTCTTAATTTTGTTACCAGCCATTCTGCTCACACAATTTATATGTTCATATTTTTACCTGGCTGCTAGGACACCACACTTTCTAGGTCCTACTTCCACTTCTGTGGCTGCTCCTAACGGGAAGTAATCACTTCGCGGGAGATGGGGTACGAATCTGATTGGTAAATCTCGGAAGAAGGAAGAGGCATTTGTGACCCTCCTCTGCCCTTACCGTGTGGGGAATGAGCAAGCTTTGCCCCTGCAGTCAGGGGATCATGAGAATTCAGTCATGCTTAGATTTTTATTCCAACTAGGGTGGAGGATCAATGGACGTGATAATGGTAACTGATAGAAAGGGATCATCAGCGTGCAGTAGGTACTTTAAAAATAGGGCAAGTATTAACAGGCATTGCAAGCAGTGTGAGAAGCGCAGTTGGTGCTGTATAAAGGTTCCAAGGAAAACCACAAAGCTAGCTGATCAGACACAGTGGGCCTGTGTCCCTGAGCCCACCTTAAACAGGCTAGGATGAGAAAGGGCTGTGGGATCACTAGTTGTGAACCTTGAGAGTGACTTAATGTTCCTGAGTCTTATTTTCGTATGGCTCTCTAGCCCTCCTACCTTGTTGGATTTTGTAACACTCATCACCACCTAAAAGTACATTGTTTTCTTGTTCCTCTGATTGTCCCACCATACCCATATCAACTAGACTTTGTCTTGTTTGTTACTGTATCCTAAGCACAGCAAGTGCCCAGTACAAAATAAATGTTCAATAAACACATGTTGAGAGAATTAATAGATTTTATGATGTCTACCCACTGAGAAGAGACTAAAAATCAAGTTCATTTAATTGAATAAATAGCACCATAGCTGATAACTTTCTCCTTCCAACTTTCTCATCATTTCTTTAGTTAGTTCCTTCTACCATTCTTACAGTTAAAATGCTAGTTTGTTATTTTTAAAGTTTTTTTGCCATGTCTATAATTCACTTAAATTTATGCCATTTCTATAGCATTCATAGCTTAGAATTTTTAAATTGTTACCATCTACTTATTACTAATTTTATGATACAAAGTAATCCAATAGGTAGCAAGTGGTATTTTCAATGTGCTAGTGCAGTTTAATGGAATACTTACATACTGGAGATAAGATGCCAACTTGAAAATAAATGCCCAAGTGAATATTGATATAATACACTGGTTAAATTTCTTTTGCTTTGTGTGTGTGTGTGTGTGTGTGTGTGTGTGTGTGTATAACACAAGACTCTAGCTCAACAAAAGGAAACATCTAACCAAAAAGGCCAAGAAACCTAAAAAATAAAATGCAAAGAAAAAACTAGTTAAACGTGTACTGTGACATTGGGAGAAAAGTATAGGTTTTGAAAAAAAAATTTGAGATTGAATCTTGGTTGTGTTGATCACTAACAGTGCGATTCTGGGAAATCTATTTGGTCTCTGTTTGTGTGTGAGATGACACCTATCACATTGGGTGGTTTTAAGAATTAGATTTAGGTTTTAAGGATTAAGCCTGGTAGATGTTTAAGGAAAGGCAGCTATTATCAGTATTTCTGATATTATAGTAAATGCTTCTTTGTGCATAGTTTATATGTTGCACGATAAAAATCATTCACATGAAACCAAGAACATTTTAACATCATTTGAACTTTTCGAACAGAAATGGACTTTAGAGATCTAGGACAGAGGTTTGCAAACTGTGCTCAGAGGAACCCCTGGGCTCTGGAGCAAGGAAAAGCTGTTAAGGGGGCACTCAGGGATCCCCAACTCTTTGAACCAGGTAGCTCTAGTCAACACATATCAGGCTTTGACTGAAGGATTTCTCTAATAATAATAATAAACAATTGGAAACTACCTACCCCCTGTATTATACAATCAAGGAAATTAGGACTTAAGAGTCATGTGTTAAGTTACAGAATTGTAACTTAAGTCCAGTGTTCCTTCCACTATACTATGTCTTTGCTGTTATTTCTTATTTAAAATTACACAATAGACGTTTTAAAAAGCAGACGTTGGTCAGCAGTGCACAATTCTTCATGTAGTTCTGGTTTTGGTAATATCCAACTAAAGAAAATCTTCATTCATTTTTTTTGTCTTTAAATCAGACATTAGTTACTATAAAAATTTCAGCTACTATTTATATTATTTTTACATAGACAAAAGATTAAAGTAACCTTCATTGCTGTCCTCCACAAATGGAACTGCTCATTCTTTTATTGACCATACTCCCTATGCTGTACTTTATTTCCCCCTATTTTTAAAAAATTATAGCTGACATTCAATATTATTTTTTATTAGTTTCAGGTGTACAGTGTAATGGTTAGACAGTTATATAACTTAAGAAGTGATCCCCCAGTAAGTCTAGTATCCATTTGGCACTATACATGGTTATATTTTACTATATCTCCCATACTGCACTTTGCATCCCCATGACTATTTTTTAACTACCAATTTGTATTTCTTAATCCCTTCACTTTTCTCACCAAGGCCTCCAAACCCCTCCTATCTAGTAGCCATCAGTTTGTCCTATCAGTTTGTTCTCTGTATCTATGAGTCTGTTTCTGTTTTGTTCATTTATTTTGTTCTTTAGATTCCATTTATAAGTGAGATGATACGATATTTGTCTTTGTCTGATTTATTTCACTTAGCATAATACCCTCTAGGGCCATCCATGTTGTCACAAATGGTAAGATTTCATTGTTTTTTATGGCAGAGTAATACTCTATTGTATATATGTACCACTATTTCTTTATCCAAATGTCTATTGATGGGCATTTCAGTTGTTTCCTTATCTTGGCTATTGTAAAGAATGTCACAACGAACATAGGGGTGCATGTATCTTTTTGAATTAGTCTTTTGGATTTCTTTGTATAAACACACAGGAGTGGAATTGCTGGGTTATAAGGTAGTTCTATGTTTAATTTTTTGAGGAACTTCCATACTGCTTTCCATAGTGGCTGCACCAATTTGCAATCCCATCAACGGTACACAAGGGTTCCCTTTTCTTCACATCTTCTGGAACTCCTCATTTTAAGTGAGGTGATAAAAGATTGACCAAAGGTATTACCCCTTCAGTATCTTGGTCCTTTCTTAGACAGTTATTTTAACAAGATCAGCTGACAAATTATGTGTCTAACTTAGGTATGCATCATTGTTTTGTGTTTGTATGGTTCCAATGCACGTTCTTGATCTACCTGTGGAATTATGGGAAGTAAACCAATTCAACAGTGCATAACAAATCACCACACTAGGTTGTAGGCATTGTGCGAGGTGCTGGAGGAACAGATGAGAAGAACACATTTGTGATCCTTCCTGCTGTCTTGGAACTTAAATTCTAACGGGGAAGGCATAATTCAGCATGTAATATAAACAAGGTGTTGCCACCTAACCGAGGATGAGACACTTACGTTTAGACGGAGAGGACAGGCAGCTTAACGGAAGTGGTGACTTCAGCTTACACCTGAATGGGAGCAGCCTTCCAGCAAGGGGATTTGGTGTGGAGAGGAGCAAGTGGGGCAGTGAGATGAGATGAGGCTTGAGTGAAAGCAGGGAATGGATTATGCAGGACCTGTCAAATCATGGCAAGATATTTGGATTTTCTCCAAGTATAATGGAGAGTCTTAAGGATGGAGCAACACAATCGGTTCTGGTTGAATGAACGCTTTCCATCAGGCACACGGACCATAAGGAGGCAGTACAAACCTTCGCAGGGTGACATACCCTGGCCAATGACAAGTTCTTATCACATTCCAATTGGAGCAAGGGCGGCTGCAGGTCTCTCTCTCCTCAGTGCTGAATCTCCTGCCACTGCCAACTCCTGGAAAGTCCTTGAGTTGAGAAAGATGCAGCCATGCGGTCACTGGCAGCCTAGAACGAGGAAAAGAAGCTAAGTTCTGAGACGCTGATGAGCTCAGGAGGCCGCTTGGAAGCATGAGCTCCATTACACAGCTGCACAGGTGTCTAAGGAAACATTTCCACCACAGAAAACAAGAAACGCAGCATTCCCCTCACCCCCCAAAGGCCAGGAATCTTATCTTTCCTTAACCCAAACCACTTCCACTGAAACCTTATCACACATGGGAGAAGCCACATTTAATTTTGTTTCAGCATCCATCGTTGATAATGATGCCACCAGAATACCTATTCTCTTAGGTGTTAGTTTTCCAGGGCTGCCATAACAAAGTACTACAAACTGGGTGGCTTAAATAGGAGACACTGATTGTTTCACAGTTCTGGAGGCTCTAAGTTTTAGCTCACGTGTCCTCAGGGTTGGTTCCTTGAGCACTGTGAGGGAGAATCTGTTCACGCAGCTCTCCTTGCTTCTGGTAGTTTGCTGGCACTCTTTGGCATTCCTAGGCTTGTAGAAGCACCACCCCAACTTCTGCCTTCATCTTTTTTTATTAGTTTCAGCTATACAGCACAACACAGTGATTAGACATTTACACCCCTCACAAAGTGATCACCCCCATAAATCTGTCACCCATCTGACACTGTAGTTATTGTAATATTATTGACTATATTCCCTATGCTGTACTTTGTCCGTGACTGTTTCTGGATAGTTGACATTCAATATTATTTTATACTAGTTTCAGGTGTACAACGTATTGGATAATTTATGTAATTTGACTCCCCCCTGGTAAGTCTAGTACCCACTTGATACTATACAGTTTTTACAACGTTAGTGACTGTTCTCCCATACTGCAATTTATATCCTCGTGACTATTTTATAAATACCAATTTGTATTTAATTCCTTCACCTTTCTCACCCACCCTCCCATCTAGTAACCATGTTTATTCGGTATCTATGAGCCTGTTTTGTTTATTTGTGTATTCTGTTCTTTAAACTCCACGTTTAAGTGACATCATATGGTATTTGTCTTTCTCAGTCTTATTTCACTCCACATAATACTACGTCCATCCATGTCGTCTCATCTGCTTTTATCTTTCTATGGTTTTCTCCCTGGGTGTGTCTGCGTCCAAATTTTTCTTTTCTTTTTTTTTTTTTTTTTAATAAGAACACCAACCATATAGAATTCAGGCCCACCCTAATGATCTCACTTTAACTGGATTATCTCTGTAAAAACATTCTGAAGGGTTAGGACTCGAACATACCTTTTTCTTGGGTGTGTGTGTGTGTGTGTGTGTTGGGGGTGATCCAACCCATAATACCTAAAACACGAAAGTCAAAAACTAGAATAGTATCTAAATTTTGGACTCCAAATGTATCAGAGATACCAGAAATAACTTTCCCTTGGCTATTTCATGCTTTCCGATTGCATTTCTTTGCCAGATAAAAAACAAAACTAAAGGTTTGGGTTTTTGTTCCTCGCTGATGAAATAAATTACTTTTAGTAATTGCCATATAAAGGGAGCTTATCTGTAGCCAATGGTTACACTTTTTTCCTTTTTATCCAATTGGCTAAAGCAATTCTGGAGATTGTAACAAATTAAAATTCTTCCATACTTCCTCTCCTAAAGAAAACGTTTTTAAAAAACCAAATCTTGACTGTGGCCAAAACATACCTTTGTAGTTGATGAGAATTAGGAGAGCTTACACGTACCTTGTTGACATGAAGCACTTTTTAGAAAAAGTTTTAAAATCAAAGGAATAAAATTGACAAATGGGCTCTGTAGGAATTTACCTTTGACTCTGTATATAAAGTCTTAAAGATTTCAACAGGTGGCTTTTTGCCAGCATATATATAAATGAACAAAAACTTTGGTCATTTCAATATATTATAACCAAGATAATCAATGATAGTAAACACAACAAAATCAGAATTGATTTAAAGGATGGGTATTCTGGTTTACTGAAATTTTGAAGAAATTGAGGGCTAACAACAAATGCTTTCTGTTTATCCTTGGTTGTTTGGTACATTTTATGCTTTTTAAAAATTCAGAATGGTGAATTACGCCTTGTATTGCCTGACATCTATTCCAATGATCCAGTGTCTCTACAGCTAGGTCATTTTCTCCCTATGAATTACTTTTCTAACTGAAAAAATTCCTGAGACTTACATCCTTATGATTTTCATTCTACATGTAGCTTCAACCCTTCACCCTCAAAACCCCACTCATTTTAGAATTCTAGAAGTTTGTGATCATATTGCACAGAAATCTGAACATTCCTATGAACCTTACTCCTTTTAAAGTTTTCAAGCACAAATTAAACGTTATCTGTTTCCTAGGCATCAAAAATAAGAACTTGCTAGTTTTTAATTACTGGCCACAATGTCTTTCTTCCTTTAGTGAATAAGGTCCTGATGCTATTATACATGAAAATAACAGCAAACACAATAGCACTTACTATGGCCAGGCACCTTTCTAAAGGCTTTAAAGATGATAGAACACTTACATTTTTATTGCACATGACGAGGGAACAAAAGTGCAGGGAAATTAACTTGTGTAAGGTACTCAGTAATGGTGAACCCAGATTTAAACCAGCCCAGTCAGGTTCCAGATTCTGTGCTCTCCAATACATACCATACTGCCTTTCTTACAATAACACAAGAGAACTTTTTTCTGTAGTTATATTTTATGAAAGACAAAGCAAAATATAGGAATTTAAAGTTTCATTCCAGTAATCACCACAGATTTTGTTTTTACCTTAAAGTTATTTTATACATAGCTTCCAGAAATACATCTGTTGTGCAGTTATAGCTTTTTTTCCCCCAAATCCAAAGAACAAGAAGTAATACAAATTTATTTTAAATAAGCCTTAGAATCAGAATTAAGTTGGTAAATGAAGTCACCCATTGAAAAAGGGTTAAATCCATTTTGGGTATTCTATTTCTTTATCTCGAAAAAGAATTAAAACAGAAGCATACTGTCTGCTAGTATTTTAAAAAACTATGTCCAGATACAAATCAGTTTGGAAGTTCTTGAAAATTAGTGAGCAGGCAATTTGTTTTTTTCCATTATTTAACCATTACAGAACTGCAATGATTGAAAGAACACTGTTAGTGAAATTTTGGACAAGAAAAATATAAAACCAGATTGTTAGCAGAGGAGACAACAAAATATAAGTTAGAAAATTCATAAACATACATTTATTCAGGAAATACAATTACTAGAGTCCTTGATATTTCAACAATCATTCCATTTTATAAAATATTCACAACATGTTATTCTTTTAAGTCCACACCAAGTCATGCTGACATTCTTTTCGGATAAGCCATAGCCATTTTCTTTTATCTACTAAATCCTATAATATCCATTTAAATTGTAAACAAAGTACTTGAGCCAAACTACTTAAGTACTTGAACAAAATAACTCTCAAAAATTTAGAAGACAATGATTTTTAAAAAACACATCTGAATTACCAACCCCCAAAGAACCAGGCCACTATAATTATTACGCTAATAAGTGGCCAAGGTAAGACAGCATATAATTATCAATGACATTATTTCTCATCTGCAGTTTTTACACATGCTTCCTCAAATAATAATCATTTATCTTTGTAAGTTTTAAAAAGGCAAAGCGGACAAAAAGATGACAAACATTAAAAGCTCACGTTTAACCTACTGGCAGATTTTATTTTAAAAAAAAAGAAAAAAGGTAGACTGTGATTACTTTCCAAATAAGGAACGCCAAGTACCTTTTTTTTTTTTTTTTTTTTTTTTTAGGGAGGGCACAGCTCACAGTGGCCCATGCGGGGATTGAACCAGCAACCTTGGTATTATTAGCACCGCACTCTAACCAACTGAGCTAACCAGCCACCCCCCAAGTACCTTTATTCCTGAAGAAATATAACCAATCATCATATTTGCTGCTACTTAACAGTAGCTGTAAATTGAATTATTCTATTCTGATACTTCCAAATATAGTCCAGTGTAATTAGAGCATGTTATAAAGGGGAAAATTAGTGGTTCTCAATCCTACAAGTCCTTCAGAACCACGCAGAAAGCTCTGGAAAAAAAAAAAGGATGAGGCCCTACCCTCAGAAATTCTGATTTAGTTGGTGTGGCATGGGACTCAGGAATCAGTATTTTTTTAAAGTTCTGCAGGGTGTTCTAATATGCAGCTAAGGTTCAGAATCACTGAGTCACCACATTTTGAAATACCAAGAAAATAAATGGAAACTGGGGTGGGGGGGAATAGTTATATTTATAATTTACAAATCAAATACCTATTATACACTTACTATGTTCCTACTTATGTCCATGAATCATACATTTATTTATAAAATGAAAAATCCCTTCATTTCCTCACTATACTAAACCACTACTGTACATCTTTGCCACTGAACGATTGAATTTTTCTATGGTCAGGATTTAAAATTCTGGGGTACACCGAAAACTGCATTAATGAAAACAAACTACTGCTACTCATGCTCAACAGTAGCAAGCAAAACTACTGTATTTGGCTCCTTTAAGCTATCTTTATTTTAAGAATTATAAATAAGTGCCAACCCACACAAAGAACAGATTGTGGATTACTGTAGGAAAAAAAAAAAAACAGCTTAGTCAACTTACTAAGTTTCAACACCAAAAAAGATTTAATTTGGCTGCAAGTTCTGAAACAGCTGAGATACAGAACCAGGAAGCTATAATTTATAATGAAATGTTGACACACCCTTAAAAGCTACTGCAGCTGTAGCTATACTAAAATAAGACTTCTTCAGGGTTTCCTTACCCTGTAATGCAAGAATACGAGCATAACAATATTACTGTTTTTATATGCACCAATACCTCTCTTTAATATATAAAGCTCTACAACAAATACCTCTAATAATTTTACAATTAAATTAAGTCCGTAATTCTTCTACACTACTTTGGTCTCGACATTTTAAAAACAACAATGAATTCTGAAAATATACAATTTAACAACATGATCCTATCAATAACAAGCACATTTTATAGTGGACTAAAGACACATTCAACCATGCAATCCAGTGTTCAATACCTAAATGATAAATAACAATGCTGATTGACTTTTATTCTGAAAATCACTGAACACTGGAATAATCTTTTAAGAGTCACAGTGCTCACAAACATGCAGAAAAAGGCATACATTTCTAGTCATCCTGAAAGAATGTTACAAAATGCCCACTTTTTTACAGAGGGTCTAAATTCCTTACATATTTCTAACCATTACCTTCTTTTTAGCATCTGTCACTTAAAATTAAAAAAACAAAAAACATACAAATGTTCCTATAAGTTGTGACTGAAAAATGAACCTCAACTCCTTAATTTCAGCCTTTAAAAAGATCTCAGTCATAGTCTTACACTAATAGCTGCCTTTCAGTAAAACAGTGACATTCAGTGGACAAATGAAAGTATCTCTCAGAATTCATCATATTTGAATCATAAACAAAGATCACATCTCTAAATTCAACCATTTTATTGTTAAGTTCCTACTCATTCTGACAAAGAGGCCGCAGATTCTTATGAATACATTACCTCATAATTTCTATATATCTTCAATACATCCTTCTATACCTTCCTATTTAAAATTAATTCTTTAAACTGAGCTAGTAAGAGTGTAACTCTTGAGGCTAGTGAGGTTAAAGTAATACTTTCTCGTTTTTGCTTCTGCTACTTCCCACCACAAACTGACTGGCTCATCTCTAGGAATGGAAGGACCAAAATATAAGAAATACATTTACATAAAAATGAACAGCATTAAAAAAAATTGTAAAAGATGAAACCTGAACCTATTTTTTGCATTTGTAATTTGGTAACTATTGAATATAAAGAGATGTAATCTGTAACGCTAAAAATCAAATTACATCCTCTTGCCTTGCTGCTCAAATATTATGAAAGAATACATATGTTTTAGCAATGATTGTTTCAGTGTTTAAAAACTTACTTTTATAAATCAGTATAAATGACTATTCATTATACATTATGTTAAATGAAAGTAAAAAACTTCCACTGTGCTGAGTTATGATTTGCCAGTGATTATATATGTGTGTTCAAAGTAGAAAATGCAGCAGTGATGTTAACACTGACAGTGTAATGAAATGCTGTAGCTCAAATTATTTATGTTTAGTTTCTTGGAAAACTGTAAAGAAATTTTACAGGTTAAAAAAAAATAAAGTAGGCAAAAAAAGAATTGGAGAACTGTTATTTTTAAATAAGCAGCCAAATGAAGAAAACTTTTTTCCCTAAAAAAAGATTAAGAATGTAAAAGTACATCTTAATATTAAAAAAGCATTTTTAAAAATCTATAACAACTTTATGACAAAATCTGCATTTGAAAAGTCTGTAAAAAGAGCAGGACAGAAGTGCCCTCATCACCTTTTACTTTTTCTTGTCAGAAAAAAGTATATGCATCTCTGGAACCATAAATGATGTTAAAATAGGCATTTATAAAATGGCAAGGATCATTTCACGGGAAGTGTCTGTTTTTTTTACAATCATTGGCATTGCGGCCATCAGTAGGTCACAAGTAAAATTTCTCTAGCTAAAAGCAAAATGGAATGTAAAGTTTTGAACTGCATTAAGTCTGTTGCCTGCGTTTGGCCGATCTCATTTTTTCAAAACGTGACTCCATTTCTTCTAAGACTTTGGGTGTATATCGCACCACTAATTTAACCTTTCCTTGAGCTGCTTTCAGCAGTTCTACAGCTTTTTCGTGATGTTCTCCTTCCACACTCTAGGGGGAAAAATACATAATTAATATCTTAAAATACATGAGTAAAAAACTTTTAATGTTACATCATTTCAACACTATCGACCTATAAAACACCACAGCTTTATCATTTTAATCAGTGTGAAATCCTCTAAGTCATATTCTATTTGTAGTCCAGGAACTGGTTTCTAAGACCCAAATAATCAGCATATCAATCTACATGCCCTATTATTTCACTAAGCCAGAAATAAACGAAGCAATTGCCATTCTAGAAGACTAAAATGAGAGGCAGACTTCTAATTTAATGACTGCTTTAACTAGTAAATAGTGTAACTACTTCATTAAAAAATCACACTAAGCATTGCTAATTTATATTGGAAAGAAGCAAAATACACTTAAAGTCCTTTAAAATGTATCACTGTACTAAATAGTACTGCCTAGGATTCCCCTGAGGGATTTTTACACTATAAAGCTTTTTTGGTTTTTTCCCCTTCATCTTCTGTTTCTGTAACTCCTATGCACCCCCAAGTGGTCACAGCACATTACTACAAATAGAAATAAAACGTCCTTACCACTCCATTAACAGAAAGAAGTTGATCCCCTCGCTTGAGGCCTCCATGTCTATCAGCAATTCCACCTGGAATTATTCGCGATATGTAAATTGGAGAGTTTTGTTCTTTGCCTCCCATGATATTGAATCCAAGGCCCTCTTCTGTTTTGGGTAGCTCAACAACTCTAGGATGAGAATGTCCTTCACTGGCAGCAAATGCAGCAACAGTAGCCTAAAAGAAAATTTACATATGTAAAAATAATACCTTTGTTTACTTCAGTTCTTCAGTCTCTTTTTGAAATCCTTCTGAGGTACATACTTTTGAGGTTTGAACACCATAAATTCACTGGCAGTTCTGAAGAGAAGGTAAGCTAAGTGGATGGTGTTTTAGAGAACATGACTAGAAAGCACGCCCTGGGACTATGTAGGAAGTGTTCAGGTCAATCCATCCAGTGCCCAGGACGTCTGTGCAGCATTTGGCAAGGAAGCTTGCTGGGTGGATGAACCCTGATTGGCATTAAAAAGGAGAACCGCTCCCAGCATGCCAGCAGTCTTGAGCTTTGGGGCTGGATAGCCTGGCTCCTTTAAGAGCCTTTGTGGAGGACTCATCCTACGTACATAACCTATACGAGGTAGGTGTCCTTATATGCATGCATCTTGGCTGCTGTACTACTTGTTCTTGACACTAAATAACTCACCGAGAAATAACTTAGTATCAAGAAAGAGAGAACTACATATAGTCAACATGAATGTTTTCTGTTGCTTTAATTAACTACCTAGTTACTACCACAACCTCACAAAAGATGAAAGAGCCACATCTTTAAAATTTTCAAATTTAGACTAATCTAGACTAATTCTAACACAAAGTTCAGATTTTTGGTTTCATTTTGCTTTTAAAGGTAATTAAGTAATCTGGTACCGTTTTTCATGATGGATGATCAGGATGCATGAGCAAAAATGGGAAGGGTTAGAGAAAGGAATCAAAATTTGTTGAATACTACTATGTTCTAAGCTCTGAAAGAGATGTCATTTACAGATAATAGAACTAATGATCAGACACTCAGTAAGCTGTCAAGGTCACATAACTCCAGAGTTAAAGTCACGTTTCTATGGTTTTTTCCTACTCTGCCAAACAACACGCACATGTTTTAAGTGTTTGTATTCAACCAAGCATCCAATATTTCCTTTTGTGAGCCAGTAAATATCAATGAAAAATGACTTGCTAATGACTAACTCTGTCACCTATTGCTGCTATTAACTTATTCTAACCATATATGATGGATATTAAGATCAACGCTGGAATTGTTAGAAGAAAACACTGGTGCAGAAATCAAATAAAACCTGCCATCTACAGCTCTGAAGAGATAACCTACTATTGACAATACTCTGTATTTGCAGAGTTAAAGTAAAGAAGAAAGCAAAGAGCAAAATGGGTGAGTACCCCAGGTTCTACCATTTACTGTTTGTGCGGTCTGAGGCAGGTAACTTAGTCTGATGCTTCCTCACCAATAAAATCAGGATAATAATTCGTACCTCAGAATTTTGATGAAAATTTACATCATTAATGGTATAATTAAATACACTGTATAGAATAATTACTGTGTTTCCCCAAAAATCTGGGTCTTATATTAATTTTCACTCCAAAAGACGCATTAGAGCTGATGGTCCGGCTAGGTCTTATTTTCGGGGAAACACGGTATGTACTATATGCATTACTATTTGTGTAAAAGTGTATTTTTAATGCATTATCTAAGCTGCACGATAAATGATCTTTTAAAGACAATAACAATGGTCCTATTGCTTAGTACTTGAGCAGTAAGTACTGTATAGGCTGAAGGACACTATTTGTTAGTTTTCAAAATAAGCCTATTATGAATCTAACAATTGCATACTTTAAACCTTTAATTTATAGAGAATTCTCTCAGTTTGAGTAAATGAAAAAATTTACCTTTGCAGTGGCATTAGCTCTGACTTCTGGACTGCTGCTGATGTCCACAGTCTCATAGACATGTTCATACACCTAGAAAACCCAAAGTTATCACTCTGATTTTTAAATCTCAGAATACACCATATTTAAGTTCTGTGATGTGAATGAATGTGTTAAATTTTAGGCAAAGTTATGCATTTTCCATTAGAAATTCCAAAAATGAGAGGGACAGTTTCTAAAGTTTTTCTAAAGTTTGTTTTCTTAAGAAATTCTGAACCCAAATTTCAGTGCATTTATTATCTTATCTAATTAACACAAACTTTTAGTAAATTGTAAATCTCATTTACTCACCTCTCTTACAGCATTGCAGAATTCGCTTTGAAGAACTCTTTGTAAAGCCTGAAGTTTCTGTGGCGGTACCTCTCCACTTCTTTGTAGTTTTTCCAATAATTCAATTGCTCTACAAATATCTAGAGTGAAACAAACACACACTGATAGATAATTTTCTGTGAGGATTCTCTAAATAACTATGTAACAGTGTAGCAGTAAGGATTCATTCCTCAAAGACTAACAACAAATATGTAGAACATGGAGGAAAAAAACCTGTAAGAGTATGAGCTTGTGTGTGTACATATGAAGATAGGAATGTAAAATCTGAGAAGAATGTAAAATACTGTCACATGAAAGGACTGGGGCTCAAATGTGATAGACACAGGAACATTGTACTGCTTCAGAAAAGCTGACAGTATTATAAGTTAACTATTTAGTCAATAAAATGTGCCTATAATTTTTAGTAATCAAAGCACTGAACAGTACAAAACACTGTGCTAGTGAAATCACTGTTCAATTACAGATGCAGTTAGTGGCAGGGACACATTTAAAACAATGGCACAAGTGACTACAATTAACTGATCTGTTTTCAACTTAGGAACAAAACAGTGTTTTAATTAAGACAATCAAATACAAAGGTTACAAAATAGAAAAATAAAAACTGAGTTTTATCACTCTGGTCTCAATACTAGCGGTGATCGTGGGCAAATTATTTAACCTCCCTGTGTCTATTTCTCCACTGTAAAGTGGAAATAACAGTACCTTCCTTGTAAGAATTACTTGTTGACTAAACCAAACAATACACAGAAAAGGGTCTGGCATGTAGCAAGCATGAATGTTATGCTACATTTGGCACCAATTACTCCTAAGAAAGACTAAGGGATGGTACACGTTTACACAAATATATTAAGCATGTTAGACAATTCTCATTGAAAAGTGTGAAGGTAACTATTTTATGAATTAAGAAATTTTATGAGAGTCAGAGTCATGTTACAACACTGTTAATGGCTATCTTTAACTGTTTTTGTACCCCAGGGGGCTAGAGTATCTATTATTCTACTATTCCTTACCTCTTTTTAAGTGGACGGAGTTCTAAATTTTATATTATATGGAAGGACTAGAACTTTTTATTCATAGAATGTGGCCTTCTTAGTGTTTGTAGCTGGAAAATTAAGAATAAATGTAGTAAAGAAAAAAGTAGATTTCCCAATTTCAGGTAATACAAGCTTAAACTGATGTTAAATATACAATGGAAACAGACTTTCCCCATTCTGATTATCCCACCACTAGAATGGCTGGTGAATGGGGACTGTTGGTTCATCAATTATTTTAATTTGCAGTTACAACATGCAATTAAAAAAATGAAAATACTCTCTACTGAACTTACACTGTACCTAATACATGCTTAATGTATTCTACTGAATCATGTTTTGATGATTTAGAGGGCACTCAAGGATCTTGATCATATGCGCTGATTTTATACCGTAGGATTGTTGGCAACATTTAATGGTCTATTAAACAGAATTCTAAATAAGAATCTGTGTTGATGTAATCTGACTTTCTTATCCTGCTAAGTGGCAACCAGTGGTAATTCATCCTACTCAAGTGCTGAGCATTCTACTCTGGAACTGAAAAGATCTCTGAAATAGCGAAAAACAGAGCCATGACTACCAAAAAACTAAATGCCAGAGGTTAAGTTTCACATTTTGTACTGCACTGAAAAATACAAAAGACTGACAACATGTTAGAGTCCTACAACTGGTTTTCAAAGAAAAACACCTACCGCTGTTAACATCGAACAGATTTGTTCCCATCTAAAAGCAAAGCGCCACTGTGCTCAGGAGGAAGATGTCACAGTCTTAGGCCTAACTTAGCAAGTCTTCCCAGAGTAGCTACTCCTCTGTCAAAAATTATGCTTTAATTAACGGTTTGGTGGACTGGAGGGAAACTATGTCATTTACAGAGGCTTACAAAAGTGAACACCATAAGGAATAAACAATGTTAAGTGTGCATTTGTTTGAATACATGAGGAAAGAGGTTTCTCTAAACACAGTTCTAAAAGTGTATTCCTTTCTTAGAGCAGAAGTTACTTAATATTCAGAATGTAATATTTGCAAGATATCTTCAATCTCCTTCCTAAATTCTGTTTACTATTTACTAGTCCTCAACATGTTTAGTTTGTACTTCTTGACTCTTATCCCATGACTTCGAATACTAGTTTGTCAAAAGCATGCTTGAAATTGTTTGAAATAAAGGATTTGGGGAGGGAACAGTGGACTGCTGAAAATCTGTAACAGGACCTTCATAGGCGCCTAACCATGTATTTTCACTGCCTTTTCGGTTTCTAATTATTCAGCAGAACAGGTTTTCTTTTCCTTGACAGTCTGCTCTAAAACGTAAGGAACCAGCCACAGTTTGCAATTGTAAAGAAGGAATAACACTGCACTTCCAAAATATTTTACAACCTACAATTATTCCGCCTAGTTACGTAATCTTCCCAAGAAAAAACCGGAAGGATTGTTTTTTGTTTGTTTTTTAAGGAGGTAGGATTGTTTTCAAAGCACTTTCTCTGTACCCGGGAGGGGCACGAAAGCCAGCAAACACCCTAATACAAATAAAAGTGAGGTTGTGGTGAAAGTAACCATGGAGTTTGTGCGTAAATAAGGGGCAGGGGGAAGGTTCTGTGCGACTGCGCCCGGTGCCCGGGAGGAGTGCGGTAACTGAGTGAAGGATGGGAACACTGGGTTTGTGCACCGCATAAACACGGGCTGTGCGTGAACCGTGTGTAGTCCGTGAGAACTGGGCGTGTGATGTCTGTGTCGGGTGAACAGGTCTCTGAAAGCCGTTGTCTGTTGTGCCCACCCAGGGTGCGCGTGTGCAGCGTGTGTCTGCGAACGCGGACAGGTGGTGTTCCACAGTGCTGAACCCCGGCGAGTTCATGTGAACAGAGGAGGGATCTGGGTACTAGTCAAGAGGTTGCAAGCGCCCACCCTGGGGCCGGGCGCAGCGACGTCGACGGTCACAGGCGCCAGCGCGAGGGACAGCCCGGCTGCGGGTCTCGGAGCCTGGGCCGCTCCTCCTCCCATGTTGCGACACGGCACTCCTCCACCCCCTCCGCCCTCCTCCGTCCCGGTCGCCGCCGCACTCACCCCTCTCCAGCCGCACAGGTTCCCCCAGCGCCGCCATCTTCTCCCTTTTCCCCCCCTTGCAGACCCACAGGAAATGACGACACAGGGGCTGCGGCGAGGGGCGGGGCCTAGCGGGAGCCGAGAGGGCGAGCGCCGGCCAGTATCGCGAGAAGGAGCTCCGTGGGTTGGACTTTACCCCCGCCTTTCGGGGTGGAGGTAACTGATCCCGGGTGCTCGAGGTTTGCGGTGTGCTGCACCTCTAGTGGTTCTAAGATTCTCGACTACCCCGGCCGCCTAAGGTTGAAAAGAGCCGTTTTCCCGGCTTTTGTTCCCTGCTTCGGGATTCACGTTTTACCCCACCAGCTTGGAACCCTCAGCTCACGTTAAAAAAAATCTGGATTCTTGTCCCACCTTCACCATTGGTGGCTCTGTGCTCACTTAGGCACTTTCGGCCTCAGTTTCCCCAAATGAGCAACAAAGAGCCCTATTCCCGAGGTCGTTTCCAGTCTTAAATTCTGGGATTCGGTGACACCTAAGTATGTAAACGGATATCACAAATTCTCTGTGGCAGCATTGTTTTCATTTTAAAAAATCCGAGGTGCAAATCTTCCCTACAAATCTTATTTGAGAGTAAGGATGAAAAGTACAAAAATTATGAAACATACCTGCGTGATGCAGAGAACATAGCACTTTGTTGCACCACAATGTCATTTTAAAAAGTTGACCTAGAATCTTATATAAATGAAATATTATGAAGCAAATAATATTCTTCATGCATTACAGATTTTTAGGGCAACCTTTCAAAATTTCATGAACCAAGAAAAATTTTAGTCCTTAATTTAAATGAAATACTAATTTACCCAGTATATCAATTCCACAAACATTTATTCAAGCTCTACTCTGTAATATATTAGATGCGCTCGCAAGTTTCAACATTTCATGACAGGGTTGTTTAACAACCTCCTGGCTGTCCCTGGCCCACTCTTTCCGTTCAGTAGTAATATTTTCTTCTAATCCACCGTGAATGTCACCATTATGCTTCCCCCCACCACACCCTGAACCCTGATTTCATCATCAAAGGTTTCTGTTCAGAAACTTTCATTGGTTTCTCCATTTACAATTTCTAAAGACTTTCTTTATTATTATTATTATTATTATTATTATTATTATTTAATTTATTGGGGGCGACAATTGTTAGTAAAATTACGTATATTTCAGGTGTACAATTCTGTATTACATCATCTATAAATCCCATTGTGTGTTCACCACCCAGAGTCAGTTCTCCTCCCATCACCATATATTTGATCCCCCTTACATACTCTGACCCTAACACAACCATCTAAGCTCTTTTCTATCATCCCTCAAGTGCTACCACTACTCCATGCTAAGTGGTACAATAGTCCTCCCTAACCTGTGGTTTCGCTTTCCATGGTTTCAGTTACCTTGTTCAACCATAGTCCAAAAATATTCCGTGGAAAATTCCAGAATTAAACAACTCATAAGTTTAAAATTGTGCGCTATTCCAAGTAGCATCATGAAATCTCACGTTGTCTGGCTCCCTCCCATCCAGCACGTGAATCAGCCCTTTGTCTAAAGTGTATGTATCCACACTATATACACTCGAGCCCCATTAGTCACGTAGTAGCCACCTCTGTTATCAGATCCGTTCTCCCAGTATTGCAGTGTTTGTGTTTGTCATCTTTATTTTACTTAATAATAGCCCCAAAGCGTAAGAGTAGAGATGCTGGCAATTCAAATATGCCAAAGGGAAGACATAAAGTACTCTCTTTAAGTGAAAAGGTGAAACTTCTTAATTTAATAAGGAAAGAAAAAAAAAGTATTCTGAGGTTGCTAAGATATGGTAAGAACAAATCTGCCACCTGTGAAATTGTGAAGAAGGAAAAAGAAATTTGTGCTAGTTTTGCTGTTGCTCCTCAACCTGCAAAAGTTATGGCCACGATGTATGATAAGTGCCTTAGTTAGTGTGGAAAAGGCATTAAAATTTGTGGGTGGAAGCCATAAACAGAAAATGTGGTCTGATCAACAGTAGTGTGTTGCATCAGAAAGCATCAGGTTTATACAAACTTCACCAAGGGATCCTCTGAAACGAGTGACACCAAGCTATTTAGGGCAAGCAAGGGATTCCACAGATTAAAAAATAGGTTTGGCATTTTATCATCTCGCATCATCACAAGAAGAAGAAGGGTGATTACAGTATAATAAAGTATTTTGAGAGAGAAATAGGTACAGAGGCCACATTCATCTAACTTGTATTACCATATATTGTTATAATCGTTCTAGTTTATTATTATCGTTATTAATCTCTTACTGTGCTGAAGTTATAAATTGAACTTTATCGTAGGAAAAAACATGGCATTTATAGGACTCAGTACTCTGTGATTTCAGGCATCCACTGGGGGTCTTGGGATGTATCCCTCATGGATAATGGGGGACTACTGTATATTCAAAGCCATGTTTATTCTTGCTTCCAAGTCTTCATTTATGTTGTTCTTAAGTGGAGTACCCTGCTTCATCTCCTCCAATTCTTTAAACCGTATACATCCTCAAACTGAACTCATCCTTCAGGTCCTTGCTGAAGACATGCCACTTCTACTAAACTTCCTTTTCTGCATATCATTTCTCTTCTTCATCCCTCATGGCCCCACAATAGCACTGAGATGCTTATCTTCTATCCATTGTTCTGCCACAAATGTGTTCAAGAAATGTGTACTGAGTGTCTGATGTCTATCAGGCGCCTTGCTGGGCACTGAGAATACCATGTGAAGGTAGACAAATGCACATAAAGCCCTGGTTTCTTCAAATGTTTTCCCCATCCTCCAGCTGCTTTCCTTTGAGCTCTGCACTTACATGTATATTCCACTGACTAACATTGTCTCACAGCTCACTGATGCTCTATTCATTTTGTTTTTTCAAACTTTTCTCTGTTTCCTTTTTTCACTATCTAATATTCTCTTAATCCCAACTAGTTCATTTTTCATCTCAGATATGTATTGTAGTTTTTTCTCTAGAAGTTTGATTTAGGTGTGTTTGTGTGTGTGTTTACATCTTTACGTCCTTACTTAATATGCTCAATCTTTTCTCTAGCTTCTTAAATATATAGCACATAATTATAATGACAATTTTAATGTCCTTGTCTACTAATTCTATCATCTGTGCTATTTCTGGCACTGTTTCTATTGATTGCTTTTTCTCTTCATTACGACTCCTAATTTCCTGCTTCTTGCATGACTGGTAATTTTATATATATAGGATGCCAGGCATTGTGAAATTTACCTTTTTGAGTGCTGGATATTTTTGTAGTCCCCTAAATATTTTTGAGATTTGTTTTGAAATGCAGATAGGATACTTGGAAATAATTTTGTCCTTTTGAGGCTTGATTTTAAGCTTTGGTAAGTGGAACTAGTTCAGCCTTTTGTGTAGGTCTAATTATGTCCTGCTACTGAGGCAATACCCTTCTAAATTCTTTACCCAAGATCCCACAAATTATGTGGGTCTACTCTGCCTGGCAGTAACAGGAACTATTTTCATGAACTGGATTGTGGGTTGTTTACTTTGCTCCTTTTGAATGATTCTTTCCTTGTCATTGGTAATTTCTTAACATACACAATCATCATGAAATTTCAGAGTTCTGGGGATAAATAGAAGATTCTAAAAGTTTTTAGAGAGAATAAAAAGAATGAAAAGCCACATTCTAAGGATGTGGAATCGGAACTGTTATATATTAATTAAGTAATTAATTAAAGCATGGGCACGAAAGAAGAAAGTTCTTGAGGTTTTTAATCAAAATATGATTCAGGTCACTAACAATCCATTTGTATTCAATGTACAAAAAAATAAAAGAATCAGCTATTGTGTAAGGAGAGACCCCCTAATGTCCCTCCCTAATTTAGAATTCCTCAAATATTGGAGTTGGGAGAGACCTAGAGAGTCTAATTCCTTCATTTTACAAAAAAGACTGATTGTGGTCTCATGTCTCAAAGGAGGCCATTGCGAGTATAAATGAGGCAGAGCTGCTTTAGCTTTTATGCCTCTGTCAATTTATTGAATCACCAGGCTTCCTAATCTAGAATTGTCCTTCCTGTGGAAGAACTCATCTTCACCTGTTGTTTCACATATTACTTCCTGCCTCGGAGATGAAGAGGGACAGTCAAATTAGAATAGGAAGACTGAATCTAGACAAATCCCACTGGTACTAAATTATGCAAATTTAATCTTTGTACAAAAAAAAAAATTAAAGTCCTAAGTAGGCTAAATATGAAAGCTTTCTTAACCCATTATAAATGCAATGGACTGAGACATTATCAATTAAGAGAAAAAAGGAGTGGGTGGGGGAAATTGGGGCTAGGAGGCTATCTAGAGAATCTAGAAAAATGGAAAGAAATATGAGGAAGCAAGACACTCCAAGTGGAATGTTTTACTATTTTATTGCCATGGAACCATACACAAATATGTACTGCTATATAGAACTGACATTTAAAGCATGTCATCTTGCGGAGTAAAACATTACTCTTAACTAAAGAGATCTATTCAGGCTTCTATCATTACAGTTAAAGTCCCAGGCTTCTTTCTATTCCCAACTGAGTTTCTATAATGTACTTCTTAGGAAAGTAAAATTTTAGATGAATGGCTTCCTTTATTTCACATGAATAATATTGTCAAATATGAATTAGCCTGTGTTTTAAAATAAATGAAACAATATATGAAAACACTTGGTCTAATCTATTAAACACAACAACATAGGGAAATCTTGTCAAAAACACCTTTTGAGGGGAAGTTTTCTTGATCACAGATCTCAGATCAGAACGCAAAGTCCCGTCTTGGAGTAGCAGAGATCTAAAGGAAACCCTACTTTCTGTTAGGATAAGTTGCAGATTATATTGAAGTATAAGGGTTTACTTTTTTAATGTCAGTTGTTTCATCATCACTCTACAGTACATGTAAAGGCACAGATTGATGTATTTTTCTGGCATCTTTCTGACGCACCCTTGCCCTAAATAAATCTGTTTGCCAGGATTTTGTCGCTTAAATTAGCCATCTCAAACTCTTGGTCCTGCCAACACAGGCAATTGTGCCAATGTTCTCAGCATCTACTGGCACACGAGCTGTTGCCTTTTTTTTCTGTGGCTTTATGTGTACCTGGGGCCATCATCCTACCTTCACAAGATAGCAGTCTGGCTGTGTGTCCCTGAGACAGACTTCAGCATTGTTTGGACTCACTCTGGTTCTCTCCAGGGTGTGCATCCTGCACAATATATTTTCAGCTATACAATACATTGTTCAGAATTTGTCATGCACATACTTGCAGATTGGCAGAGCCACCTGCCAGAGATGAGAACCTTTTAAGTTGTTGTCAAACGTCATAAAATGTGTTCCATGATTAATTTTTTGGGCACAGACTGGTTTTTGCACAGAGTCCAAAATTTGGGATATGTCACAGTGACTAAATGGCACCGGCATGCTGAATGAATTTGGAATTTGTTTTGTCAAGTGTGGGAGCAGGCACACAGATGGGCTTTGATCCAGTGGTGCTGCTTGGAATTCTCATTATAGCAATGATGTCACTTGTCATGTGGACTGGTGATAATGCTGCCAAATTATGGACAAGCAAGGCAAATAACAAAGTACACAAGCCAATGGAAAGGGCTTGTGATGGCATAGGAAGCATTCACTATTAGCTGACCTCTGCTTAACGGACATAAACATTGTGTCAGGGCGGCCAAAAATATGGTTAGTAGAAATACAGGCAGAGAAGGAAACTTCCAACTGAAAGGTCCCTTTGAGACAGGCTCATATAACCTAGGAAGTCTTTACTTCATAGAGAAGACCAAGTAAAACAAACATTCCCTTGCTGTATTAGATTAGACTGTGAAAGAAATATTTGAGCTGCAAACAAGAGTCTTTCTGCAAACCCAACCAAACCCAAACCAAGGCATTTTGCTTTATAAGAAAACCTTCATCTACTCAAAAAGTCAGCAACCATCTTGGGAAATGGAAAACAAAACAAAACAAAACAAAACAAAACAAACAAAAAATCTTACAGTGGCAAAGAAGTACAGCATGTTTTCACCAAGTATGCACATCAGAATTCTCTTCAGGGCTTTAAAAATTCATGCATGATGCAGCTAAAGCAGTGATTAGAAGGAGATTTATAGTTACAAATGCCTATGTTAAAAAAGCAGAAAGACCTCAAATCAATAACTTGAACTTTTATCTTAAGACACTCATAAAAGAAGAACAAACTAAACCCAAAGTAAGTAGAAGGAGGGGAAAAAATATTATAGGAATTAAATATATATGCGTGTGTGTGTGTGTGTGTGTGTGTGTGTGTATAGACACTTATGTGTGTGTGTGTGTATTATAATATAGAGAAAAATAATAGAAATAACAAGGGAGAAAATCAATGAAACCAAAATTTGGTTCCTTGAAATGACCAACAAAACTGACAAACCTTTTAGCCAGACTGAGAAGGAAAAACAAGACAAGATTCAAATTACTAAAATCAGAAATGAAAAAGTGGACTTTACTACCAACCTTACAGAAATAAAGAGTATATGAAAACAATACATATATATATAATAACGTATATAACTATGTATGTTCATGTCTATATTATCAATTTATTGACATATATAGTAGTGTGTATGTGTGTGTGTATATATATATATATATATATATTTTATGCCAGAGGCCCACTACGTGAACTTTGATTCAGAAAGTCCTAAGTATGAAATGAACATTTGCATTTTCTGAAAACTATGATGATGCTCTTTGTGATGTGCTCTTTGTTGAGAACTACTGACCTAGCACATATTAGGCATTCAAAAATATTGTTGAATTATAATTAAATATTTATGTATCAGTTAATATTAAAAACAGCTTCATAGAACCACAAATGTCCAAAACAAGTAAGTAAAACAAATCCAGAGATAGGTAATTTGGGGCAAGTATAGGATCCTAGCTTCTGTCATTTTGCACCAGCATCCTAGGACATGTCTTTCATCAAGTTTTGTCATGATTTAAGATGGCTACAATAGTTTCAGTTATTACATATGAATTACAGGCCAAGAAATAAAAGTTATTGCAGAAGGGTAAAAATCTCCCTTCCGAGTTGAGTCAGCATCTGTTAAGCACCCTTTCCAGAAGTCCCACATAATATTTTGATCTGTATCATTGGTCATTACTTCCTGGAACATTCTAGGTCAGTAGATTTATTTTCCCCCATTGGAAAGATTCAACCACTTAACTCAAAAGTATTTTCTTAGCAGGTGCTATGGGAGAGAGGAGAAATGCCAGATGTTTCTATTCCTCAAGAACTTTCAAAAGATTTGGGCAAATGAAACCTATACAAATGAAACCATCCACAATGCTATCTACCAGCATCTTGTGAAATGCTATGTTTTATGGTTTGGACCATTACTTTATATTTATATTTTAAACTTAAAATAATTAGTCTGCAAATTGACTCAAACTATTTATTGAAATGAATCACATTACTATATCAACCTAAACTGAGTCTGAAAATGAATACTTATTCAACTACAAACCATTCCAAAATGTGAAGAGTAAAAATAAAACAAACTCTCCAGGACCCACTGTACTTAATGCCTCTTATAATTTGCCAGGTATGGACAGAACCGTGGAAAACAGCATTAGAATAATTATCTTCTCGATCTTCCAAATGATGCACTCATCAAATGGCTAATCAGAAGATAGACCAAGACACTGGGCTTATCAAATCAGTTCAGCAACTATGTCCTGATGACCCACTATAGTAAGGCACTACGCTGGGTCCTGGAGATACCAGGAAGATACCCTCTTCCAAAAAGCTCACAAACCCAGTGTAAGGAGACAGACATATAACCAACCACAGAAACAAAAGAGGGGGTGTTAAATGCTGTAACTGGCTGCTCTTGTTCGTGCTTTAGTGGTGGGGATTGTCGGTGAAATGATTTCTCATGGGAGTAACCACGGAATGCTTTAAAGAGCAGTGGTTCTCTACCGGAGGCGATTTTGAAGCCCAGAGAACATTCAACAATGTCTGGAGACATTTTTAATTGTCACAACTACCTATAGTGGGGTGGGGTGAGGATTGCTTATTGGCATCTAGTGGGTAGGGCCCGGGATGCTGCTAAGCATCTCACAACGCACAGGACAGCCCCGCTCAACAAATTATCCTGCACAAATTGTCAGTAGTACTGAGGTTGAGAAACCCAGCTTTAGCAAGAAGGAAACATTTGTACAGGGAAGACTAGAATTTTCACAAGTGGTAAGTGGGGAACGGTATTGTCAGAGAGAGGGCTTTAGTGAGCAAAGACATATAGGGAAAAAAATATTATTTCATGTATAGGAAATGAGGAGGGCTTCAACTGGAAGGGCGTAGAAGAAAAGAGGGGAGAACATTTAGGTTGAGGTAGGTTTTGGGGGCTCCTAAATGCTTGGATTTGTTCTTTGGGCTAGAGTGGGCCACTGAAGGATTTTAAAAATTGAAGTGCTTGCATTCGGAAGGCTTTTTAGAAATACAATCACAAGGAGAAGCTTTGATTATTATAGCAGATAGTAAGAAAATTCTCGAGGGAGTCCACTTTGGGTGTTATCTGTTGTTACACTCTGATTATTGGAGATCGCCAAACTTTCACAGAAGAAAGGAGAAATTCTGCATAATTGGGCCCAGGAGAGGTGGTGCGGGTAGATGTGGGCTGGACAGTGAGGTGGTGAGAAGGACCAAGGGGGTATGAGGGAGATGCTCTGCTTAGTTTTACACTGTGAGATTCTTCCGTGTGGCCTCAAATCTGCAGTAACGTTTGCAAAAATCACAACATACTTGTATTTTGATTTCTTGTGGGAAATGACTATATTTGGATTTCCTGGGCTTTGAGGGGGGAGGATGGTGAAAATGGGGCAGTGGTGGCTAGAAGTGGGGCAAATTTGGATAGTGATTCAATAAGCAATGTCATCTATTCCTTCCTTTCCTATAGTCCTGCCCCATAGAACTGCTCGCGCCCCTCCCATATTCCACTTTTACCTGCTCTTCTGTCTGCTTGGCATGCTTTTCTTTTCTTTTTAAAAATGTGTTTATTAAATGCATTGGGGTAACATTGGTTAATGACATTATATAATTTTCAGATGTACAACTTTATAAGATGATATCTGTATATCCTATCGTGTGCTTACCCCCTGAAGCCTAGTCTCCTTTCGTCACCATGTATTTGCCCCCCTTTACCCTTTTTGTCCTCCCCCTACCCCCTTTCCCCTCTGGCAACCACCATTCTCTTGTCTGTATCTTAGAGTCTGTTTTGTTTGTTCACTTGCTATTTTTTGTTTTATATCCCACCTATGAGTGAAATCATACCATTGTTGTCCTTTTCTGCTTGACTTATTTCATTTAGCATAATACTCTCAAGATCCATCCATGTTGTCACAGATAGCAATATTTCATCACTTTTTATAGCTCAGTGGTATTCTATTGAATATATGTACCACATCTTTTTTAGCCAATCATCCATCAAAGGACACTCAAATTGTTTCCATGTCTTGGCTATAGTGAATACTACTACCGTGAACATAGGGGTACGTATATCTTTATGAATAAGTTTTCAAAAATTTCAGGTAGATACCTAGAAGAGGAATTACTGGTAGTTCTATTCTTAATTTTTTAAGAAACCTCCATACTGTTTTCCACAGTGGCTGCACCAATTTATGTTCCCACCAGCAGTGTATGAGTGTTCACTTTTCTCCACTTCCTCTTCAACATTTGTTATTTTTGTCTTATTGAGAGTAGCCATTCTAACAGATCTCATTGCAGTTTTGATTTGTATTTCCCTTATAACTAGTGTTGTTGAGCATATTTTCATATGTCTGTTGGCCATTTGTATGTCTTTCGGTCTTTCTTGGAAAAGTGTCTATTCAGGTCCTCTGCCCATTTTTAAATTGGATTGTTTGTTTTTTTATTATTGAGTTGTATGAGTCCTTTATATATTTTGCTTATTAACCTCTTATCGGGTGTTTTGTTTGCAAATATGGTCTCCCATTTTGTTGTTTGCCTTTTTATTTTGTTGATCGTTTCTTTTGAAGGAGCTTTTTAGTTTGATGTAGTCCCATTCATTTGTTTTTTCTTTGACTTTCCTTTCAGCATGCTTTTCTTCTTCTCCGTCTAGCAAATTTCCACTCACTCTTCAATCCCACTTCAAATGTTTCATTCTCAGTGCTGCACTTTATAAAATTACCAATATTGTATTCTGTTTACTAAAGTGTTTGTTTACTCCAATCAGATAGTGATATGGGTTCACTGTAGAGGTGAGAATGGTAGTTTGTTCTCCTCTGAATCTCCAATAGGTAGCAAAGTATCTGGCCTATTACCCATTCTCAGTGATCATTCATTGCAGAGAGAGTGGATGAGGCCGGTGATTTGCAGAAGGATTGTAGCTCTGTATCTATATAGCCTTGGCACCACTATTGTAAAAACTACACTTTTCCTTCTTATTAATTTTATGACTTAAACTTCATCTCCTTGTTGAAATATTTCCTTCCAATACATGATATTTTATCAAGAAAAAAAAAGGAAAACAGAGTATGGCTTTAAGCCTTGAATGATCAGGCTAAAATCATGGTTCAATATGCTTTTTAGAAGGCTTCCATGTTATTAATTTAACATTGACCTGCTTGTTAAGATTCCATTATTAAGGAAACAATTGTAAAAATCATTAAGAGCATTTCTACAGAGCTTAGCCTCCGACTCACCTTGCTAGTTCTCAATTAGCTTGACCTGCACATCCTCATTCAGAGTATCAGATAAAATTTTTCTAGTTATTGGTAAACATTACTTCTTGGGCTGATTTTTATGTGTTTCAATTGTTGTTAATAACGTGAAGAAGACACTGTACAAGTAGAGCTGCACATATGGGGCGACCCCCAGGTAGGGCTTAAAGAGCCTTTCCCAAAGCATCTTACCCACCCAGGTGGTGTGTGATGCCTCTGGTCTCAGCAATTAATAAGTATTTTCTTTGAGTTAAAGCATGAAGCCTCTAGTCACACTAGCTTCTTTGGGGATAGGGTAAGACTATTTTGGCATCAAAAGCCTGTATTCAGAATGTGGATATTTTATCTTTTCTTTTTGTTATTCCATCTTACATGCTCCTGTAGAATTTAGTCAACTTCTTCATGAAACCATAAGCTGGCTTAGTTAAGGGGTTTTCAACTCTGCTGGAGCAAGGTTTAATGGGAGGAGGGGGGCAGTCATCCTAAGCCTTAGGAAGTAGCGGCGGCGATGGCACCAGAGTTTCAAAGGAGCCCCGGAGCCCTTGTAAAGTTCTGGTATGACCCTTCCCTTCCCTCTTCCCTCAACACTCACAGCCTCCCCACCACAATTGGCCTAAGAGACCATCAAGAAAAATCCTACCACTTTCCTTATTCCAAATTACTGGGTCATTCCTGATAACCTCGACCTATGGGCTGTCTGGACATTCCCTATACTGACCCCATTCTTCATTCCCCACTTCTCCCCATCTCCTGAGCTCTGTGGTCCATCATCAGCAAGAACCCCTGTATCCTCAACCTCTTCTGTTCCTTTCACACATTATTGTTTTAACTGAAATCCAGACCTCCTACAGTCCTGCTTTCTTGTAGCCTGGTAAGTGGTTCTTGTTTTTTGTGCCACACACCTTTGAGTTAAAGCAGGAAACCTACGGTCATTCTAGCTTTTTTTGGGAGAGAGTATGACTCTTGTGGGATCAGTAACCTACACTTGGAATATGAATTTGGAATACAATTCTAGACCTAGAGGTAGGGGACATGCTTCTTTGGATGTCATTGCTCCTATCAGACCAAGTTCTCTTCTCCCTTAAAGAACTTTGGTGTGAAGCTTATGACATCATTACCAGCTACCCCTCATTATTACAGTTCATCTGTTGACTTTGGGTCACTCCCCCACATTCCTTGAAGATTTAAGCTCCTAGTTCACCCTCACTCATTCCAACAATATGCCTATTTCTTAGGATTTCAACCTTCAGGTAAATGAGTATTTCAATATCCTGGCCTCTGACTCCCTTGACCTCTTCTTCTCTAGTTATCGCCTTCTCTCCCAACCTCCACCACTCATCCCCACAGAATGGGCCACTCCTCCCCTGCCTTACACCTTATCCTCATCTACCCCTCCATAAGCTTAATCTCAAGCATTCCACTCTGGGACCACTACCTCATAGCTTTAAATTTCACAGTCTGACTTTTTAAATTTAAATTTTAAAATTAAATTTTAAATTTAAATTTTAAATTTAAGCACTCTGACTTAAAAAGTCTTTGATCAGACAACGCATTTGTCCTACCATCTTTTCACTGTCCCTCACACCCCACATATCTTTACTCACCTCCTTATCCATCTTCAGGCTGATTGGTTGTGAGCACTGGCCGTGACTACAGTGGAGGAGCTGTGGTGCAGAGGCTGAGCCTACAGAGCAGGATTCGCTTTAGCGGGGCTCTGGTGCCTGCCCAGTCTGCCCATTGGGTGTGTCATCCTTGGAGGCAGCTGGGTGATGTTTGGCTCTGTCCAAAGCTGGCTGCTGTGCATGCCAGCCCCACATGTGATCAGTGGCTACCATATGGGACAGCACAGATCTAGGTGCTGGCCATTAGCTTGTACTGAGTGTGATGAAGAATCACTGGAAAGTTTTGGGGAGGGAAATAACTTGACTTGCTTACTTTTAAAAGGTCATTCTGGTTGCTGTGTTGAAAACAGATGATGCAGGAGCAAGGGGGAAGCAGAGAGACTAGGTGGGAGGCTAATGCAAGTGAAAAAAGGGAGATGGTAGGGAGGTTTATTGTAAGAAATATAACAACTGGTTATATTTTGAGGCGACAATGAATAGGATTTCCAGATAGACTGTAGAGAAAGAAAGGAGTACAGAGTGACTTCAGGTTTTTGGTCAGAGCCACTGGAAGAATTGGAAAAATGGATTTGTCTTTAAGTGAGAAGGGGAAGACTGAAGATACAGCAGGTTTGGAGAAGGCAAACCAGTATCTCAATTTTGGATTTGTTAAGTGTGAGTTTTCCATTAGGCAAATAAAAAAAAATAAAGATAGTTTCAGATAATGATGTGTGTCATGAAGAAAATAGCCATGGAGTGACCAGGGAGGTGCTTCTTAGATAGGCTTGTCAGTGAAAGCGTCTCTGAAAGAAGTAGCATTTGAACTGAGTCCTGAATGATCAAATGAGGCCAGCCAAGCAAAAATCTGGAAGAAAAGCATTTCACTCAGAGGGTGCCACAAAGATAAAAGCCCCGAGGCAGGAATGATTGAGGAAGAGAAAAACAGTCAATGTGTCCGAAGTGAGTAAAATGGAAAGGTAAGCGAGAAACAACCATGTAGCCGTGCCTGGTCAGTCACTGGATTTTATTTTATGTGCAATGAGAAGCCTTGGGGAGGTTTTAAGCTAGAAGTGGCACGATCTGATTTTCGTTTTACAAAGAAAACTCTGGCTCTGGAGTGGTGAATGGAATTATATCATATCTCATCTCATATCATATATCATGTCAATTATTGTTGTTACTATTATAGGGAATAGAAACAGAATCAGAGAAAGCAGTTAGAAGCTTTTACAGTAACTGCTCAAGACCTTATGATTCTTTCTATTACACAGCACTACCTCTCTTACCTCTTTAGTCTTGATTTCAAGGGATTTCTGAAGGTAGAAAGTTTGTAATGCTAATCTCTGTATTCTCCGTCATGCCCAGAACTACGTCTTCCCCTCAGTAGAAAACTCAGTACATGTTCCTGAGTGAATTATACGGCTTGTCTCTTCAAGACTCAGAAGCATGTTTTTCATATATTTGTCTTTCTGGTATGTTACGTTTTGTCTGTCCCATAATTAATTAAGATTTAGTAAATGTTT
This sequence comes from Rhinolophus ferrumequinum, assembly GCF_004115265.2. Lineage (NCBI taxonomy): Eukaryota > Metazoa > Chordata > Mammalia > Chiroptera > Rhinolophidae > Rhinolophus > Rhinolophus ferrumequinum. Next base: position 28,959,945 of record NC_046294.1, on the reverse strand, counting down.
GTTGGGGTGGGGCAAGGCCTCCGTCAGATAACCGTTTTACTAACCGGGATCTTGGATTTTGAACCTGGCTGGGGTGGAAAGTAAGGAGAAGACAGGGAAGGTGGAGCGTGTTGAAAGAAGGGAGGCAGGTGGAGAGACACCCAGCTTTGAGCACGCCAAGGACAGATTTGACCTACTTTTTAATTTGGCCTCGGGCTGGCCTGTTTCTATTGATGGTGATGTGATTCCTCTGTGTGGGAAGGGTTGACATGGTTTGATCACCACGGGACGATAATCCATCACCCAAATCCTTCATTAAGGAGATCTTTCTGTTCAGCCTTGTACAAAGCCAAGCCTACAAGAATTTGCCATCCAGAGTTAAAATTCTCCCCGCTGAGACTGATTCGGCAAGTCCCAGCACACGCAGGACGGCAGCCTAAATTCAAGCTTCCTGGCACTCCTCCTTTCCTGGCTGGGACAAATGTCCTCAGGCCTAATGTCAGACTGGCAGACAGTTTAATGTTGGGCTGGGTCTGTGCTTTGCCCCATATGTTGGCCTTGAGTTTGATTCTGTCCCAGAGAGGTCTGTGGACCAGACACTGATGACATTTGGTACCAAAAAAGCAACCCAGGTGTCTGGCTGGTTTTCAGTCTCAAAAGTCTTGTTCTTTTCTTTCAAGTCTCTGCAACCATTTGAAATCCATTGTTCATTGCATCGAAGTTTCAGTGCCTTTAGATTGGGGATCTACACCCAGAACTGAATCCACTGAACTGCCATCTTTGGCATCTGATCAGAGCCAACAGGGCTGGTTACCAATTTGTTGTTAATTATTGTGTGTAATCACATTAAACCTAAGGTTGGAGACACCTTATTTGTTGCTGTTTTGGATCTGAAACATGTATACTTTTTTTTTTTTCTAAAGCATATCATTTTTGCTTTCTAATTAAGATGTGGGGATTTGGAGTGGCATCATCGTGTTATTTAATCATACTTTTTCTGGGGAAGGAAGAAGAGGAAAGATTTTCCTTTTTCTATCAACAATTGCTCTTCTTTCTGCATAAGAGGGTGGGAACTTGGTTCCTGCCTTCTTTAGGCAAACAGTCCATAGCTCAGATTCACAAAGGTTATTGATTTTGACTTTGGGTGCCCCTCTCTTTTTTCCCTTTTCTCATGCACCTAACACAATAAGTAAATCCTAGTCAGCAATCCCTAAGGGTTGGGTAAGAGAGAGCCCTTTTAAATTTATTTTTTCTTAAGTTTTGGGTAATCTGCTTTTATATTCACTTTAATAATCTAGGTTGGTGGCATGTTCTCCTTTTTCCTTATATCGAGATGAACTTAAAGTTTAAATGGTGCTCGACCAACTGGCATTGCTTGCATTCTTGTAACTAACTACAAAGCACCCCAAGCTGGAGCCCAGGAACCCAAGGAAGATGGTATGCAGATGCAGTGTCACTGCTGCCATATATTAATCAGTCTGCTAAAAACTTGCATTTATCATTTACTGCTCCCACCCCATAGAGATCTGATGCCATTCTAACATCATTCTTGCCCGTAATCTCCCTCCTTTGAGAGGAAGTCAACTTTTCCCTTTCCCATCCCACCCGCAATCACACTTCCTGGTTTTACAAGCTGCTGGATGGATAACTTTGCTGAGACTCAGTTTCCTCATGAGTGAAATGGGCCTAGTAAGACATTCCTGCCTTGCCACATGCCACAGAGTTAATGAGAACAAAATGAGATAGTGGCTAGCAAGTGCTTTATTTCTACAAATGTAGGCTATTGTTATTTTCATTTGCTTACTGCTCTTTGTTAGCTAGCTACATGGTATAGCCTATCTTATGTTTCAAAAGTGGGAGCCCTTTGGGTCCTGGGAAATTGAGGACCATTTCAAAGCCCCAAGAAAATGACTAGGAATGAATCAATATAAGAAAAATCTTGTTGGATAGTTCATTCAGTTGTTATGTATCTTTATTTATAGTCTTTTCAACGGCTGCCAATGCTGTGAAATAAAAAGCGGCATTACAAGTCCTTTGGTGACCAATCATTTCCATCCAAATGGCCACCACTCAAAATTTGACATCCCCTTGAATGTGATTCGTTCTAATTATATGGCAATGGGAATTCTAAGCATTGTTTTACAAATAGCTGCTTTTATGTCATAATAATGAGTTTTGAGGGGAAGAACTTCGAACCTTTTAGTATTTTTTTTATTTTCTCTATTTCACCCCTGTTAGGAAGGTGGATAAACTGAGGCATAAAAAGCATAGTCTCCAAAGCCACAGAATTATTTCTGAGTTGTGACAGCTCCTCACCTCATTCTTTCTCATTTATACGTTTTAAATGTTTTTACAAGCTTTATAAAAATAACTGAATAAGTCTATGTTTATAATTTTCACACTGACTTTTAATTTATTTTATTTTTGGTTAGTGTTCTGAGGGTTTAAAGCTGCCTGCTAAAAGCTGTTTTCTCTGTCTCCAAAGACTATTTAAACCATTTCTGTGGAATTACAATCTGCTAGGTGAAACCCGTCTTCACACGGGAAAAAGCGAAAGGGACTAATATTTACTGAGTGTCTCTTCCATGCTGGGTCTCATGCTCGGTAGCCTCTTTACACAGGTCATTTTATTTAATCCTCATATCAACTCCACAAATTATACTATATAATTATCCTGATATTATTGACAAATTAACTGAGGCTAGTAGGTTTTTGTCATCAGGATTTAAACATATCTGTGCTATAAATATTTCATCTAACTCTGAAATATTTAATATACTATATGTTCTGACCTACAACACTTACATTTTTGAAATATTTAATCTTTCCAAAATTATAGTCATACCCCCACCTTTACAGTTTTCACTGTCTTTGATTTTCTAAAAAGTATCTAAAGAAAACCAATAAAATGCAGCTAAGCCATCAAAAATAAATAAATAATAAAGAAGTATCTTTGCCATCTGAAAAGTAAAGATTTATTTATATTTTAAATATTAAATATAAATCTGCAAAAATGCTAGTAAAATAATTTATTAATAATTTTAATCAAATATAAAGATAAAATAACATATTAGTGTTCCTGCATATATAATTTTATGAAGATTTAAGTTTTCATTATGACTTACATCAAATACCTCAAATGGCATTGTATGGTTTTAATAGACTACGTATACTAATAGTACCCATAAGTGTTCTTTGAATCAAAGGATTCTTTGCATACAAAGATTTCCTGTGGCTGGGGAACTCCCAGCATGCACACTGACCAAAGTGTACCAAGTATATATAGAGACTCTCCTGTGGTCTGCAGCTTTCATCACGGAAGCTGCATCAGTGTCTGTATCTGCCTCTTCATAGGTGGGAAAGTTGTATCATCTTTTCCCAGGGTAAACTCCAGCCAGGGTTTAAAGCCTCCTTATAGCTAGTATTACCTTTTCTCAGACAAATCTGAGCCATTTAAAAATAAAACACCACTTTGAACACTGTGCAATCACCGCCAGCACAAGCTTGCAAATGGTATCAGCACCAACAAGGCAGAAGAGCAGACGTACCCTTTTCAATTCCTTTTCTCAGGGGAGAAGAAAACTATCGTTTGTTGGACAAATACTATGTTCCTGGCTTTACAAATGACGTCTGATTTACATCTCATAATAACTCTACAAGGAAAGTATAATTATCCTCGTTTTTTAGACAAGAAGTGGTTAAATATCTTACCCAAAGTCATGTGGTTGCCCAGATCCATTTTCCCCCACACTATATCAAGAATGGCTGCTTGGGGAAACAATTCCCGGGACTTTCTTCATACAAGAGTTATTGAATACCATGGTGCAAATACCTTTAAAAAAATAATATGAAAGTTAAAAAAGTTTACCAAAAAAAATTTCTAGTCAAATGTTGGATTTTTTTGATGTTCTGGGTTAATATTAGATAGACATTTTACTAACATATTTTATTTCCTTCAGTCTGCCACAAGCTGGAGCTACTGTATAAAAGCCAGCCACTTAGTTTAAGGTGTAACTCTGGAATATAGAGTTGGATTGCCTTTGCCCTCAAACAGGTTGGAATAAACTCTGGAGAATTAAAGACTGAGAAATACAGTGTCATAGATGGCGAAGTAATAGGGCTTGTCCACTTACTAGTTATGTGATTTGGGGCAAGTTATTTTGACTTTAACTCCCAATTGTGTTAGTTGCAAATAGAGATAACAGTACAATATTGTGGGGATTATTGCAGTGAGAATTAAATGTTAAGAGTTAGTATAGAGCCCGCCATATGTACTCCATATATGGTCATTAATATCACTGGTAGTTATTATTCATTTTATCATTAGTGTCACAGCCCACGGATGCTCAATTCACATTATTAACTATCACTGTATAGTCACACATCACCTAGCATACGGGAAATGCTACATGACACCCCATTACTCATTATAGGAATTGGGGGTGGGTGGTCTGGATGTCGTACGGTTAAGAGATTATTACACTGTTGAGCTTGGAAATGACCAGAGCATTCTCTGTTTCAGGGATTAGGATCACACCTGAACAGTGGCTCATTTATTATGTCAATTGCTTAATAAGGCTAGAACCCCAGTGACTGGCAGGACACAGAGAAAAACAAAGTTAAAGTTTCTCTTAGATGAAATGTACCAGGAGATAGCTTCAATGTGATGGGTGGTAAGATAGCACCTGTGCATCGTATTCATCGCTTTTCCTTTGAACATTCCAAAGAGATTGATGTAACAAATATCAGTTATTATTGCACCTTCCTGGCATTCCTGGTTTTTGTCTCTAAACTGGACTGCCTTCTGAACAGGCCCTGTCCATAGGACAGTTTCCTCTTCATAAATCACAAAGAGGCAGCCTATGGCTGAGAAGAAGAGTCACGGAAGATTCTCTTTCCCATTAGAGGAAATAATACATAGAGGGGAAATGGAAAGAGATGAGAATTGTATAGCCCCAACCACAGGCTTTTGTTGGCAAAGATACAAATTCAACCAAAGGACTGAAACATTAGACAATATGCTTTCCCAGCACTCAAATTCAATTCAGAAATGAGACTTCCCATTACCAATAACATCCGGTCCCATCGGGAGCATGCAGCTTCTTCATCCGGGCTATACCAGGGCTTTCTGTGTCTAACTCTATAATGGGAAGATTAGGAGTGACTTGGGAGCGGGGAGGATATGCATAACGAGACAGAACACATTATACAGATGCTTTTCTCAGTTCAGATCCAGATCCTATTTTCCAACAGGTCACTACTCTTCAGATTTTCAGGAGAATGACATAGGGGATTGATGACTTTTAACCCTTCCAACCCGATGGAAAACTTTGCAAATCACTAATGCCTGAGGTCCACCCTCAGAGATTCTGACTTAAATGCTTTCAGATGGCATCATGTAACCATGTTTCCCCAAAAATAAGACCTACCTGGACAATCAACTCTAATGTGTCTTTTGGAGCAAAAATTAACATAAGACCCAGTCTTATTTTACTATAATATAAGACCGGATATAATATAATATAATATAATATAATATAATATAATATAATATAATATAATATAATACTGGGTCTTATATTAATTTTTGCTCCAAAAGATGCATTAGAGCGGATTGTCTGGCTAGGTCTTATTTTTGGGGAAACAGTGTAGTTTTGAAGCCGTCAGAGATATAGCAATGGGTAGTCAATCTTGAGATTCCAAAAAGAGAGGCATGACAGAATAAGAGGGGCTAAGTCTGTATCCCCAGGCCTTTACTTTGCCCTGGGGGTTCTTCTGTGGTCTTACTGTCAACCCATTACCATTCTGACCCCAAGGGAGTGTCCATCCTCACTTAAAGCTCTGGACCAAGTGTCTCAAGGGATGGAAGTAATTCAGTCATGATTTTTAAAAATACTTGACTAAGTTTTGAAGGAGAACCAAAGTAAAGTGACCAAGAAAACACAAGAAATCAATAGGGTTATAAATACTGTAGTCTCTGTCATCTATAGTACTTGCCAGCAACCTATTCCTACCAAAAATCCTGATGGGAACAGCTACTCACTAGCCTACCATTGCCAAGAGGGTCTTTCCGCAGGCCTTTAGATCAGAAATTTACAAAATCTTTTTTCCCCCAAATTTCATCACAGCCAGTAAAGAAAGATGAGGATAGGATGGTGAAAAGACCATGATTCGTTCCTGTTTCTGCCTTTGGGGAAAGTCGTTCATCTCTCTGAGCCTCAGTTCTCTATTTTATCTAATGTGGAAAATGGTAGTACTTACCTCTCAGGGATACCGTGAGGATCAGATGAGATAATGTATGTAAAATCACCAAGTACTATAGTTACAGGTACCATACAATACCAAAGAGTTGCTACTACTACCATTTTCCAGAGTCCCTTTAAAGAACGTGTGTTTTTCTCTCCCCAGATTTTCCTCTTGTGTTCAAACATTCCATCCTCAGCCTTACATGTACATAAAGTTGGAATTCTAGGGCATGAAGCAGCATTCCCAAAGTTTCCACTAATGAAATAAGGTTTGGAAATTAGAGGTATGTCCTCAAGACTTCTTCTTGCTGTTGCTATTGGCATATTTAGCCCTCTGCACCCTGGAGTTATGAATCTGCCAGTTCACTAAATGTTTACTCAGAAGGGCAATTTCGTTTTCAGAATACAGGAACACTTTAGCTATTACGACTCACCTTCCTCATTCCCCCATCTAGCTCTTTGAGTTCTCCTGAATGTGCCCCCAAGCACCTCTTGTTTAGTCTCATTCAGCAAATTAGGGAAGGTTCCAGTACATGTTTCCTATTCAGTAAATGCTGAGTGCACTGTAACCCAGGCCCACTGGAGAACAAATAAACCCATACAATGAACACCCACTTCCTGGCTTAACAATCTGTACTGGTTAGAATGGAATCTTCTAATATTAGGAATGGTAACATGAGGATCATTTCATAACTGCAAACACAGGCAAAAGCAATCGTGAAATTATGGATGACTCATTGTCAAAGGAACACTTGAATCATCTGATCAACCCCTAGGTTGATCAAATGGGGAAACTTCTACACCAAATTCACACTGTGCCATTAGTCTTCTCTCTAATTGATTGTTATTGCCATTTTTGTCTTGACCACAGCAGATCTATTTTTAAATAGACCTCTCAACAATTCCCTCTTCACTAAGTAAAATGCTTTTTTTGCAAGTACCTTTTTCTTATTTCTTAATATATTTACTCATTATTCCCCTCAAAGTAGACAGTTAATGAGTTGAGGACACAGATTATTTCTTATCTTAAATAAAACAATACCTGACACATAGTAGGTACTAGTACACACATGTTAAATATAGCATCAAAACTGCATTCTTTCCCAATGAAGGGAGTTGTTTCTAACAAGCTAAGAAAACCAAGATTTGGGTTGTATATCTCTAGGGTTCTGTGAACACAGAAAATTTGTAATGATATATATACATATATATTTGAGAGAGAGAGGGAAGGAGGGAGGGAGGGAGGAGAGAGAGAAAGAGAGAGGAATAAAAAGGGAAGGGAGGAGGGGGTAGGAGCAAGAGAGAGGGTGAGAGAAAATATGTGCTAGATTCTGTTATAGATTTGGAGACACAACAATGGACAAAACAGCCGCAAATCCCTGCTCTCACAGAGTTCTCATTTGTGTGTGTTGGAGTAATAGACAACAACAAAATAAGTACAATATAACACTGTCAGATGGTGATAAATGTTATAGAAAAATAAAGTAGGGTAAGGTAATAGAGAATATTGGGTGGAGGGTAGGCTGTTGGAATTTTAAATGGAGTGGACAGGGAAGACCTTGATAAGGAGATGAAATTTGAGCAAAAATTTAAAGGAGGTGAGGTAGGGAGGCTCGAGAATTTGGGTGAAGAATATTCCAGGTGGAAGGAACAGAAAGTGTAAGGTCCCTGAGGTGGGAGAGAACATGGATGTACCAGAATGGCATGGAGGCTAGTGGGCCTGGAGTGGAGTAAGTGCTGGTGAAAGCATAGCAGAAGAGATCACAGGGGTGGCTAAGTGGGGCAGAATGGGTGGCACAGGTGGGCGAACTTTGGAAGAACATTTTAAGCCATTGTAAAGACTGACTTTTACTCTGACTGAGATGGGAAGCTATTGGAGAATTTTATCTGATTTATATTTTAAAGGGTCATTCTGGCTGCTTTGAAGAGGGCAGTGGGTGGCAAGGTAAGTGTGGAAGTGAGAGAACCAGTTAGGAAGTTAATAGGAAAGGCTTAGACCATGATGATGGAGGAGTAGATAGTAGTGGTGAAAAAAGTCTAAATAGATTTTGAAGATAGAACCAATGAGATTTATTCTCAGAGATTGTGAGCTATGGGGAGAGTCAAAAACTACCCCAAGTTGTTTCATCTGTACAACTGAAAGGATGGATAGAGTTGTCAGTAATTGAGAAGGGAACACCTAAAGGAGAGGTTTTGTGGTGAAGGGGAAGAGGATCTGTCCATATTTCTGCATCTATCTATCTATTATCTATCTATCTATCTATCTATCTATCTATCTATCTATCTATCTATCAATCATCTATCATCTATGTATCTATACATCTATCTAATAAGCCCTATTTAATATATGAGATATAAAAACTCAGAGAGATTAAGTAATTTGCTGAAGGTCTCATACCTAATATGTTGTGATTTTGGATTTGAAGGGAAGTATTTTAGACCTTGAAACCCCTATTTTCTCACCCAACTAGGCCTTTTTCATATATTAATCACTTTTAATTCTCACAACTTTACCTCATTTTTAAATTAAAAAAAAAACCCAAACAAACTGAAGTTCAGAGAGTTAAAATAACTAGCGTAAGTCATATTAAGTGCCAGAGCAGAGATTCAAACTTGGTTTCTGACTCCCAAACCTATATTCTTTCTATGAAACTATCTTCCCTATTCTCTATAGCTTGCAGGTTGGTGGTAAAGATTAAATGTATTGAAGTACCAGCACATACACTGTCTGGAACAAAGTATGTTTTAAATAAATGATCTCAAGTGCTGACTGATATCAACATCATTTGTTATATCATGTTTCACCGTAAGGCAACTGTGACTTCATTAAAACATGGGCTCAAAATAATTCTTTTGTAGCCTCAAACACACTGGAAATATCTATTGATATTTATTGAGTGAATCACAAAGGACGCAATTGAGTATATTATAAATCACGTATAGGGGACACTCCCACAATGCATATTGTTTCCTAGTAGAAGAGACTTAAAGGGTGGAGCATGTGTGACTGAAGATAATACATAGGGCTATTAGAATGCCTTTTAGTAGAATAGAGCCTTGCAGAAGAGCCTCCCACCCTGTTGTACGGAGTGCTTTGTTCTTTGTTCCCTGACAACTTTTGCCTATTATATGTCTGCGATTAATTCTGCACTGGACCATCTAAAGCATTCACAGTTTGAATCACTTTATTCTTTTCCCTCAAATGATGTTATAGATTCATTAATTTAAAAATGTCTTGTCTTGCATTCAAATTAAATCTGATGCACCCTAACACCAGTTCTGAGTATTTTTCTACCACACAGAATTTTTTTGCAAAAATTTAAAAAATCAATAGCATTAAATGCTTGTCTAAGAAGAAAAGTCTCAAATCAGTAACCTAAGCTTCCATTAAAAAAAAATAAAACCCAAGAACTAGAGAAATAGGAGTAAAATAAACCCAAAGCAAGCAGAAAGAAGGAAATAATAAAGGTAAGAGCAGCAATCATAAAAATTGAAAACAGAAAATAAAACAAACTGTGATTCTTTGAGATTAATAAACTTGATAAGCCTTTAGCAAGACTTAACAAAAAAAAAGAAAAAAAAGAGAGAGAGACCATAAATTACCAATATCAAGAACGAAAGAGGGAATATAATTATAGATTCCATAGACTTTAAACAGATATTAAAGGGAAACTAAGAACAACTCTATTGACACAAATTCTAAAACTTAGATGAAATAGAACAATTCCTTGAAAACAACACACTACCGAAACTCACTCAAGATGTAATAGATAACTAAAACAATACTATGACAATCAAAGAAATTGAATTTGCAGTTGAAAATTTTTTAAAAGCAACCTCCAGGAACAGATGATTATACTGGCAAATTCTACCAAATATTTAAAGAAGAATTAACAGCAATTCTACACAATCTCTTCCAGAAATTAGAAGAGAAGAGAACACTCCCAAGTTAATTTATGAGGCTAGCATTACCCAGATACCAACCCTAGACCAAAAGAGCACTAGAAAACAAAACAACAACAAAAAATACTACAGGTCAAATATGCTTTATGACCATAAATTCAATAATACTCAATAAAATATTAAAGAAGTGAATATTTCAATATATAAAACAGTTTTACACTATAAGTGGAGAGTATACTGGGACTATGAGACAGATTCAATATTGGGAAATAAGTCAGTATAATCCACCATATTAACAATCTAAAGAAAAAATCACATAATCATATCAATTGATGCAGAAAAAGTATTTGACAAAATTCAACATCCATTTATGGCAACATTCTCAAAACACTAAGAATAGAAGGAAACTAAAACCTGATAAAAGGCATCTACAAAACACCTAGCTAACATCATACTTAATATTGAAAAACTGAATGCTTTTCCCCTAAAATTGGTAACAAGGTAAGAATATCCAATTTCACCAATCACCATGGATGTCCTAGCCAGTGTAATAAGGTAAGAAAAAGAAATAATAGCCAAACATATTTTCAGATGAGATGATTATCTATGCAGAAAATTCCAAGGAATCTACAAAAGAACTCTGAAACTAGTAAATTTAATGAGGTTGTAGGATACTACATCAACACATAAAAATCAAATATATTTCTTTATACTGGCAATGAACAAAGTTTTAAAAATTGTATTAGCTCCTCAAAATAAAATACTTTGGTATAAATCTTTAAAAAACCATGAACAGGGTCTGTATGCTGAAAACTACGAAACCCTAATAAAAAAAATAAAAGATGACCCAAATAAATGGTGAGATATATTATTATACAGATTGAAAGAATCAGCATAGCAAAGATGTAACTTTACCTAATTGATCTATAGATGTAATGCATTTCCAACCAAATCTCAGCACTATTTTTATAGACACAGATAAGCTGATTGTAAAATTTATATGGCAAGGCAAACGAACTATAATAACTAAAACAATTTTGAAAAAGAGTAATAAAGTTGGAGAAACCACACTATCAGACTTTAAGATTTATTATAAAACTACAGCAACCAATTCAGTGTGATATTGGCAAAAGGATAGACACATAGATCAATGGAACAGAACAGAGAACCCAAAAATAATTCACACAAACATGCCCCAGTGATTTTTTCCACAAAGTTGTGAAAGCAGTTCAATGGAGAAAGGATACCTTTTGACAAATAGTATTGAAACAACTGGATAACCATATACAAAAAATAAACCAAACACAAAAAACCTTGATCTTAACTTCAAATTTGTATAAAATTAGCTCAAAAATAGGTCATAGACCTACATGTAAAACAGAATTATAAAATTTAAAAGAAAAAAATGGGGAAGAACTTTGTGACCTGGGGTTAGACAAAGAGTTCTTAGATGTGATACCAACAGCACAATAAATAAAAGAAAAGATTGATGAATTAGATTTAAGCAAAATGAAAAACTTTTGCTCCATCAAAGACACTTTTGAGAATGAAAAGACATGTTACAGACTGGGAGACAATATTTGCAAATCATGTATCCAACAAAGGGCTTGTATCTAGAACATAAAAAGAACTCTGTAAGAGTTTTTTGAGTTTTTACAGAACTCAACTGTAAGAAAATAATCAATCTAAAGAAAATACTGTGTTTCATGAATTAAAAGATTCAACATAGTAAATATTTAATTTGTCTCAAATTTATCTATGGATTTAACTCAATTCATGTCAAAATCCCAGTAGGATTTTCTGAAGATACATAAAAGCGCATTCTAAAATTTATATGGAAAAACAAAAGAACTAAAATATGCCAAACAAATTGGGCAAAAGGATGGCAAATAAGCACATAAAAAATGTTGGTTAGCCCCTTGGGAAATATGGATTCAAACAATAAGATACTACTGCATATCTATTAGAATACCTAAAATTAAAAAATATATATATTGACGGGGCTGCCAGTTGGCTCAGTTGGTTAGAGCGCAGTACTTATAACACCAAGATCACTGGTTCGATCCCCACATGGGCCAGTGAGCTGTGTCCTCCACAACTAGATTGAAAACAACCACTTGACTTGGAGCTGAGCTGCGCCCTCCACAACTAGATTGAGGGAAAAAAAAAACAATGACTTGACTTGGAGCTGATGGGTCCTGGAAAAAAACCACTGTTCCCCAATATTCCCCAATAAAAATTAAAAAATAAATAAATAAATACACACACACACACACACACACACACACACACACGTTGCCAAGTACTGGTGAGGCTGTGGAGCAACTGGAAATTTCATACACTGCTAGCAGCAAAATGAAATAGATACTCTGGATAAGATATTTTGGCAGTTTGTTATAAAGTTAAACATATATTTACCATATGACCGAGCAATCCCATTCTTAGGTATTTTCCCCAAAGAAATGAAAACTTATGTTCACATAAAAAGGTACACATAAACTTTCATAGCAGCTCTATTCATAATCACCAAGAACAGGAAACACCCAAATGTACTTCAGTGGTGACTGCATTATGTAAACAACATGCCACATCTATACTATTTAGCAATAACAGGAACAAACTACTTTAAAACAAAACAGTTTTGGTGAATCTAAAAACCACTATACCTATTGAAAGAAGCCAGCTTCAAGAGAAGACATACTGTTTAATTCTATTCACACGCCATTCTCTAAAAGAACCGTGGTAACGGAAAAGATTGGTTACTTCTAGGGGTAAAGAATGAGGAGAGGGTGTGACTACAAACAGATAACACAAGGGAATTTTAGGGAGGCGGGGATATGGAACTGTTCTGCACTTTCATTGTGGAAGTAGTTACACGAATCCATACACATGTTAAAATTCATAGAACTATGTAGAAAACATTCAATTACATTGTATATTAATTTAAAAATGAAATAAATAAAATAGTTACTTGAGGAAATTTTGGTGCTGAAGGACTTAAGGAGTAGGAGCTTAAAATAAGGTTCTCGAAAACTTGGTTGCATTTATTCCCTGGATTGTCTATATCCAGGGATTGCCTGTGAGAGAGACAGAGGATTCGTTTATGTGTGTACACATATTAATGAAGTTGGAGAGCCTTTGGATGAAATATAATGATTTAGTTCTATATACATTGGCCTTAAGCTATTTGCGGGGTATGTCTGGTGGAGATATTTGTTGTATACATGTGTAGAACTCAGGAGAGAGGTAAGGCTGGGAAATTCCATTGAGGAAATTAGGGGTGTGAATGAAAGAAGACCAGAGAATCCAGGGACATTAATATTCGAGGGAATATGAGAAGAAGAACTCGTAAATGAGATTGAAACAAGAGTAAGAAGAGAAATACGGCATCAAAGGAGAGAAAGGGATCGTGCAGGCCAAGAGAGGTCAGTAAGAAGAGTCAGCAATCTC